>NC_064828.1:38770753-39084364 GCF_024166365.1 Elephas maximus indicus | reverse complement strand
CACGCTTCCACCAAGATTAAATAAAATTTCGATTCTCTTTGGGAGAGCAGAGTAGGAATAGACAGTAGAGGAACACTTAGATGTTGATGTGCGTGTCTGAGAAAGAGGCCTTTGCTCTTATTATCTACTTCAGATCAACCAAACTACTATAATCATTCTAGCCTCAGAGTTTTTCCTTTACTGGTATCATGACATGTTGTTAGGAGAGATCAGTCCCTGGAGAAGGACATCATGCTTGGTAAGGTAGAGGGTCAGCGAAAAAGAGGAAGACCTTCAACAAGATGGATTGACACAGTGGCTCCAAATATGGGCTCAAGCATAGCAACAATTGTGGGGATGGCACAAGACAGGACAGTGTTTCGTTGTGTTGTGTATAGGCTTGCTATGAGTCTGAACCAACTCAACGGCACCTAACAACAACAACAGTTATTATGGACTGAATTGTGTATCTCTAGAATATTTGTTGTAAATCCTTAATCCTATACCTGTAGATAATACTTTGCCTTCTCAAGCTTCTCTTTGAAATCTTCTGTTCAGCTCTTTTACTTTATCATTCTGAGACTTGCAGCACACCAGTACACTGGCCACTTTAAATAAACAAAGGACTGTGCCAAGGGGCCGAGCCTGCCATCTTCAGAAACATAGAGAGTTAACTCCTAGTGTGGAAGCTATCCCCTTATTAGGCAAAATAGGAACTGACCTCTGCTTTTAGAGTATCTCCTTTTTTAGGTATACTTCTGGTTTTGACCCAGTTAAAGAAAACAAGAGACTGAGGTCTTCAGTCCAGATAAAACCAGGCTTGGACCAACTCAGGCCCTCCTGAACTACACAATACTGATGAACCTGCCCCTCAGACATCTTATTGATGTCAGAGGCCAAAAAACACACCCCCACATACACTGTGGATGTGGGCTAAATGCCATCTTTGTGGCCCCTCTGTCAGAATGAACAGGCGTAGAAGACAGGACCACCCTCAGAGTGCCTTCTCATGTCGAACCAATAAGCAAGGTGACCTCACCCTGAGGTATTCCTGGGAACCCCAGATCCGATTTACTTTATTCTAGGAGACACCTTGGCGACCCAAGTCTGGGTGTGCTCCTTTACTTGGCCAACTGAATAAACCTTCTTCTTTTGCTTTCATCTACTCCGTGTGTCTTCACAGCCACGCTGAGCAGACCTTTGAGTGTCAGGTTACAATCCTGTCCATTTGATTTAGCTACTGTACCTTCAAGAGCAAGTTTCAGAGTCTCTCCTGCCATCCATTTTGGTCTTCTTTCTTTCCTGTCTTTTTAATGACCTTTTGCTTTATTTATGTTTGATGTCATTCCACAACTTATCTGGTCTTCAGTCATCAGTGTTTAAAGTGTCAAATTAATTCTTAAGATGGTCTCTGAATTCAGGCGTGGTATACTGAAGATCTTACTTTGAATGGATGTCATAAGAGACCCTAGAACTTGCTCATGAACATAGGGTAACTAAAGCAAATGGAAGGAATAATGAAGAAAAAGATAAATAGAAGGTTTACAAAAGGTGACTTGAGAATACAAAGTAAAGTATTAAAATGAAATGTGCAAAGACCTGAAGTTAGAAAACCAAAATGGAAGAACATGCTTGGTATTTCCCAAGCTGAAAAAACTGAAAAAAAAAAAAAAAAAAATCAAACCTTGATTTGCAATAATAAAGGGTTCTATGGATAAAATATTGAACAATATTTTTGTTGTTAGGTGCCATCCAGTTGGTTATGATTCATAGCACAAAAAACAAAATACTGCCAGGTCCTTCACAATCCTAACAATCATTGTTAGGCTTGAACACACTGTTGCACCCACTGTGTGAATCCATCTCATTTAGGGTCTTCCTTTTCTTCAGTGACCCTCTACTTTACGAACCATGATGTCCTTCTCTAGGGATTGGTCCCACCTGATAACGTTTCCAAAGTATGTGAGATACTTCTCACTTCTAAGGAGAATTCTGGCTGTACTTCTTCCAAGATAGATTTGTTCCTTTTTCTGGCAGTCCATGACATAGTCAATATTCTTCTCCAACTTTGCATCAATTCTTGTTTGGTCTTCCTTATTCATTGTTCAACTTTCCCATGCATATGAGGTGACTGAAAATACCATGGCTTGGGTCAGGCGCACCTTATTCCTCAAAGTGACATCTTTGCTTTTTAACACCTTAAAGGGGTCTTTTGCAACAGATTTGCCCCAAACTATATGTGCTTTAATTTCTTGACTACTCCTTCAAGGGTGTTGATTGTGGATCCAACTAAAAGGAAATCCTTGATAACTTCAGATTTTCTCCATTTATCTTGATGTTGCTTATTGGTCCAGTAGTGAGGATTTTTTACTTTCTTTGTGTTGAGGTAATTTTTTTTTTTTATAGTTCATACTGAAGGCTGTAGTCTTTGGTCTTCATCAGTAAGTGATTAAAGCCCTCTTCAATTTTAGCAAGCAAAGCTTGTCATCTGAAACTACAGAGGCTGGGCCAAGATGCCCAAATAGTCAGACACTTCCTGTGGTCCCTCTTACAACAAAGACCCAAAAAAAAAAAAAACAAGTGAATCAATCATATATGACAGTCTAGGAGCCCTGAACATCAAAGACAAAGTTGAGGAGTCAGACTGAGTTGTACAGGGAGGCAAAGATGATTCAGAAGTAGCAAGGAACTGCCAGACTTCGCCTGGCTGGCACCCTGCAGGCCAGATCATTTGGTGCATGCAGGCTGAGGCAAGCAGAAGTGCTCCAGACACATTTTCCACATCAGGAGAATCTCTGTGGCAGAAAGTCTGCACAAGGTTCCAGAGCCAGGAGAAAGCAGCACTGCAAATTTCTAACCTACTGCGCAGGAGCAAAAGAACCCTTCCCCCTCTGGGAAGTACCTCTCTTCCCCTCACCCGCCCCCTCCCTGCTCTGCCCTGGTCCTGGTCTGGTAGTGTTCAGTGGTTGCCGTGTCCCCTAGGCTGGAAGTGGGAACCTGTCACGTGCCCGTGTCAGTTTTCTGGCTCTGGTAAGGGAACAAATAAACAAATGAAGAAACAGGCAAAAAGAAACCACCAGCTCCACTAAGCCAGGAACTTGGGGCAGGAACTGCCCCTTTGCCTAGGCACAGGTATAAGGGGTCCATGGACTTTCAATGTCTTTCACCCCTGCCTAGACTTTTGTGGGCCCATTCAACAGCATAGGCCATCTTTAGCATGGTACAGCAGGGTATATACCTGAAGCCTATTTTCAACTGCAATAGCTAAACGGGAGTGGAAGGTTTGTGACATTTGACACCACCCTGTCCATTAAGCAGGGTACTCACCTACCAACATCAAAGGCCCAAGGACTGGTGGCTCCACCCACTTCACCTAGCCACCCACAACAGGGTCCAAGAATAAGTGGTGCCCCCCATTCCTTACAGCCAGCAGCATTGTGTGTCCAAAGTCCAGGTGCAAAACCCACCCACCTACGCACTCTAGGGAACAGGGACATGCCTTCCACCTAAGCACTCAGGGGCAGCCAGTAGCCCCCTACCTTGCTCAGAACATAGCCCCTACTGCAGCCAAATATCTGTACCTGCTCCAATCAACTCCACATAGCTCAGTCCCTCTAGGACTGTAGGTGACAGCATGCACCACACACTCAGCCACCGATGACTTGGACACCTGACCTGACTCCACACAAAAAAAGTAAACAGAATCCTGGGCTTGCACACCTGGTGGCAGCTCTAACCATCTGGTGACAGGATGTGAGAGCTTCAAAGCCACCAGTAATTAAAGTAGCTCACATGCCCAGCATATTTGGGCATATCAAAACAAAACAAGAATCTAGGACACATAATAAATAAATATAATAACTTACTGATGACTCGGAAACCCTGGTGGCGTAGTAGTGAAGTGCTACAGCTGCTAACCAAAGGTTCAGCAGTTTGAATCTGCCAGGTGCTCCTTGGAAACTCTATGGGGCAGTTCTATTCTGTCCTATAGGGTTGCTGTGAGTCAGAATCAACTCAACGGCACTGGGTTTGGTTGGTTTGGTACTGATGACTCAGAGATAACAGTCAATATCAAATTACATAAAAAGGCAAACCATGATGGCTCCAGCAGACTACCAAAACAAAGAACCAGGAAACCTGGAGGAAGAAAAGGCCTTGGAATTACCAGAGGTAGAATTCAAAATATAGAGCTCTTCAGGAGATCAGGCAAAACTCAGACCAGGCCAAGGAACACATAAACAAAGCAATAGAGGAATTTAGGAGAGCTACTTAACAGGCAGGCTACTAGAATCCATAGAAAGACAGCAAACAGAAGTCCAAAAACTAACAGAAAAATTTCAGAACTAGACAACTCAATAGAAAGACATAGGAGCAGAACTGAGGCAATGGAAGCCGGAATTAGTGAGATTGAAGATAAAGCACTTGACATCAATTTATTTGAGGAAAAATCAGATAAAAGAATTTTTTTAAAAAATGAAGAGCCCTTAAGAATTATGTGGGATTCTATCAAGAGGAATAACCTACAAGTGATTGTAGTACCAGAACAGTAGGGGATGACAGAAAATATAGAAAGAACTTTTGAAGATTTGTTGGCAGAAAAACTTCCCTAATATCATGAAAGACAAGAAGATACCTATCCAAGAAGCTCATCAACCCCCACACAGGCTAGATCCAAAAGAAAGACACCAAGACACATTATAGTCAAACTCACCAAAACCAAAGATAAAGAGAGAATTTTAAGAGGAACTCAGTCTGAATCCACCGGGTACTCCTTGGAAACTCTAAGACAGTTCTACTCTGTGGTATAGGCTCACTACGAGTTGGAATCAACTCAACAGCAAGAATTTTTTTTTTTTTTTTTTTTAAGGGATAAACGGAAAGTCACCTACAAAGGAAAGTCAATAAGACTAAGCTCCGACTACTCAGCAGAAGCCATGCAGGCAAGAAGGCAATGAGATGACATACGTAAAGCCTTGAAGGAAAAAAATTGCCAGCCAAGAATTATATATCCAGCAAATTGTCTCCCAAATATGAAGGCAAAATTAGAGCATTTCCAGATAAACAGAATTTAAGGGGATTTGTAAAAACCAAACCAAAATTACAAGAAATACTAAAGGGAGTCCTTCAGCTAGAGAATCAATAATATCAGATAACAACCCAAGACTAGAACACAGAACAGAACAACCAGATATTAATCCAGGTAGGAAAGTCATAAAAATAAATCAATGTTAAAACAGTGATAATAGAGAAACAGAGACATTAATATGTAAAAGATGACAACATTGAAAAAAAAAGAGGGACAAAATAGTGTAGTTGTAGAACTTTCATATGGAGATGAAGTTAAGGTGATATCAAGAAATGAATGATTGACTTAAACTTAGAAAAATAGAGGTAAATTTTAAGGTAAACACAAAGGAAATTAACAAGCCTACACGTCAAAATAAAAAAGAAGAAAAACATAAAGACTCGGCAAATACAAAATCAACAACAATAAAAAAGATGAAAAGAAAATAAAAACCAAAAACATAAAGGAAAATAACTCAGCACAGAAAATTAAATAGAACAAAGAAACAGTCAAAAAAAAGGCAGTGTCATCTGCATATCAAAGGTTGTTAATGAGTCTTCGTCCAATCTTGATGGTGGAAAGATGCAGGAAGCATCAAGAGAAGATGGAAGGAATACACAGAGTTACTGTACCATAAGGAATTGGTCAACATTCAACCATTTTAGGAGGTAGCATATGATCAATAACTGATAGCATTGAAGAAAGAAGTCCAAGGTACACTGAAAGCATTGGCTAAAAACAAGGCTACAGGAATGGACAGAATACCAATTGAGATGTTTCAATAAATGGATGCAATGCAATAAGCGCTCATTCATCTATGCCAAGAAATGTGGAAGACAGCTACCCGGCCAACCTACTGGAAAAGATCCATATTTGTGCCCATTCCACAGAAAGGTAATTCAACAAAATGTGGAAATTATCAAGCAATATCATTAACGTTGTACACAAGTAAAATTTTCGTGATGATACTTCAAAAACGTTTGCAGCAGTATGTTGAAAGGAAACTGCCAGAAAATCAAAGTGGATTCAGAAGATGAGGTAGAACGAGGGATTTCATTGCTGATGTCATGTGGATCTTGGATGAAAGCAGAGAATACCAGAAAGATGTTTACCTGTGTTTTATTGACTATGCAAAGGCATTCGACTGTGTGGGCCATAACAAATTGCAAATATCATTGTGAAGAATGGGAAATCCAAAACACTTAATTGTTCTCATGTGAAACCTGTACTTAGACCAAGAAGCAGTCGTTTCAAAGAATAAGGGAGCACTCTGGTTTAAAATCAGGAAAGATGCGCATCAGGGTTGTATCCTTTCACCATGCTCACTCAATCTGTGTGCTGAGCAAATAATCCAAGAAGCTGAGCTATATGAAGAAAAACAGAGCATCAGAATTGTAGGAAGGCTCATTAATAACGTGCACTATGCAGGTGGCTGAGAGTGAAAAGAACTTGAAGCACTTACTGAAGAAGATCAAAGATTAAAGCCTTCAGTATGGATTACACCTCAATATAAAAAAAAATTTTTTTCCAATATAAAGAAAGCCAAAAATCCTCACAACTGGACCAATAAGCAACATCATGAAAACGGAAGAAAATATTGACATTTTTAAGTATTTCATGTTACTTGGACCCATAGCCTATGCCCTTGGAAGCAGCAGTCAAGACATTAGATGTATCGCATTGGGCAAATCTGTTGCAAAAGACCTCTTTAAAGTATTCAGAAGCAAAGATGTCACTTTGAGGACTCAGGTGCGTGCCTGACCCAAGCTATGGTATTTTCAATCACTTCATATGCATTTGAAAGCTGGACAATATATAAGATGAAAAAAAAAAATGATGCCTTTGAATTATGGTATTGGCTAAGAATATTGAAGATACCATGGCCTGCCAAAAGAATGAACAAATCGGTCTTGGAAGAAGTACAGCCAGCAAGCAAATGAATGAGGACTACACGGGACCAGAAACAGAACCTTTCAGCAACTTATGTGGATTGAAGGTTGAGGACAGGATGGGAAAATCGCTAACATTTACTGTTTACTTGAAAGACGCTAAGTATTCTAAACATTTTATATGCACTATCGCACAGACACAACTTTCTTTACTTTGGGCTTAAAGAGCACTATGACTTTGTCATGGCTTTGAGGTTTTTATAGTGTGAAATGAATATGTAACCTTGGTTTAGTTGTAGGGAGAGCCAGTAACAATGTCATCATTTCCTAACCTCCCACCACTCTCCATAATTTTTCAAACAGTTCCCTCCTTATTTTATGAGGACTGTTTTGCTAGGCAGTTTCCCCAACCTACAACTTCAGGATATCATTCATTCATGGGAGAAGAAGGGAACAGTTTAGGAAGAATCTAGCAAAACTAGAACTGGTTTATTCAGGAGCTTAGGATTGTGAAAGAAAGTAAAGCCATGCTGAATGAGGAACAGTTAAAGGAATTGGAGGTATTTAGCAATGAGGAAATCTGGGGTACCAGGCAAGTTCATGGTGTTCAAACATTTGAAGGATTGTGAGGTTCCAGAAGGACTGACTATATTTGTACTAGTACTGGTGTCAGGCAGGTCAAGAGTTAAGATCTCAGTTCAACATAGAGCACTAAGTGCTATTCAAATATAAAATGGGTTTCACAATTCAGCCCATGTGGAAATCCTCACCATTTATGTGTCCCTGGATTTATCCAAGTGTAGGCTAGAAAACCACTTGGTGGGGTTGATGTAAGGCAATTCAGTCATTACATTGAGGTTTGGGCTTCATGACCTTTAAAGTCCATTCCAACTCTGAGATTCATTGAGGCTCTGAAACCCGTTCCACTGGGAGTGCTGCCTGCCAAATTAGTCTTTGCATGAAAGGCACAAAATGATGTCAATTGTTGCAGCTGCAGTGAGTCAGCTGGAAAGTGCTCCACAAAGACAAAGTTCAACCTAGTTACTAAACCCCAACTAATTTTGAACGATTTTAGCTTTCTTAGATGGTTCCAGAATTACACACTCAATTAATGCTGTTGATTTCAGTCAAGGCTCCACAAAAAGAAGTGGAAAGTAAGGCAAGTATTTGGATAAATCAAACCAAAGAAAGTAGATCTTTCTATTTTAACTCTATGATCAATGATCCTGAAAATTCAGACCAAAAGGATATCACAATTCAGGACGTAGAGGGCTGAAAGGGAAAACAGAAGGTCTCAGATCTAGTCCCTGCCATATTTTACTGTTTTTGTGAAAGAAGAGTTTCAGAGTTAGATCTAGATTTGAGTATTAGTTTAGCCATGACTAGCTGTAGAGCTTTGGGGGAGCTACAAAATCTCTCAATCTCAATAGTTTCATCTATAATAATAATAACAGAAGAAACTACTATTTACTGAGAATCTGTTATATGTCCATCACTCTTATACTAGTATAGTATCTAACTTCTTTATGCTTGTTTATAATCTTTATTTCTGTGAGATGGGCATTATCATGCATATTTTAGAAAAGAAGAAAATGAATTTTAAAGAGCTAAAGTAACTTCCTTTCCTTAGGCCAAACAATTAGGAAAATTTTTATCAGGTTGGCAGCATTGTCTTTGCATTTTATTGTAAATTCTGGAGGACTTCCTGTTCTCTGGAAGGCATCTATAATAGCCAGAGCTCTAATAACTGGCTTGGACCACAAAGAAGATGGCCATATCTGGGGGGGCGGGGGGGTCAGGAGTTAGAAATAGTCTGCATCCCTGATGATTTTGTGGAACAAACATATCTATCTTAAACACCCCACATCTGAAGGCATTTCTCTCATCATTTTAAACTTTGTAAGACCCTAGTGATTTCGGTTTTAGTTATATGCTGCTGAGTGATAAAGTACACATACAAATAAATTCTGTCTCTCTGTCAGAGGGTCACGCTGGGCTATAATGTGATAAAGGTTCAGTTAAATAATGTAACTGGTAGTAACTACCCCCACCCCAACTACAGAAACCAAAAAGGCAAGCTAAGATACTGGCTTCCGTCTATCTAAAAATGAGAAATTATTAAATAGCAGAACATGGTAACTTTTTTGACAAGTTTAACTAAGAAGCAGTCCATACACAAAATAGGTTGGAGTTGAGGACTATATTTGTCTTAATAAGCTAGAACACCAGCAGATCAATTCTTACTTTAATGTTCGTCTAGATAAACCAGTCACGATTTCACGTAGAGGGCAATAAGCTCACCCTTTGCTTGAGTCGTTCATTTAAATATGTGCCAGACCTGCTACATATGCTCGTCCTAAGGGCTGACTGAAGAAAGAAGCAGAAAATCATGATCTCTGCCCTTGATGCTTCAAAATCTTGTGAAAGAGGCTTAAAATTAAATAAACAGTAGGATACACAGAACGAGTGCTGTGGTGAAATACGCACAAGATAACTTGGAAGCCCAGAGGAGAAGCATGCCCTGGCCCGGAGAATGGGAGGGATAGGGATAAAACCTTTTCAAAAAAAAGCGACAGTTGACCTGAGTCCTCAGCAATGCAAAGAAGTTAGCCAGGCATAGAGCAGGAGGACATTCTAGGCAGAGTGAGCATGATGCACAAATGTATAGAAGTGACAGGTGGCATGGAGAAAAATAAGAGATCACAGATGTCGGGGAAAGGGTCTATTCTGAAAAGGCTTATTATATTAGCCAGAGAAGCTTAATTTTTATCCTTAAAGGAAAGGAGAAACAGTAAAGATTTTTAATGAACACTGAAATTATCAATCATATGTTTTCAAAAGAACACTCTGGGAAGAGTTTGAGGGCAGGTTGGAGGAGATAAGACTACCAGCAGGAAAACAACTTTGAGGCTGTTATAATTGAATATAAGGAGTTATGAGGGCCACAACTAAAGCAAGTACAGTGTGGATCTAAATTGATGTGCACTTGAGAGTTATTCAAAAGAACTGTCTACAAAAATTAGTGACCTGAGGCCATTTGGTTCCATCTTAAAAGAATTTCAGGATTGAGGGCAAGCAGATCCTGGACTGACATAATAGAGGATTGAATAAGCGATGAGTTTCTTGATTTGGGGCAGATTTCTAAACGGTATTAAAAAGATGAAAGGGGTGTGTTTTTTTCCTAAAGTAGAAAGACCTGAGGATGTTTATGTTCTGGGGAAGTGGGGAGGACTTGTAGAGGAATGAGAATAATTGAAATGAGGATCAGGGGAAGTTAAAAGGGAGTCTCACGCAAAATATATGTTTAGGGAACTGAATTGTTCGTGTCAAAGGATCCCAGATATGAGGGATGTGTTCAGGCTTGAGGAAGTTAAGAACTTATATCATTTGCCACCTTATCCCAGGTATAAGCCAGTTGAGAAAGTAAAAATTAAAAAAAAAGAATCAAAGAGTCATAGGAAGATTTGGACAGTCATATTTTCTGTGACACTATTTATGTACGTTTCAGGAACCAGCACAAAATTTTGTATCCTTTTCTTTCCCCCTGTCTATCTTCTTATTTATCATAGTGCAGTGGTAGAATTTTTGCCTTCCGTGTGGAAGGCCTGAGTTTGACCCCTGAACAATGTACCCGTGTACAACCATTACCTGGCTGTCGGTGGAGGCTTGTGTGTTGCTGTGATGTTAAACAGATTTAAGCAGAGCTTCCAGACCAAGATGGACTAGGAAGAAAGAACTCTCTGGTCATTTGGGCATTGGTTATTTATAAAAAAAAAAAAAAAAAGCCTACATTGATAAAATCAATCTGTTTTGGAAAATGCATGCAGACAGTAAAGATTTGTCAAAATTCTAACTTAAGTTCAAAATCAAAGTATCTAACTTGTAGGAAGGAAGATAGATTGTAACATTGATAATCTAGTAGCAGATATGATGGATCTAATCCAACGGACACTCGAATTCAAGTTTAGAAAATCAAATCCCTGATGTGCTGAAGTGTCAGGTGAGGGCTAAGTCACAGTAAAAATGGAATGATTTAGAAACTAGGAAATGGACTATTAAATTTAAGATGGGCCAACAGTCAAAAGGATTTGATGTTAAGTACTCAGAGAAAGTATTAGTTGTTGGTTGGGCAAAAGCGGATTCTGAGATTTTTTTTCTAAATTTATAAAATCTTAGAGTGTCAATTTTAAGTTTCTTGGAAGTTTTAAAAAATAGTACTTCAATATAAAAAAAATCCTTCATCTTCCATCTAGTCTAGTTTTATAGAATATCAAAACAAATTTATTATCTCAAAGACATTTGAGATCATTCCAATTAAGTACTAAAAAATGTAGAACAATTTAACTGTCAGGAGAAAATAAAGTATTTTATCTACACCACCTCCCTGAATTCTAATAAAATAATGCTTTAATAATAATAACAAATAGATCTTTGAAAATTTTTCTTGAAGGAACTAAGTTAAACAGCATTTATAGTCCAAGTATATTTTTTTAAAAAAAGACTTGAATACTCACAGGATTCAGTCATTTATGGTATATTTTTATCTGAAGAATGCATCTGTTGTACAGTCTTTCTAATAGAAATAGAAACTGACTATTTCAGTAGAAAACAAACAAGCAAAAGAACACTAAAAAGAATATAGCAAGAAGACTGAATAGCATAAAGTAAGAATGTTTAAAACTAAAACTCCCATATATGCCTATATATATATATATATATATATAAATTGATATATATATACTTGCCAAGCCTTGGTGGCTCAGTGGTTAAGATCTTGTCTGTTAACCAAAACATCAGCAGTTTGAATCCACCATCTGCTTCTTGGAAACCCTATGGGGCAGTTCTACTCTGTCCTGTAGGATCACAATGAGTCGGAGTCGACTCAGCGGCAACCAGTTTGGTTTGGTTTATTCCTATCCAAGCTTCTACTTACCTGGAAAACAAAATATAAGATATCCCAAGGGGGGTAGAAAAAGTTACAAACTTAGTTCTGTTTCTTAGAACATTTATGTATTGCCTTTCAAATAATTACTTATTAGCTGCCATCCAGTCAGCCCCCATCCCATGGTGACCCCACGCACAATAGAAGGAACCCCTAACGTCCTGTGTCTTCCCCTTGCACTCAGATCTGTCCCATCTCTCTGTCATTCCATTCCTTGTTCTGACACTGAGGTTCTTTCTTTCTTATCAAAAAAAAATATATATGTATATATATCTTCAACATCCACACTGACCCAGGAATGGTTCTATACATAGTGAGACACAAGAGAGTCCCCATCCACACAGAGCCTATGGTTCAAATGCTATCATTCTATCATATATGCATAGAGATTAGAACAATTTCGAACGGTATTTTATTCTTATTTTGAGACTTTTGGAAAAAATATATTTTTAAACTCATTATTTAGTAGAAGCCTAATTATAAATTTTCTGATATGCATTCTTAGATACTATAAGATGTACTAGTTCAAAATCCTTTTAAGTTTAACCACCTATTCAACTTTTGTGAGAAAATATAATCATTCTCATAAAAACCTCTATGTAATACTCTTTGAAAACCCCTACTCCTACAGCCTGCACCCAAGTAAAGAACACATTCTTTAGTGTCCGCATATCATCTACTTTTTCCTCAGATGGCAATAACTGGGATTTTCTGATTTCACAAGGTGACCTCACATTGTTGGTTCTCTAATTGGTGGCATTGATACACTCTGAATCAACAAAGGAAAATATTGTCATAAGGCAACCTTCAAATATTTTATCACAATCATCCTATCTCCCTTAATCATCTCTTCTCTAAATTGAAGAGTTCCAATTTAAACCAGTATTTACAGATACCTTACCATGCTGATCCCAATCCTCTATATACACTCCATTTTATAATATTTCTCTTAAAATGTAGTATTCTTAACAGAACAAAATAATCCAGATGGACCAACACAAAGTGCCATAAAACTACCTCCTCCGGAGACCAGGACAACCTAAGATTGCAAGTGTATCACATCTTCACTTCATACTGAGCTGATGGAAATGAAAGCTTTTTCCACATTAACAAGCTGGCTCTCCCTCAATCCTGGGATAAATTAACCAAATCTTTTTTTTAGTGTCTAAGTAGAGTAAATTAAATTTTACCTTGGTAATTTTTCCTTGTTAGTTTCAGCCAAATATGACAGTTGATGAAGCCAAAAAAAAAGTTGACTAAACCAGCTAAGTTACTAACTATCCCTCCCCATTTTTTTCCATCTGAAAGTACAATAAGCTTGTCATATATAACTTCCCCCAAATAATTGATAACATTTTTCAACAGTATAAAGGCAGAAAACAAAGCCTTGTGGCACTCCCAGATGGCAGCAAGCCATTAATCTTTTTGTTTTCTATTTGTCCCCTTTGTAAGTATTTTCTTTATAAAACTAACACATGCTTATAAGCATTTAAATGACATAGAAGTGAATAAAATAGAAATTGAAAGTACTTCTGATGGAATCCCACTCTCCAGAGGATAATAGCTTTTAATATTTTTGTACAAATGTATCTAGATAGATTGATTTACTTATTTCTAATGTTACATATTTGTAATTTTAATAAAGAGTTTATACTGTAAGTATTGTTCTGCAATTATTTTTTTAATTTAATTTACTATTAGCATTTTTAACAAGTCAGGATATTTCAAATCACCTATGCTATGTTTCAGCCCATTCTTGCAGTCCTATGTCAATCTACCTCGTAAAGGGTCTTCCTCTTTTCTCTGATCCTCTACCTTACCAAGCATGATGTCCTTCTTCAGGGACTGTACCCTCCTGATAACATGTCCAAAGTACATGAGAGGAAGTGTCACCATCCTCGCTTCTATGGAGCATTCTGGCTGTACTTCTTCCAAGACAGATTTGTTTGTTCTTCCGACAGTCCATGGTATATTCAGTACTCTTCACCAACACCATAATTCAAAGACATCAATTCTTCAGTCTTCCTTATTTACTGTCTAGCTTTCACATGCATATGAGGTGATTGAAAATATCATGGCTTGGGTCAGGTGCACCTTAGTCCTCAAAGTGATGTCTTTACTTTTTAACACTTTAAATGGGTCTTTGGCTGCATAATTGCCCAATGCAATACATCCTTTGATTTTTTGACTGCTGCTTGTATCGGGATTCATTGTGGATCCAAGTAAAACAGTATCCTTGACAAATTCAATATTTTCTCCATTTATCATGATGTTACTTATTGATCCAATTGTGAGGATTTCTTTTTTTCTTTATGTTGAGGTACAATTCATACTGAAGACTAGTCTATCTTCATCAATAAGTGCTTCAAGTCCTCTTCGCTTTCAGCAAGCAAAGTTGTGTCATCTACATATCACAGGTTGTTAATGAGTCTTCCACCAATCCTGATGCCATGTTCTTCATATAGCCCATCTTCTTAGATTGCTTGCTCAGAATACAGATTGAATAAATATTATTAAAGGATACAACCATGACATACACCTTTCCTGACTTTAAATCACACTGTATCCCCTTGTTCTATTAGAACAACTGCTTCTTGGTCCATGTACGGGTTTGTGAGCACAATTAAGTGTTCTGGAATTCCCATTCTTCACAATGTTATCCATAATTTGTTACGATCCACACAGTTGAATGCCTTTGCATAGTCAATGAAACACAGGTAAACATCTTTCTGGTATTCTCTGTTTTCAGCCAAGATCATCTGACATCTGCAATAATATCCCCAGTTCCAAGTCCTCTTCTGATTCTGGTTTGAATTTCTGGTAGTTCCCTGTTGATATACTGCTGCAACTGTTTTTGAATTATCATCAGCAAAATTTTACTTGCATGTGATATTAATAATATTCTTCGATAATTTCCACATTCATTTGGACCACCTTTCTCTGGAATGGGCAGAAATATAGAACTTTTCTAGTTGTTAGCCAGGTAGCTGCCTTCCAAATTTGTTGGCATATATTACCTCCAGAGCTGCATCCGCTCATTGAAATATTTCAATTGGTGCTCCATCAATTCCTGGAGCCTTGTTTTCACCAGTGCCTTCAGGACAGCTTGGACTTCTTCCCTCAGTACCATCAGTTCTTGGTCCTACGCTACCTCCTGAAATGGTTGAATGTTGATCAATTATTTTTGGTACAGTGACTCCGTGTACTCCTTCCATCGTCTTTTGATGCTTCCTGTGTCATTGAGTATTTTGTCCATAACATCCTTCTATATTGCAACTAGAGGTTTGAATTTTTTCTTCAGTCCTTTCAGTTGAGATATGGGCACACGTTCTTCCTTTTTGGTTTTATAACTGAAGGTCTTTGCACATTTTATTATAATACTTTGTCTTATTGGGGTGCCTTTTTGAAATCTTCTTTTCAGCTGTTTTACTTCATCATTTCGTCCATTTGCTATAGCTTCTCTAAGTTCAAGAGCAAGTTTTGAAGTCTCTTCTGACATCCGTTTTGGTCTTTTCTTTCTTTCATGTCTTTTTAATGACTTTTTGTTCTTCATGTATGATGTCCTTCATGTCATCCCACAAATAGTCTAGTATCAATCATTAGTGTTCAACATGTCAAATCTGTCCTTGAGATGGTCTCCAAATTCAGGTGCGATATACTTAAGGTTGCAGGTCATATTTTGGTTCTCGTGGTCTTGTTTTAATTTTTTTCAGCTTCAACTTGAACTAGCATTCGAGCAATTGATGGTCTATTCCACAGCTGGCCTCTGATCTTGTTCTGACTAATAACACTGAGCTTTTTCATCATCTCTCTTCACAGATGTAGTCAATTTCTATGTTTTCCATCTGGTGAGGTGCACTTGTACAGTCATCATTTATGTTGTTGAAAAAATGTATTTCCAATGAACAGGCATTGTTGAAAATCTATCACATATCTCCAGCATCGTTTCTATCACCAAGGCCATATTCTCCAACTACCAATCCTTCTTTGTTTCCAACTTTTGCATTCCAATCAACAGTAATTATCAATGCATCTTCATTGCATATTTGACCAATTTCAGACTGTGGAAGTTGGTAAAAATCTTCAATTTCTTCATTTTTGGCATTAGTGTTGGTACTTAAATTTGAATAATAGTTGTATTAACTGATCTTCCTTGTAACCTATGGATATCATTCTATCTCTGACAGCATTGTACTTCAGGATAGATCTTGAAATGTTCTTTTTGGCAATGATTGCGAGGCCATTTCTCTTCAATTTGTCATTCCCGTTACAGTAGACCTTATGATTGTCTGATTCAAAGTGGCCAATACCAGTCCATTAGATTCTGTGTTTTGTATGTTTTCATATTGCATTGACTTGTTAATTGATTTTTTAAGAGCTCTTTAAATTACAGAGGTATTAGTCTTATGGCTGTAACGTGCTTTCCTCAAGGATGAATATTGTCTTTCTTCATGGTTTTTTTCATTGTCATACATAATTTTTAATTTTCCCTGAGTTAAATTTTTAATGTTTTTCTTTATCTCTTTTGAGTTTCACATCAACCTTAATAAACCTTCCCCGCTATGTCAGTATTAAAGAGAAACTATTTTATCCTGATACTTTGTAATTTCATTGTATACAGCTAAACATAAATTTGTATTGGTGTAAAGGACTTGGAGAGCCATTTTCATTGTTCTTAAATGGATAGTTAGTTATCCCAATGTCTTTTAATAAATATAGTATTCTAAACTAATCTGAGGTGACATCTATATCCTTCTAAATTCCCATACATACTTGTATCTATATCAGGATTTTATTTCACTTGCCAGTATCATGCTGTTTTAAATACAATACCCTCTCTCTTTTTTTAGGTTTTCCTATAAATCATTCATATTTAGCAATTATTATTTGTTCAGCATTATCAGTAGTAGTATTATATTAGTAATATTAAGGTAATATAACCCATTGCGTTTGATTTGATTCCAATTCATAGCAACCCTATAGAACCGAGTAGAACTGCCTCATAGAGTTTCCAAGGAGTACCTGGGGGATTTGAACTGCCGACCTTTTGGTTAACAGCCATAGCACTTAACCACTACACCACCAGGGTTTCCAAAGTAATATACACCTATTGAAAGAAAAAATAAAAGAGAACAAAAGGATAGTGGAAGTAAAGAATGAACAGCTGATTGTGACTATTCTTTTAGTCTCATGCATGCCTGAGGACTCGGACCTTGGTCAAATTCTTCTTTCAACAATAAATCAAGGAACTTGTAGGAATACGATATCTGATAGAGGTTACTATCTAGCCAACAAAGCAATTGTACCTTACAAAAAAGTGTTTTTATCAAGAAATATTTAACGAGTAGTAATGCAATGTTTTACACCAAAAGTTAGGATAACTTTGACACACCTATGTGACTAGCAAGGTATAAAAGCTGAAGAGAATCAAGACCAAACTAATTTCTTGAAATGAGAAGGGTGGCACCTCCCCAGTCTCACCACTCAAAACTACAAGCATCCCAAGTGTAGGCCAACAAGATTCTAACACTATAGGCTGTAAATGTATAAAGAAACCTGATGTTCTTTAACACCTCTCTTCTTTAATTTGTAGCTCCAACATTTGATATATAAAATGGCCAAAGTGAAGGCATATATTTTTCAAAAAGGAAAAGAAATCATTTTTTCTCTCCGATTTTCTTTATTATCATGTATGGATACAAGATATTCACTATTTGAACAAGAAAATAAGGAATTTTTTTACTTTTGTGTAATAAATTAAGTTTTCTATTAAATCTATAATGGATGAATTGTCCCACTTAATTAAATACACAAAATACCTATTCTTCAGGCAGTCCCCTGTGATTGTAAGCAATAGCTCCTTTTTTTTTTTTTTTTTTGCTATTCAATTCTTGACAGACTCCTAAATGAAATGAATAATTCTTGGGAAAGATAATCTAAAGCAACATTTCTCAAATTTAGATGATCACATTATCCTCTGAAGAGTTTCATAAACAAAATAAAACCAGAAACCTAAGGTTCAACACTGGAGATTCCGATTTGGTAGGGGTGGCATGTGACTTTGAACCGATAGATTTAAAAATATTTTCAGGTGATTTCGATACCTACCCAAAAGTTGCACATGTTTTCCATCCATTCTATAGAATTTACACTATAGATTCTTAGACCACCACCATTAGATTACCTGGGGAGATAACTTTAAGTGCATATAACTAGGCCACATTTCAGACCCACCAACTCAGAACCTAGAGAAGGACCTAGAAAATTGAATATTTACAAGCACCCAGATGATTCTTCGGCACAGTTTGAAAATCACAGAAGAAAGGTCTATACTATACGAGGCCTAATGACTCAAGCCTAAGAATCAAACAGTTAAGTGCTCGGCTACTAACCAAAAGGTTCAACCACCTACATGTCCCTCAGAAGAAGTAGTGTGGCAGTCTACTTATGAAAAATCAGCTATTGGAAGCCCTGTGGAGCAGAGTTCTATTATGATACACATGAGGTTGCCAAGGGTCAAGACTGACTCTACACTTTTTTTAATGACATAAGCTTAGTTCGTGTCAAAAAAAAGGTATATATTAGTCTACCTTAGCAAAAATAAAATCCCCAGATGTAGTATCACCATCAAAATACAGAGTACTTAGATTGCATTACTTTTATTGTATAATGAGATAAGTACAAAAACAAGAATTTTAAGATCTGTGTATAAATTATATTGTTTTATCATAAGAAGAAACCACATAAAATGATAGTACTTCTTTTGTAAAACAGCTATTAAAGACACTCTTCAACACATATTTCAATATATTAGTTTTAAAATCAAATGATAAACTTCTTGTTGAGTTTAATGAAAACAGGCTCCTTATCCTCACTACATACTAGATTTCCTTTATTTAGAAAACTAAAACAGTGAATACAATCTTTTTTTCTTTTTTGTTATTCAAAGATAAACAGCCATGATAAATATGTATCAGAACCTTGCTGGAGTGACCACAGTCAAGGTTCTGAACCACAGCAACACCAGAAACTTAGCTCTTATCACTATAGCCAATGGAATAGACTCATTACCATTATTTTCACTGATGAGATCATATTTTGTCCACTGCGTTCTCTTTCTGTTACCACATTAGCCATAAGAATATGGATGGATGAGCATGGGATCACAGCAGGAAAATCAGATCGCTTTGCGGTGAGTATCCTCCAGGCCATAAGATGAATCAATGAATTATAACTTTCCTCTTGTAGAAGACACTCTTCTTGCAATGAGAACATTCTTGTCTATCATATTAAAAACCCTCTCCTACTTGAATCGTGTTGGAAAACTGTCACAAATTATGATCCTTGGCGTTCTTTTTTTTTTTAGATTAGTTATGTAATTAAAGGAAATATAGACTAATTTAAAGATAGGAATATCAATTGGGATGTTTCAACAAACAGATGCAGCACTGGAGGTGCTCACTCATCTATGCCAAGAAATATGGAAGACAGCTTCATGGCCAACTCACTGGAAGAGATCCATATTTATGCCTATTCCCAAGAAAGGTGATCCAACCGAATGTGGAAGTTATAGAACAATAGCATTAATATCACACACAAGCAAAATTTTGCTGAAGATCATTCAAAAATGGCTGCAGCAGTATATCAACAGGGAACTGCCAGAAATTCAGGCCGGTTTCAGAAGAGGACGTGGAACCAGGGATATCATTGCTGATGTCAGATGGATCCTGGCTGAAAGCAGAGAATACCAGAAGGATGTTTACTTGTCTTTTATTGATTATGCAAAGGCATTCGACTGTGTGGATCATAACAAACTATGGATAACACAGCAAAGAATGGGAATTCCAGAACACTTAATTGTGCTCGTGAGGAATCTTTCCATAGATCAAGAGGCAGTTGTTCAGACAGAACAAGGGGATACTGATTGGTTTAAAGTCAGGAAAGGTGTGCGTCAGGGTTGTATTCTTTCACCATACCTATTCAATCTGTGTGCTGAACAAATAATACGAGAACGTGGACTATATGAAGAAGAACAGGGCATCAGGATTGGAGGAAGACTCATTAACAACCTGTGTTATGCAGATGACACAACCTTGCTTGCTGAAAGTGAAGAGGACTTGAAGCACTTACTAATAAGGATTAAAGACCACAGCCTTCAGTATGGATTGAACTTCAACATAAAGAAAACAAAAATCCTCAAAACTGGAACAATGAACAACATCATGATAAACGGAGAAAAGATTGAAGTTGTCAAGGATTTCATTTTACTTGGATCCACAATCAACAGCCATGGAAGCAGCAGTCAAGAAATCAAAAGACACATTGCATTGGGCAAATCTGGTGCAAAGGACCTCTTTAAAGTGTTGAAGAGCAAAGATGTCACCCTGAAAACTAAGGTGCGCCTGACCCAAGCCATGTATTTTCGATTGCATCATATGCATGTGAAAGCTGGACAATGAATAAGGAAGACCGAAGAAGAATTGACACCTTTGAACTGTGTTGGTGAAGAATATTGAATATACCATGGACTGCCAAAAGAAGGAACAAATCTGTCTTAGAAGAAGTACAACCAGAATGCTCCTTAGAAGCAAGGATGGCGAGACTGCGTCTTACATACTTTGGACATGTTGTCAGGAGGAATCAGTCCTTGGAGAAGGACATCTTGCCTGGCAGAGTACAGGGTCAGCGGAAAAGAGGAAGACCCTCAATGAGGTGGATTGACACAGTGGCTGCAACAATGACCTCAAGCATAACAATGATTGTAAGGATGGCGCAGGACAAGGCAGTGTTTCGTTCTGTTGGGCATAGGGTCGCTGAGTCGGAACTGACTTGACAGCACCTAACAACAACAACAAGGAAATTCCTATCACTATCATGAAATTCCCATATCTCTTTTGCCTAATTCAATAGGGGTTATAATATGTTGACTTTTTACATATAGAATACGAATATAATGAAAACAATATTTTTAATAACCCTTTTAGGAAAAAAAAAAAAGGAGACTTTGTGCATCTTTTATCTGCCTGGCAAAAGCCCATCAATAGCTTTAGAAAGGCAGAGTGAAGCTGATAGAAAAAAGTGGAGAAATGTAAGGAGAGAGTTTACAAGTTCTAGTTATCCTCAGCTGTACCTCTTGCTTTCTTGAATACATGAACCAATAAATTCCATTTTTAACAGTAACACACCTGAGGGAGAACACCTGTCAATTGCAGCCAAAAATACTATGCTTAATACATCAACCAATACTTCCTTATTGGATAAAATTTGTTTTTGAGTAGCTTTGGCCTTTTTTGTCTACGTTAGCAATGTTGAGTTAAAAATATAGCAAACCTAAAATATATATTTGGCCAATGATTTTTCAATGATAAAATACTCGATAATAATATATAGCTTCTACCATCATAATAATTTAATTTACATGAGGAATGCATCATCAATTTCATGTATGTGACAAGAAAATAATAACAACAATACCGTAAATTGTTTTCAAGCTGACACTCAAATTTTCATAAATGTATGCATGTACTTGAAAAAATATTTACTTCTTAATAAATGTGTAACAGAACAATAGTTTATAGACTTCCATTGTGACAACACAGTCATAATTCTCAACCCACTAAGTTTCAGCATACTCACTCTAATACTAAGAAGCGGTCTCTACATTGGCATCATTAAAATAAGAATGCAGATATAGACTGATTAGAGTAACGGTCCTAGATTTTTATTTATTCTACACTTAATTCCAGCAAAATAACATCATCTTTCATCAATTAAATCAATACTGTTAATTTTAATTTATTGATGTTGTGATTTTGTATAATATGAGAACTTGGTTTGGACATAAAATTTCCGAAGAGCTAAAACTTAAGGAATTTATACTTAATAATAGATTTGAATGTATTTAAATATGAAAAGTAAAATTAATCTAAAATGACATTGGCGATCCATGAGGAAATTGTGTTTTCCTTGCATTTCTCAAGTTTTAAAAACACTCTTATATTTTGTGCTAATCTTTGTGGCTACTCTTGGCTAAATGCCATGGAAAATGCCATACATATTTGTAGATTCTTTTTTCTTAAAATATGTTCTTACCTCTGTGTCCATTAGTCTCTGCCTTTATTTTCTATCTCCAAATAATAAGAAATTGAAGGTGTCAATAATTTCATTCTACTTCAATCAGCAATCAATGTCCGTGGATATAGCAGTCAAGAAATTAAATGGTACATTGTATTCGGAAAATCTGCTGCAAAAGACTTTTTTAAAGTTTTAAAAAGCCAATATGTAACTTTAAAGAAAAAGGTGTGCCTGACCCAAGCCATAGTCTTTTCAATTGCCTCATATGCATGTGAAAGCTAAACAATGAAAAAGGAAGGCAGAAGAACTGAGGCATTCAAACTGTGGTGTCGGCAAAGACTATTGAATAAACCATGGATTGCTAGAAGAAAGGAACAAATCAGTCTTAGGAAAAATAAAACCAGAATGCTTCTTTTAGAAAGGAAGTTGGGAAGACCTCAGCTTACATACTTTGGACATGTCATCAGGAAAGACTAATCGATTGGAAAGGCCACAATGGTGGGTAAATAGAGGATCAGTGAAAATGAGGACAACCCTCAGTGAGATGGACTGACACAATAAGCCACAACGATGGACTCAAATATACCAAAGATCGTGAAGGTAGAAGAGGACTAGGCAATGTTTGGTTCTGTTATACATAGGCTGCCATGAGTCAGAGCGGACTAGACAGGAACTAACAACAAAATAATAACCATCTTCCCGACCTGTTATGAGTTATTGGGTAAACTTTATATGAATTTATCATGTTTGATTGCCAACTGACTCTACAATGAAGCCATTCAGAAAACAGAGACAATTCTCTAAGGAATTACGGCATTACTCACCTCTTATCATCTTCCAGGACCTACCGTAAAACAAGTTCCACATTTACCCACTGCCAGTCTGAGGTGTTCAGGCACAGCTGCACTCATCCTCATGACAATTTAAGAATGTCGTTCAAATTAAAAAGGGTATAATCTCTAAAGTATATTTTTCTCCCCTCCCAAAATGATCCCGTTCTTACTTGATCAACTTTGTACCAAAGTGGATGACCTTTTGATGAGTTTGAATTGCTTTTTGAATTACATAGATCTTCAATTTCCTTCTTTCTACTAATAACAATAACTCAAAGAAGTTCTACAACTTTTAACTTTTGGATTACAAGGTAATCTAAGTATTGTCCTAGACCCTGTCTCTCCCAAAGAACACAACTATAAGACCTGGGCAAAAAACATAGAGTAGATATTTGAGGATGCTGAAAAGTAAATAGAAGCAAGCAGATCCGGGAAGAGCATGAGAATCTACTCAACCAGTGGTGAACTGATTTTTTCCTTTCTTTTCCTTATAGATATTTCCCAACCTGAACTTAGTGCAACCAGAAACCCAAAAGTGAGCATTGTAACACAAACAGAAAGAGCTTCAGGAGAAGCTCTCTACCTCTAACTCAAGAAGAGGGAAAGAGAACTCCTAAAGATCAGAGAGAGTGCAGAAATTCCCCCAAATGTTTCTTATATTCTCTTATGCCATAGCCCCATCAAACCCATGGCAAAAGTGGCAGGAACCCAAAAGAGTCAAAATTCTAAGGTAAGCATGCTTCTTCTCTGTTCGGTGGAGCTATGGATCCAAGATGGTGGAGTCAAACTCCAAGATATTTTTTCCTCCCTCTGTGTTCACTCCACTTGGTCAGCAAGTATAGAAACTAACATACACACCAGGGACTTAGGAATGTAGGACTTTAAAGGGAATCCCCAGGGATTTGGAAAGTACTGGGGAAATAGCAAAGAGCAAAAAGCTCAAGGAAAGTACCCAGTAAAGTTGTTTATAAACTTCTGGGTTCACAGCAACATATGTATTAATCTGATCCTAATTAGCATATTAAGGACTCAGAGAAATGAACCAATAGTGAGATCAAACTATTGACCTTTCAGTTAGCAGCCAAAGGGTTAACCACTGTGCCACTAGGGCTCACATATATATATGGAACTAGGATCCATATACGTACATGGAAACCCTGGTGGTGTAATTGTTAAGAGCTACTGCTGCTAACCAAAAGGTTGGCAGTTCTAATCCACCAGGTACTCCTTGGAAACCCTATGGGACAGCTCTACTCTGTTCTATAGGGTCACTATGAATTGGAATCAACTCAACAGCAACGAGTTATAGGGTTAGGAACAAGGTCAGTTCATGAGGGTGTCTTTTAAGAATTTATAGGTAAGTCGTAACAGGCGCATAGGGTTCTCATTTAGCCTTAAATTAGTGAGAGAAGGCTGGAAGTCTTTTCAATGATTAACAAGCTGGAAATGAAGTGAGTAAAGGTGATTGTGATGGTGAATTTGTTGAGAGGAAGGGTTGATTCAATCTTTTCAAAGTTAGGACAAATTTACGTAATATTAAAGGCAAGTACAGTTGTTGGTAAGTCAGATGTCCATAACCTGGGGACTGCCTGCATATGTATATATTGTGTGTGAGTATATGTATATACGTATATATACATGTACATATACACACATATATATTATATATAAGGAACATTGTTGGTACAGTGGTTAAGAGCTTGGCTGCCAAGCAAAAGGTCAGCAGTTTGAATCCACCAGCTACTCCTTGAAAACGCTATGGGGCAGTTCTACTCTGTCCTATAGGGTCACTGTAGAGTCGTTATGAGTCAGAATCAACTCAAGGCAATGGGCTTTCATATATTGTGTGTGTGTGTATATATATATTAATATATGTTATATATATATATATATATATAATTTCAGGCCAGTTTCAGAAGAGGATGTGGAACCAGGGATATCATTGCTAATGTCAGATGGATTCTGGCTGAAAGCAGAGAATACCAGAAGGATGTTTACCTGTGTTTTATTGACTATGCAAAGGCATTCGACTGTGTGGATCATAACAAATTATGGATAACATTGTGAAGAATGGGATTTCCAGAACACTTAATTGTGCTCATGAGGAAACTTTACATAGGTTAAGAGGCAGTTGTTCAGACAAAACAAGGGCATACTGATTGGTTTAAAGTCAGGAAAGGTGTGCATCAGGGTTGTATTCTTTCACCATACCTATTCAATCTGTACCCTGAGCAAATAATATGAGAAGCTGGACTATATGAAGAAGAACAGGGCATCAGGATTGGAGGAAGACTCATTAACAACTTGAGTTATGCAGATGACACAACCTTGCTTGCTGAAAGTGAAGAGGACTTGAAGCACTTACTAATGAAGATCAAAGACCACAGCCTTCAGTTTGGATTGCACCTCAACATAAAGAAAACAAAAATCCTCAAAACTGGAACAATGAGCAACATCATGATAAACGGAAGTTGTCAAGGATTTCACTTTACTTGGATCCACAATCAACAGCCATGGAAGCAGGAGTCAAGAAATCAAAAGACATATCGCGTTGGGTAAATCTGCTGCAAAGGAACTCTTTAAATTGTTGAAGAGCAAAGATGTCACCTTAAAGACTAAGGTGCGCCTGACCCAAGCCATGTATTCTCAATCGCATCATATGCATGTGAAAGCTGGACAATGAATAAGGAAGACCGAAGAAGAATTGACGCCTTTGAATTGTGTTGGTGAAGAATACTGAATATACTGTGGACTGCCAAAAGAACAAACAAATCTGTCTTAGAAGAAGTACAACCAGAATGCTCCAAAGAAGCAAGGATGGTGAGACCGCGTCTTACATACTTTGGACATGTCGTCAGGAGGAACCAGTCCTTGGAGAAGGACATCATGCTTGGCAGAGTATAGGTTCAGCGGAAAAGAGAAAGACCTCAACGAGGTGGATTGACACAGTGGCTGAACAATGAGCTCAAGCATAACAATGACTGTAAGGATGGCTCAGGACCAGGCAGTGTTTTGTTCTGTTGTGCATAGGATCGCTATGAGTCAGAACTGACTCGATGGCACCTAGCAACATATATATATATTCTTCACTGTCTCTGCCTTTAATTTGTATAACAAGATTTCATACGTAATTTTTAGAAAAATATCTGGAAAATTTACTTTAGGAAAACACTTTTAAATAAGCAAAAGATGAAATCAAATATGAACAGGTTTATACCTTAAAATTTTTTAGATTTACAGCAGTTTTCATCTCATTCTAAAAGAAAAACTATGGTTAGCTAAGAAAAAATTTTGTCCTTGTGTTGGTTAATTTGTGAGTTTTTGGGGGGGATATTTGTTTTTTACATACAGACAACAAACAACGTCTTGATAAAGCACGGAAGCATTATTTACAATGGGTGCTGTTCACTACCATATGTACAGGTTGAAAGTCAAGTACATAAATGTACTGAAAGTAAGTTTTCCTTTATAATATTATCAACTACCAAATGTCAGGAATTTTGAAGAAAGAAGAAAATGAGTGATTCTTCAATTAAAAACCCCACATGAAGCAAAATAATTTGCAAGTTTAATTTGACACTTACAGACATCTGGAGCAGCATTTGGTAAATCTAGAGATTTCCACTGGATGTTTCAGAACTACTTACTGCATATTTTGCTCATTAAAACCAAAGGGAAATCATTATTTAAACCAACATCATTTTTCTCCCAGTAATTAAAACAAAAATCTAACTTTTAATAACATTTAAATGTACTTTACTTTTCTTCAATAACCATTATCTCTTGGTAGGTACAAAATTCCAGAAAGTTATACCAGTCAGACATAAATGGAAATTGAGTTCACTCATTAACAGCCTAATTACCCTGTCCAGTTAATGTTGGGCTTAGCCATGCTGTTTGCTTTGGCTAATAGAATGACTAGATGCGAAGTATGTCATGACTGCACAGAAGCTTTGAGCACTCGATTGGTTGGGTTCACTCACTGGCCTTTTTGTGTATACCATGCATCACCCAAATAGGGACTGTTCCTTCCACCTAGATCCTCAAATGAAAAAGACACATAAAGAAAGAGCAGAGTTGCCACTGACGAGCAGTGACCTGCGGCTAACATGCAGTGAGAGTCAACGAACCAACCAACCCACTGCCGTCGAGTCGATTCCAACTCATAACTTTCTTGTTATAAGCAATTGAGGTTTAAGAGATATTTCTTATGCATCATAACTCATGCAAGCTGACTAATACATGTCCACTTCTCCTGTGATCCACCCTACCTCTTCAGATCAAACAATTCTGCATATTATGTATTATTTGTACAAAATAATAATCATGAGAGAGTGAGAGTGTCTTGATGCCAGTATTCCCAGAGTAAATCTTATTTCTTCTACTTAAAAGAGTTTGTGTCACATGCTACCTCTAAGTTAGTCAATATGAAAGGAGATACTTATTTTTTAGCCTACATACTCTACTCCTGAAGTAGGGGTTGGAAGCAAATTCTCTAAAATTGCAAGGACCACTGAACGGAAAATAAATGTTTGGGAAATAGTCAATACCTATTCATTAAGCTATGAAATACTTTTTGGTCCCTTCTTATAAATAACATGCAACTTTTAAAAAATGTATGTGTGGTTAATATTTGAAAATGTCTAAAAAGTGGATAGAAATATAATTTACATATACTTTTTATTAAATGATACATGAATTATCTGTAATATGACTGCGCTAATTCCAGTAAGAGTAAAGAGGTAAAATTTATACAACATCCAAGCAATATAAATAAATGTGTATGTTACTGGAAAAAGGAAATGCTAATGAACTTAAGGAGCCCTGGTGGCAGGGTAGTTTAAAAGTTCAGCTGCTAACCAAAAGGTTGGCAGTTGGAATCCACCAGCTGCTCCTTGGAATCTTATGGGGCAGTTCTACTCTGTCCTACATGGTGGCTATGAGTGAGAATCGACTCGATGGCAAGGGGTTTGGTTTGGTTTGAATGCACTGAGAAGATACTCTAGATTTATTTCCACTACAGGTTTAACCACTAAAGGGTTATGTGATTAGTTTGAGAAATAAGTCACTAAAATATGATTTAATCGTTGGGAAGGTGATAGAGGAAATCTAGGTATCAATACATGTGTTTCAGTCTGTGGTGCATTTCAAATAAAGTAATTTTTGGAGATAGCTAACAGGGAACAGTTCATCATTACATCTTTAAAACATACATTGTCTTATCCAAATATTAAATACATAATACATCGCACAGTATGTATACCTCACTTTATTTACCCAATATTATCCAGAATGAGAGTATGTGTGTTGTTTCTATTTTCAGATTCATTAGTAGGTAAGTAAGATTTTAACTATATTTAACTATTCACACACCAAAACAGAAAAGTATAGAATCAAAAGAGGTGGATGGCAAAATGTATTAATAAATAATTGAAGACTTCTCAGGAAAGGATAAATAATAACTCAGATGGGTACTCTTAAAAATTCAAAGGGAAAGAAATATAGTGAAGACTGGCAGAAAAGCAAGTGCCTTAATTCCTATGCAAGGATTAAATGTCAGAAATAATAACACTGAATTGAAGAATCTAAAAATCATTTTTCTCTTATAATATGTCACATTAAATTATGTCTACTTCTCTTTCTATAAAAAAATAATTTTTTTTTAAGTTATAAATTAAAAAAAAAAATGCAGTGTACCAACGCCATGGAAACCCTGGTGGCGTAGTGGTTAAATGCTATGCTGCTAACCTAAAGGGACGGCAGTTCGAATCCGCCAGGCGCTCCTTGGAAACTCTATGGGGGCAGTTCTACCCTGTCATATAGGGTCGCTAGGAGTCGGAATCGACTCGACAACACTGGGTTTGGGTTTTGACCAATGCCATATAGTAGTCTTATGTATTTCTAAAAGCCCACAATTCTGAGAAAAGCTTTAGGTAGAAAAACTAGGAAGAATAGTTCTCTTAACATAGTTTTTCAGGATATGTGTTTTTCCAACTTTTTTACACAGGAGAAAATTAAAACAAAATTTGATTACAAAAACACCTTTCTATCCTTCAAAAAAATAATTAGTAAAAATTGGCTCTGTTACATCATCTACTGTAAACACACAACTTCATCAATAATATTTTTTAATTTTTTTTTTGGCAAAGCAACATTCTCAGGCAAGAGGTAGAATGGGAGGACAAGTAATTTTGTTGTATTTTTTTCCCTTTGGGGTTCAGTAAGCTTACAAAACACACACACACACACAAAAGTTGCAACAGGTAAGATATGGCCAGAATTACAGATGCTGCTCTAATTACTTCAAGAGAGACCAGGCTATGGAATTAAGCTTGTACCTCATGATGGCCTGAAGTCAGCCGTCACAACCGGAACTATCATCAGAAGTCAGAATGCCTTGGTTTCTCTTCTCTCAAACCTATTTTTCCTTCTTTACCAACTTTCTGCATTGATATCACTGAGAAAAGAATTTGTGCAAGGCTTTACCTTTAGGCAAGTGGACTCTCACTTGGGACCAGGGTGCCATGTTGCAGGATTCCAAGGCCTATCATTCAAAACATAGCAAAAAGCAAGGTATAGATTTATGGGAGTTCCCAGAGATCCAAAGGGTGTTATTCACATAGAAAATCATTTGAATTCTGGCTCTTGGAGTTGAGGAATCTTGTATTACTTGGGGAATGCTATGAGAGCCTCTCCAAATGTCAGGCTCCAGTGAAATACAGGAAGTGCAAGACATTTGTTGTACAGTAACAGTGTCAAGAGTAAAGTCTGGGATAAGGACAGATATCACTGGCAAAATTTTACATTTTAAACCTGACAATTTATGCCCTTCGCCTTTTTACCCTATGGCAGTTGCTTTGAAGAGATCATTGATATAGGAGTTCTATATGAACAATAAAATAGCAAATCATTCCACTGATGGAGAATGGCGAATTGATAGACTATATCAAAAGAGTGAAGAGATCAGAGGTTGTCAAAGAACTGAAAATGGTAGATGAGGAAATGGCCTTGGTAGACGTTTTGTTCAGTAGCTTCAACTGATCGATAAGAAAACTGCAGCACAAGGGATTCCAAACCAAAAAGCCCATTGCCATCGAGTAGATTCCAACTCATAGAGACCCTACAGGAGAGAGTAGAACTGCCCAATAGAGTTTCCAAGGAGCATCCGGTGGATTCAAACTGCCAAACTTTTGGTTAGCAGCCATAGCTCTTAACCACTACCACAGTACACCTTCCCTCATCAAAGGAAATTCTAAAGGAGGTACTTTAGGCAGAAGGACTAAGATCCCAGGAATAAAGAACAAAGCAAGTGAAAAATAAACAAATGGCAATACAAAACAACAATAAATGTGATATTTTGTGGTTAGAAATTAGCGTTAAAATACACAAAACAAATAATACATAAGCCTGGAGAAGCGTCGATAAATGGAAATAAAATGCTCTACAGTTCTTATTTTCTCTGAAAGGAGGACAAAAGTATTGAATATATTTGAACTTTAATGAATTAAGTGTGCAAATTCTGATCTCTAGTGTAATCACTAAAAGAACAGAAAGAGTATATTTCCAACGAAGCAGAGAGGTTATAAATTCTTTAAGTGTTTGTTCTGCTATTTACTTTCATATTTCTAAATGCACTTTATGTTTATATGGCTGCTTTATCAGTTTTTGACACTACCTATTTATTGACATTTATGTGATCTTACTACTTTTATACCATCACCACATCATTTCCTCTTCTTGCCTCCTCCCAATGTGCTCACATCATAGTTCTGAGTAAATCAATATTCAAATTCAACATTTTATGATCATAGAAATTAGTTGCAGAGTCAAGTTTATTACAGTTGCATTTCCTTTCTTTCCAAACTTTTTGTCTTTTTCTGCAGCAAATAGTGGCTTCATTTTTCCTTTGCATGGCTCTCCGTTACTTATCACCAATTCTCTACAACAGAATTGATAAGTAATTGATTCTGGGAAATGAGAATTGGGGATGGGGAGGAGCAAGGTTACATTCCAAAATATTTAACAAACAATAACATAAGAATATGAACTAATCCAATAGTCTCTGTTCAGGAACAATCAGTAAGGCCAACCCAGGGTGTACTCACTGCATATTGCCCCAGGCAGAGGAATTTGGGAGGAATTTCAGCTAGAAGATTTGTTACTGCTTTGTTATAAGCCTCGTAGTATTATTGGACCTTTTAAACTGTATGCATGGATATGTCAAATAAAAAATAAAAATAATTTAAAAAATAAGTGCATTTGTTATATTATATTGTTATATTTAGTACGTTAGCCCAGATCTATTTGATGCCAAAGAATTCATTATGTAAAACAGGCACACAAAACGCAATGCAAGTGTTTGGAACAAAAATCCATGGGGAGAAAACATTTCTGCTGTATATGAGGACGGCTTGACAGCCAAAGGGCTGGCTTTCTAATGAATAAATATTTTTTGTCTCTGTTTGGAGCCAGAAGCTGAATAATATACATCAAGTTCTTTGAAGCAAAGTGAATTGAATTAAAAAGATAAGGCAGTTTTCCTCTTGAGGAAACAGTTAAGTAATTGCACCCTATTAAGTGTTAATTTTCAACAGGTGCTGCTTAAATGTAATGTAGGATCATCCTTGGATTTAATAAGGTTTCTGAGTTGAGAGACCCTGTGCCAAATGTTATACCAATTCATTTAAATTGGATGGAGTTGCTACACCTCCCCCAAAACAAATAGAGATAGACGTGCCATTTAGTAACTGTGAGGGGCACCACATCAATTATCATTCTTAATTTCCCTCCAGAAATCCTTTCTGTCAATAATTCCATTTCAACTAAGATGAATGGGAGCTAAGTGCTTTAGGTTTAAGCAGCAGGTTGCTGATAAACTGGCTTTGGGACTACAGCCTAGATTAGATCATGAAACTACAAAGTAGAGGAAAATCTTCTATTTTGTGGTGTACAAACATATAGAAAAGAAAGGCCAATAATCTTTCTTAACATTGAATTATTATTGCAAATATAGAGTATCTATGAATACAAGGACTTTTGCAGGTTCTCCATAAGAGTTTTTATAGATTATCAAAGGAAATTTTTCCTCTAATCTTTTAGAGTTTAAGAGTAAATTCTTGAGGAAATACCTAGAAAGACGAATTCAGAAGCAGAAATGAAAACTTGGCATTAAAAAAATATGATTTTTTTTTGTAGGGAAAATATTAAAACTCTGTGAATATCAAGCAATAAATAAAAACAAATTAGTATTATGGGTTTGTACAAGTCACAAAGTAATACAAAACTGTTAAACATTATATAATTTTAAATATCAATAGATATTTAAAAGAGGGGTGTCTTAGGCTGGGTTCTCTAGAGCAGCAAAACCAGTAAAGTGTATATATATAGAGAGAGGGAGAGAGAGAGACATTTGTCTCGAGGAAATGGCTCACACAGTTGTAGAGGCTGGCAAGTCCCAAGTGCCTTGGTCAGGCATCAGTTTGGAGGCTTCTCCTGACTCACGTAGCTGCAGAAGCTGATGAATCCAAGGTCAACAGGCAATACGGCAGACCACTGGCTCAAGTCCCAAGAACTGGAGGTCAGCTGATGTCAAGCCAGATGCAGGATCCAAAGTGAGCAAAAGCCAGTGAGCTATGCTAGTACATCTATATATCTTGATTCAGGCCACACCCTTGAGGAAACTACCCTTACAACTTATTGGCTCTTCTAATCAGATCATATCATGGAACTGACTACCTTATACCATGAAATGGAGGATGACTACGTCCTTATAATTGCCAAATTATATCATTACATAACTGCCAAACTACATCATTACATAACTACTGAACTACATCATTACATAACTGCCAAATCATGGAGATTCAAAGCCCAGGCAAGTTGACATACAACCTTAACCATTACAGTCCACCTCTTGTCAACTTGGCATCTGTACACATCTCGTTAAACCATACACGATCTCTAAATAAAGACAATTACAAAGTCATACTTGCAGCTAACATGAAACAACTAACATGTGTACAACAGAAAACACACTAGCCCCATTCACATCTTATATTTTGTAAGTAAAGAAAACAAAAATAAAAGGGAGAAATACTCATAACAATTATAGTGCTCATTTTGGCAACTGGCCGCATAGTCATAACCTGTATTTAGAACTACCATCTTCCATCACCTATTCTGTATTCCCTTTACCCCCAGCAAGCACCTCAGCTGGTTGTGGTTCTTTGCCTGGTGGGATGACCCAAACCCTCATTCCTGAAGGGTCTGGGCCATTAGTAGTCATGTCGGAATTGGGTTGCAGTAGTTCTTCATTGACTATAATCACAGGATATGGTAGTACTAAGAGATGCTTTAAGGGATCTCCTATATTCCAGACATACTCTTTTCTACATCCATTATGTAACATCAATCTGATTTCCTCTTTGTAGTCAGGGTCAGTCGCACCAGCCAATATGGTAACTCCCTTATTTTCCTGTTGATCCAGAGGCATGAGGAGCCCAAAGTGGCCAGGTGGCATTTTTAACTTCCAGTTCAATGGAATCTGTGTTCTGTCTCCAGGTGGGAACAGTCATTCCTTTGGAATTAAGACCTCTAAGCTTGTAAAGCATAGGGTCACAGAGACAGGAAGCAAAAATTTTGTGATTAGAGTGGTGCCACTCTAACTTCTAACCCTTGATTCCTGGACCCATAAATCCTGGCTATGGAATAAACAGCATCATATACTGGATACCAGTTTAGAGCATATACAGCCTCCTGGAGAACATCCTAGAGTTCATCTCTTTCTTTCATCACTTTGTCTAGTGAAGGTAGGATCAACTAACCAGCTTCCTTATACTTCTTATACTGACTAAATTATAGAAAAGTATCAAATATGCAATCACCCAGAGCCTCACCTCTCACCAGTACTTCATCTATTGGTGGTGATAGTTTTCATATTTTTTATTGCCACCTCATGCCATGGATTAGCAGTGCCCTTTTTTACCACTAGAAGCAATGTCATCAATGTCTTTAAGACTAACCAGACTTTAGAACCAATTTGGAAATTCATCCTTACAATTTTGTTTCTCTAGAACCACTCTTGGTATCAAATGTCTTGGACTGGGTTCTTTAAAGAGGCAAAACCAGTGAATCATATAGAGAGACAGAGAGAGAGAGAGGTTTATCTCAAGGAAATGGTTCACGGGCAAAAGCTGGCAAGCGTTGCCAAAACATCCATATGTATATTGGATGCAGGCCACATTCCCAAGGAAACTCCCTCTTGCAACTGATTGTCTGGCCACATCAGATCTCATCATTGAGGTGATTACATTGTATCACAAAATAGAAGATGACTACATCATTATGTAACTGCCAAACCCCTGAGAATCATGGCCCAGACACATAGACACACAACCCTAATCATTACAAGGGGTTGGAGATAGGAAATCACATAGAGTCGGAGCTCATGTAAATATAATCTAGAAGTGGAGACAGACACATAAACATAAAGAAATCTAACACACTCTCTCAAAACACAGGCACATCATATCAGCAGCTATTACAGTGTTGGTAAAATATTTCTTTTCCTTTTTTTTTTATTCTGTACCAATTCATGTCATATTATCAAAATTCAATATTAACCAAGCAAAACCAAAATTGAAATTCAGCTCTTTTTTCCCATATCATCCAAAAAATAATTACAGGCAGTCCCTGGGTTACAAACATCCAACTTACGTACTTGCGCTTTAATGTTACGTAAATTTGCCCTCACATTGAAACGATTGAACCAACCCCTACTCACAAGAAATTCTTTATTACAGTTACCTTCCCTTGCTGCATATGCATATTTTAAGTCACTGAAAAGGCTTCAAGCCTTTTCCTGCACTAAAGAAAAGCTAAATAAGAACCGTATGCACATGTTCCAACTTACCTATAAATTCAACTTAGGGACAGTTAGGAATGGATGTTGATCATAACCCAGGCACTGCCTGTATTGTCACCAGTGCATTAAAACCCTATTTCAGAGATTTTCAAAACTACAAAAATTCAATCCATTAAGATAAGTTGCAGAAGGGATATTAGTCAGCAGGATAAAATAAAGAAAGATCATTATATTTTTGTGCACAGTTGTCATCCCTTAGGAAAAAATATATCCTTTTTCAAGTGAATAAAAATACACTTGAAAATTTGTCCCTGTTTATTATGATGGCTCTCTCATCTGTCCCACCCCAAGATACCCTGACTTGATACCTTGCAGCCAATATTCCTGATTGTACATGGCAATTCTCCCTCAATTTTTTAATCTACATTGCCATTTTATCCTAAATGTCAATAAAAATTAAATGAGTCTTTGGGAGGTGTCTTAGTTATCTAGTGCTGTTATAACAGAAATACCACAAGAAGATGGCTTTAACAAAGAGAAATTTATTCTCTCACAGTTTAGGAAGCCAGAAGTCCAAACTCAGGTGCCAGCTCTAGGGGAAGATTTTCTATCTCTGTCAGTTCTGGGGGAAGATCTTTGTCATCAATCTTCCCCTGATCTAGGAGCTTCTCAGTGCAGGAATGCTGGGTCCAAAGGATAAACTCTGCTCCTGACACTCCTTTCTTCATGGTGTGAGGGTCCCATGTCTTTCTGCTGGCTACTATCTTTTATATTGCAAAAGAGATTAACTTAAAACACAACCTAATCTTATAGATTGAGTACTGCCTCATAAACATAACTGCCTCTGATCCTGCCATTAATATCATAGAGGTAGGATTTACAACATGTAGGAAAATCACATCAGATGACAAAATGGTGGACAATCACACAATACTGGGAATCACAGCCTGGCCAAGGTGACATGTATCTTGAGGGGAAACAATTCAATCCATGACAGGGAGTATATATTTCAACTATGGCTTGGATAAAGAGAATTCAGGTGACTTTTAACTTTTGATAACTAAATCTTCAATCTTTGCTTGTGTGACCTTGTTCTCATGTGCAAGAACCCCACAAATGTCATACTTATAATTGCATCAACTGTGATAACATTAACACTCCTAACGGTGAATTATGGAAACTATCCCTCCTGAAACACTTAAAATTTGAAGATTTTCAGGCGTATTCATGTTCTTTCAATGTTTTCCGTAGTGGTGACTACAAATTTGAAAGCCAAGTATTTGATAGCCTTGGTTTCTGAAGAGCCTTCCAAGATTACCATGTGGATACATGCAGATAATGTTCCAGTCTCTGAGGGAAAAATGCGCCAAACTTTACTTTCCTTGTGCTAGGATTTCCTAGCTATAATACAACAAAAAGCGAATAACTTGACAAGCCTTAACTTAAAATCTGTGGATATCTATGCCTTCTGAATAAATTGAGAGAACAAATACTTAATTAAAATTTAAGGAGAAAGTGTTTCTAATATTTTAAATGTGGAATTAGATCATCAACCCTGCATCCAGATTGTCCAACATTTGCCAAAACCTCCTAGATTTTTAGAAAAGTAATTTCAGGTAAGGCATATGAGGAACATGTCAACTTACATAAATTTATGAGTTGATTTTTGTCAAAACTATTCTCTAATTATTATCTTTTAAGAATTATAAGGAAAAGGGAACTATTTTATTGTTCGAGTTAACTCATGCATTAATCTGGAACCATATAAGAATTAGGAACATAAAAACTCTTGCTAAAATCTGATGTAAGTCCACTAGGATAGATATCATCCATCATGATATGTAGAAGCTTAATACAGAAGAGATTTACCTCTCAATCAAGGAGGATCAAGGAGGCTGTGCAATTATCACCTTCCCCTATAAGTCAGCAACGCTAGTGTTAAGAATTCTTGTCTACGCTCTCATGCACAATCAATACAAAAGAAAATATGATACTAAAATAGCGTTTTTAATGATGTATTCTCACAAGCAATTTAATTGGTCTTCTGTCACAGAAAAAATATATAAATTTCACTTAAAACTGAATTTTAACTTTTTTTTTTAAAAAAAAGCAAAGCTAAAAACCACGTCAAATTTTTGAAATTTATTTCTAGATGCCTAGATCCAAGAAATTCCATTATTATATTAAAAAGGCTAGAATATTAATAGAAATCAATTAGAAATAACTGATATCATAATTAACCTGTACAGTCATATAAAAGGCTACGAAAGTAAGTGGTGTTATAAAAAGAGTTATAGACTTCTGCAGTCCTGAAGTTTATTATAAGCGTACACCAGCAGTCTGAAGTGAGGCTCAGGGTCATTTTCATATGGTTATTTGATTTTACTGGAGTTCATAATAAAAGTGGCTATTATGCTTCACTGTGTCAGCACAGAGAATATAATAAATAAAACAGACACATCTCATGCCCTCAAGGAAATAGCCATCCATGTTTTTATCTTCATTTCACATGGCATGGACTAAAAAGTTATTAGATATCTAAGATGCCACTACACTACAACATTGTGACTGGCATTTTTATTTCCCAATCAGTGGAGTTCTTTTCAATTAACAGGAAGAGGGGGAGGAGAGAGGAGAGATAAAGAGAGGATAAGAGAGAAGATGAAGGGAGAAAGACTTTATACAAGCAACTACGCCACCAAGTTTTACATGCAACTTGTAAAAAATAATGTTTGTTTTTACTGACTTTTTCCTACCAAGCATCTTCTACACTTGAGTTACAAAAGGCTTTAGCAAAAGAAATCTTCAAATTTGTTTTCTGAAGAGCTATCTTTATGAGTAAAAATATTATCAAGTTGTTCAAATAGACATATGCACACAATTTAAGGTTTATTTTAAAGATATTTAATCAGTTAACTTTAACATTAGAGAAAAGAGGAAACCACCAATTCTATCTCTAGTCAATAACTTAAAAGAATTTTAAGATTGTTTCTTCCTTAAAGGCATTTTAGCAAATAATATCTGAATTTTTTTGAAGAATCAGAATTTTAAAGGAGGATGTTATTTGTAGTTCTCAATGGCATTTGGGCTAATATTTTAAATATGTTTATGCTAATTAAAAACAAAACTCATAATAACATAAGGTATTCTATTTGGAAATATATGTTAATTTTTCATTGTTATTCAAATTATTTAAAAATCACTTGACTATAATTATAGGCATTATATTATCCATCTGTGACATGGACCCATAGACAAATGATCCAAATTAAATCATAGAATGATTATAATTAGAAAGACTGAAAATGACCCTTGCAATTGGTGCTAAATATTCTCTAGCTAATGAAGTACATGGGCAGCTGTATATTAACCAATGATTTAAAAATTTGTCAAAAGAAGTAACTGATATTAAATCTTACCACCACATGTCGAACTGCTATCTTATCATAGCAAGCCCATCCAACTCCTCAGCTTTCCCTCTGATTCAGCTCAATTCCTAACAAACACACAAGGCAGACTTAACACAAAAAACCTAATTAGAGTCCGATACAAAAAATACAGGGGAAACATGTGCTACTTTAGTTAGGTTTTTGTTTTGTGTTAAAGAGACAGACATAACTTGGCACTTTGAACGTTTGATTTTTCATTCCCAAATTTATCACACCCATAAAAATATAAATGGGGGTAAGAAATGATCTTGGGCATTTCATATATCTTCTAAAATTACTTCCACAGTGTAAAAGAGTACAAACATGGCTGACATAAGGAAACATTCAGTTCTGCTCTTCTGATCAAAATTTGCCTCTACGCAATGCAAAGACCGTACGAAATGGACTATTGGTGAATCATGGCAATGTTCTTGGAAGGGAAGACTTAAGGCCTCTTCACAATCTAGGCTGAACTGTATAGGCAACAGATGTAAAAAGAGTAGAAACAGAGGCCATTCTCTTATTTCTTCTTCTCCAGAATGTACTGCTTTCTTTTCAACTACCATTATTCCTCACAACACATATTTTATTCAACCCTAAAGCTTGCAGTTTATTTTGAAACTGGAATTTAAAATTCATTAAGATGATATATTTCTCATTCCCTTTCCCTCTGACCTTCCCTCTGATCTACTCTTTACATGGCTAATAATATTGTACAATATTCCTCCAGTAGTATAATTACCCTGACTGCTTATAATATTAGCCAAAAATCCTTGCTCTCCAGGCTTTGGTTACAATATAAACACACATTTGTGTTAAATAACTCCCACTGGAGGGCCCTCAGCTACTTATAAGAGACTTGCTCCTGTCTGGGATGTTTCTGAATGCCTTGTGGTACTCAGGGATATTTCTTTCCCTTCAGCTCCCCTGACCATCTGGCCCCACTGCTCCCACTGCTGTTGATGACCTTCTTAAGACCGTGGATCTATTAGTCACAACTCTCCTCAACTTGAACCATCACTGTAACCACCATTCTGGCATCAAGAGGGAATCCAGAACTATCCCTCAGGTAACTCCATTCCACTTCTGTTATATTCTCTTTCCAATTCCATCTGGTTCAGCAAAGACAAACTACACACTTACATAATACGTATTTTACTAGTACTTGGACAAAATAGAAGGCACTTTCAACATAGAGAATTTCTTATAAGGACTGCCAAATGGCACTTGTCACAGATCCAGCAGACGCAGAGCTTTCCTTGGTAGCCTTCACCAAGTCTTCTCCTCATTAGTTTTCCAATGACGTCATAACGTGATACGAGCCAACTTACTCCTAACCACTGGGACTACTTTGAATATTCCCACTACTCCAAATCCATAATGAAACTGTCACAATGCTACCAAAAACAAAAACAAAGAGCTTTCTTTGTTTCCCTCTCAACAGGGTCTAAGGTCTATTTCTTGAGAGCCTCTTCTGAAATGATACCAAAAATAGACCTCACTGCCGTCGAGTTGATTATCAACCCATAGCGACCCTATAGGACAGAGTAGAACTGCCCCATAGAGTTTCCAAGGAGCACCTGGTAGATTCGAACTGCCAACCTTTTGGTTAGCAGCCGTAACACTTAACCACTACACCACCAGGGTTTCCTCTGAAATGATAGACAGGAAGAATGTACAGTCTTTTCAACCAAAGCCCTTCTACCTTTCTTAGCAGTCTATTTTTATTTGGTTTCAAGAAAATAATAACATTGGAATACAGAATTTAACATCAGAAGATCTGTATTATTCATTCTTAAAAATATCACCACCTGTGGAACATCAACAACCCAAGCTGTGTATGACTATGCCACAACGCAATCAGTTCCATGGCATTTTCTCCACTGGGAGCTGGATAACTTGCACATAGAACCACCAATACAGTTCTAACTTACCCCTAGAAAAGCAATACTTTACTTCTTAGTCCATGAGATCTATGCTCATGTAACTTCGCCTCCCTAAGACTATTGCTTTTCTCATTCATAACTAAAAGGCTGCTCTCGGTATGTTGCTTGTAGCTTTGAAATAGCTATTTTCTGGGTGCTGTATCTATGACGTGGGACCAGGCAGTCTTCTGTTCTTTTTAGGGCCATTAGGAGTCAAAACAACTCTATAGCACCAAATAACAACATTATCTATGGAGGAGGAAGGGTGATTAGTTTCAGCCAGGGCAACTTTTAACCCAGGATACCTATTACATGATTAAAAAAAAAAAAATCCTCAAGCTAATCTTCAAGATCAGCCAAAAGCTTCCTATCACAGGATTCATTAATATCTCACTGCTTCTTTACGTGATAATGAAGGTAATCTGCATGATCCTGCACAACTTGCTGATTGCCACAGCACTCCTTCCACCTGGAATCCTACTTGATCCTTTCTTCAAGTCCATAATCTTCACGTCCTTAAAAGACATATGTAGCCAATGTTTGTTGGTTGCCTTCTCAGCACTGATGCCTCCTTTTATTTCCATTTGAGATACAGGGGCTTCAGAGGAATTGATCTCTCACTCGATGACAGGAGTAGCACATATGCATTCCATCCCCTTAGCTGCAGAAATTGGTTCAGAGAATTCCAGAGCTCATTGCTGGATAGCTCATGATCAGGAGTGAGCTGAGTGTATATGGTCTAGAACTTCTACAATCATTGTTATTACAAAAAGAGGGGTGTCTGAACAGGACACCAATATACTGAAGAGTGTAGACCCAATAGATGGCAAAGAAATGAAGCCAAAGCCCTCCTGACATTATGCACCTCAGAATCAATTCTATTTGGAAGCCAGATCTACCTTTGAATTCTTCTGTTACAGGAGCCAATAAATCCTCCTTACTTTTAAACCCAATTGGATTTGAGTTTGCTGTTGATTGCAATGGCAAGTATATTATCTACGAAACATAGAGTAAACCTCCATCTTCTCTGGGAAGATTTTCATCCTTGATCCTTCCTGACTGTTTCTCTTCTACTTATCTCCTCCTCAGCTGCTAAACAGAGGTCTTCTAGGGCAATCTGCAATAATCCACGGTAATAGCGACTTAAATTACAGAAAATCCATTTTGAGAGTTAAAGTGACCCTAATTAGATTACAAGCTTCTAAAGGCATAAAGAAGACCTTCTATTGCTTTTTTTTTCTTTCAAGAACCACACACCATGCTCCTCTCTAAAACAGTAATTCAGTAAATGTTGACAAATACTAATACTAGTAAATACAGTGAATGGTGAAAACACTGGGATTTTGTTTTACAGATAATGACTTAGTAATGTACATCTCATGGTTAATAGAATATCTAAACACCTGAAATTGCATTGGAGAGATATCGAACTTGCCTGATGACTTAGTGATTCTCCTCTTTAAATGATTTTAAAACCATACATATTAGTGTTTGGTAGAGTTTCTTGGGCTCTATACCCACCAATTTCATCACTTTGCGTCAATATTTTAGTGACAGCTTGCTTCAGCATGAGATTATAAAATGGAGGGTATAGGCCCCTGGCTAAGAATAAAAAAAAATCAGCTTGGAATTTTACCACCTATCTTCACAAATTGCAATCAAAGGGAAGGGCAAGTTGCAGTGAGACAAATTCAGCGTTTATAGGATATTCTTGACAAAATCACCTAAAACTGGTACGTCCACTGTAACAGCAGAAAAAAACTAAGTTAGCTCAATATTTCAACAATTTTACTCCCTACATGAATCAAACTTAAGGTGGCTGAGAATGTTGATCCATGGACCTAAAGTCCAGTAGTAACACAGATGCTTTTCTAGTTTCTCATAATATTCTTTCTTGAATTATGGTAATCATTGCGTTGCTAGAGAGTATTTTAATATAGTGGCATTTGTTTCTTAGATCAGAAATCGAATACACTGAGGTTTTGAAAAAGCCAAAAATCATTTGCTCTGCAAGCAATCAAATCACCTTTAAAGACATTGTTTTGCTCAGCAAAGATCTAAACAATTATAATTAACCTTTCAACACTTTTGTCTCTAGTGCATAGCTTCCAAAGAAATTAGTTCCACCGTTCTACATCACTGGTTTATTTTGTTTCACTCAGCTGTGCTTATTTCTATTGCTAAAATCAGGAGAACCGGTGTAAAACACTTCTTGGATCTCTTGAGTATTTACAAGGATGACGGGTTAGTCTGGGATTTGATTCCAAATATCAAAAGCTGATAAGTTTGCTGGTGATAAAACTAATTACACAGCAGTGAATGTTTTCACAAAGCATCCCCTAGCTTTTCTTCAGAATACCAAACTCTCACACAGAGAATGAATCAAACAGGCTAAACAGTTTAAAAGTCAAAACAGCCTATCAAACACTGAGTTTATGATTTAGATTTACATATATCTCTTTCCAGATTTTATTGAATTAAATCCCATAGCAAATCTTTTTCTTTTCCTGATCAGCTTCAATCTCACAAATATTAATTGAATATCAACACTGTGCCATGAATAATGTAAAGAATTAGGGAGACAGTTGTAAACAATATAGCAGGACCCTGCCTTCAGGGGGTTTACTGTCTAGTTAGAACCATTGCTGTTAAGTTGATTTTGACTCATAGAGACCCCATACGTGAGAGTAGAACTGCCCCACAGGGTTTCCAAGGAGCAGCTAGTGGATCTGAACTGCCAACCTTTTGGTTAGCAGCCGAACTCTTAACCACTTGAGCCACCAGGGCTCCTAATGCCTAGTAGGAAGTTAGATATATAAAAAAATACGGTAAGTAATTTCAATACAACTTGAGAAGTATCTTAAAAGGAGAAGCTCAGGGTACTATGAAAGTATGTGGAAGGGAATGAGTATATACATAGGTTTGGAAGAATCAGAAAAGACTTCCTAGGAAAATAACATCTAAATCAAGAATTTATGGTTGAGTAGGGTTTTAGGGTTTAGGGATAGTGCTAAAAGAAGAATGCTGAAGAAGGAGAGAGTAGCTTTTCCAAAAGACGCAAACAAGACCATTAGACAATAATGATTTGATAGTTTGGGGTTAACAAAACCAAACTGCCTGCAGAGAAATGCATATACAAATTTTCTGCCTTTCGAATTTTCAGTGTGGTATATATTCCTCTTAGTAAGCCAGAGCATTAAGGGCTAGACCGCAAAGATAAGCAAAATGGAGCATTGGGTTTGGGGGCTGTCCTAGTGTTGCACGTGAAATTACAACTGTTTGTGTGGATTCTTTGGGTTAATTGTTTTAATAGGCTAATATCTTCAAAAGGGAAAAAAAATTACAAAATCATTAACTTCCTTTAGCCCCATATCAAACATTGAAACCCATTATTTGCATGGGTCAGTTTTAGATTAACCTACTGTTGCTTTATACTGTGCGTCCAGTGGGAGTGGGTAAGCCATTTAAGCAAGAAAAAAAAAAAAGAGAGAGAGAGAAGCAAATTAATATTTACGTGCTTATTGTGTGAAAGTGAATGTTATATGTGCAGACTTACTTAATCCCAGTAAGAAACTTTTTATTATTCCTAATGTATATGAAAATAATAAAGCTTGGGGATTTAAATTATTTGTTTAATTAAACAGAAAACTTAGTGTATCTGTGTGAAAATGTTAACACATTGGAAACTACCAAGGATGGACTTAGAGAGCTAAGTTAGCGAATTTCACCATAAAGCATGTATTTGAAGTTGTTAAGATTAAGGTCATGGATTAAAAAGGTTATGGCTCACATCCATGTATTTAGCATTCAGGCTTGCACATGCCTTCTCATATAAAACTGTACGAGTGTGTACACTACCACAACCCCCGTTGTGTTACACTTGATGAAAGGTCAAGCTTTGCATACGTACATATATTTATTTAACACATGCAAAAAGGAAACTGCCAATTGTAAAACAAGTAAACACCTAGCCTGCGGGATCGTAACAATGTCGTATCAGACTATACTCTTACTGAAAATAATTTTACTTGTTTAACTTTATGACAAAGATATGAGGTGTTATAAGGTGACTTTTTCTAAATGACTATCAAGTTGATCCAACAACATTATTGAATAGATTATCCTTTCCCCACCCTGCTTGAGAGGTTAACTTTATTATATAAAAAGTTATTTGTATACGTGGTTCAATTTCATGCACTATTGTTGTCATTGACCTGCTCGTTCAATTTTTATATTTTAAAATTATTACTTTGAAAACCCTTGTTTTTCAAAGAAGCCTTGGTGGTACAATAGTTAAGCACTCAGCTACTAATGGAAAGGTTGGTGGTTCCAACCCACCAACTCATGGTATCAGTATCACTATGTACAACAGAATAAAACACTGCCAGGTCCTATGCCATCCTCCTAATCATTGCTATGATTGAGTCCATTGTTGCAGCCACTGTGTCAATCCATCTCATTGAGGGCCTTCTTCTACTTTACCAAGCATGATGTCCTTCTCCAGGGACTAGTCCCTCCTGATAACACATCCAAAGTACATGAGATAGAGTCTCACCGTCCTCATTTCTAAGGAGCATTCTTGCTGTACACCTTCCAAGACAGATTTTTTTGTTCTTCCGGCAGCCCATGGTGTATCCAATTTTCTTTGCCAACACTGTAATACAAGGGCATCAATTCATTTGGTCTTCCTTACTCAATGTCCAGCTTTAGCATGCATATGAGGTGATTGAAAATACCACGGCTTGGGTCAGGTGCACCTTAGTCCTCAAAGTAACATCTTTGCTTTTTAGCACTTTAAAGAGGTCTTTTGCAGCAGGTTTGCCCAATGCAATACATCATTTGGCTTCTTGACTGCTGCTTCCATGGGCGTTGATTATGGATCCAAGTAAAATGAAAGAGTTGACAACTTAAATGTGATTGTGAGGATGGCACGGGACCTGGCAGTGTTTTATTCTGTTGTACATCGTGTTACTACGAGTTGGAACTGACTCGAGTTTAGTACACGAATAGCAATCTGGAAGTGTTTCTCTGATGTATGAAAATAATAATGATATATTGACTGGGCATAAATTTTTAAATTGCATTCTTTTCATTGAAAACTTCAATAGACCTTATAACATTATCTTCTAGAATTTTGTGTTACACAGAGATGTGTGTGTATGTGTGTTTGTGCACATGTATGTATTGCTGGATTTTTTTAGAACACAGAAAGTCCTTTCAATCTGTATGCACAGAACATTTTTATGTCAAAATTATTTCTATTAGACATTCATACGTGATTTCTAATTCATTTGTTCTTTCCTTTTAAGAACCTTCAATTTGAAAAAATGTCGTCTCTGCTTGTTCCTTTTTCTATCCACTGCTTTTTGTCTCATCAATTTTATCTCTTGATGATGTTCTTCTAGTTTCCTGGAAAGTTGATCAAAATTCTTTTCCACACCACTTATTTAATTTTTATACATCATGAATTCTGCTTATTATCAACTTAAATGTGGATTTTTTAATTTTTGTTTTAATTTCTTTTTAACCCTAGTGTTTTTCTGTCTCTCCTTAATCACATCTTTTGTCTTTGGTGTTTTATTTTTTTTTTCCTTGAAGTTTCATTTTATTTGGTGAAAATGGCACAGATTTCCCTCAATACCTCTTCGGTACCTTTTAGTTGATGATTTTAAGTTACAACCTATCTATCCGAGTATTGTGTTAAATATTCTTTTACTGTTTTTTCACAGGCTCCCTGTAATTATTTTCTTTTGCTCTTCATTCTTGAACAATAGAAGATCTGTCCACACAGGCTATTTGTCTCATAATAGGATCAGTGGATTGTTTTGGTTCTATTTCCTGACAACAAGTTCCTTTACAAATCTATAGCTGGATTAATTGGAGAAGTCAAACTTTCAGTCTTATTCCTGCTTACTCTTTCTTTTTTTCCTACCATGCATGTTTCTCAGATTTTTTTTTTTTTTTTTTTTTTTTAGCTGATTTTCAAGGAACACAGTTACCTACATTTTTTCATTCTGCATCCTTTACCCATTGACTCAATGATGGAAAGTTTTCATGGACGCCTGAGCTACGTCCACTTTCCATCTACTTTATTCACAGGTGCTTTGAGGGAAGTCCAGAATCTTTCTGATTGTAATAACTTGGCACTAGGGAGTGGAAAACAGTCAGGACAAACAGAACTCGAGAGTGTGGAATAGCTCTCACGAAATAGAAAGGTATGTCTTCCAAGTTTTTTTAATTGGTCTACTCTTCCTTTTATAAATTAGAAGATTGATAAAAGGAGATATAAAGCTTTCTTTTGTCTTTATTCAACTATTTGTATCTTTCCACAAAGCCAGGATATGCTGTGAGCTAAGGCCTGCATAGCTTTTCTCCATCCACATTTCTCCACTATATTTATGTGCTGTTATTCCAGGCATCAGGCTATCAGTTTCACTTTTAATGTTTTTGGAAGAGCTCACCTCATCCACTTTCATGTGAATTAACTGAAAAGTGTCACTGTAAGCCAGTATCAATTTCATAGAGAATTCTTGTTTGCTACAATTTTGAGTTTTAAACAAAGTCTTTGAATTTTATGGAAGTTTTGATCATCTTGTCATTCAGGCTGGTAATTCCAAATAAATAGATTTACGGTAAAAAAGACTGTCCTGTAGTTGGTTTAAAAATGTACTAACCAAAACCAAACCCTTTGCTATTGAATTGATTCCGACTCATAGTGACCCTATAGGACAGAGTAGAACTGTCCCGTAGAGTTTCCAAGGAAGCTCCCGGTGGATTCGAACTGTCAACCTTTTGGTAAGCAGCCATAGCTCTTAACCACTACACCACCAAGGTTTCCACAAATATACTAGCTCCCATATATTACCAGATAACTCATTTCTAAATTTATAGATTGAAATATACAAGTAATTTTTGAATTAGAATTTTTCAGATAAGATGACCTACAACACTAAAATTTATTTCCCAAGTACAAAATTGTGTATAATTCCTCTGTGTAGTATACAGTTTTGTAATATGCCATGTCTTTTGTTGTTGTTGTTGTTGTTTGTTTTTGAATTATTTGACATCATCTTCTATTTCAAACTATAATTTTGCCAAAGAGGAAAAAATTAAAGTAAATATAAATGTTTATATATTATTGACTAAAATCAATCCAAAATATACTTAGCTTATAATGTAAATATTTCTGAATCTAAAAGAAACTACTGTAATATGGTATTCAGTTGTGAAAAAGAATGAAAGAGGAGGTGAAGGAAAATGTAAATACTACATATTAATCCAGTAATCAAGTATGTATTTTATCTTGATTTAATAAACAGTGTTATACTTTTAGAATTATTTAGAATATATTACTAATCTCAATTTCATGTTGATTTTGGATTCTCTCTATATTTTTTACTTCTCTCCCTCTTTCCTTCTCATCTTCCTTTTTTCCCCTTTTTCTTCTTTCTTTCCTGACACATCTTTTATTTCTCCACCTTGACTATACCTTCTTCTCCAATGTCCTCACTCACATTGCGAGACCACCACACAGATGGCTAGAATGCTTTAAGACTTTATTTCTCTTAAATAAACCTATCTATATAAAAATGATTGTGAGGATGGCACAGGACTGGGCAGTGTTTTGTTCTGTTGTACATAGGGTGGCTATGAGTCAGAACTGACTCGATGGCACCTAACAACAACAAGCGTATCTACATTCAACAAAAAACTCAAACCAAACCCACTGCTGTCTAGTCAATTCTGACTCAAAGCGACCCCTAGGGTTTCTAAGGCTGTAAATCTCTACGGAAGCAAACTGCCACATCTTTCTCTCCTGGAGCAGCTGGTAGTTTCCAACCGCTGACAATTTGGTTAACAGTTGATTGCTTTAACCACTGCACCACCAGAGATCCTTATCTATATTCAGAGGTAGCTATATTTCTTATTTAATGCTATTACTATTAACAAGAAAGCCTGGCATTAAACTAGCTAATGCGCAGCAGCTGTTTAAGTGGTGGTAGATCAATGGAAAGATGTTGGCTCCGTTCACCTGCCATCTCAGGAGACAGCACGATGTTGTGAGGTGAAAACACCTTGGTAATAGCTAAAATGTTTGAATAATATCCCTAGTAAAGCTCCACTAGGGCAGGGACAAAAATGTTTATACTCACCACTGAATCTCCAAAACCTACCCCCATTCCTTATGCAATTATAATGTTAAAATTTACAATAAAATAAAAAACCAAACAGGTTGCCACCAAGTCCATCCTGACTCATGATGATCCCATGCCTGTTAGAGTAGAACTGTGCTTCATAGGGTTTTCAGTGCTGATTTTTCAGAAGTAGATCACCAGGCCTTTGTTCTGAGGCACATATGGGTGGGTTCGAACTGCCAATCTTTCAGTTAATAACCCATTGCTTAACCATTGGCACTACCTAGGAACTCTCAAAACTTACAAGACATACTCTGAATTCAAACAGGGCACAGCACAATCGTCAACATTCAACATTACTTAACGTAAGTAATAATTTGTTCTTCCGAAATTAAATCGAGGTACACCTGAAATGTGTCATTGTGCTTAGGTTCTGTTTTGGGTTCCATGTGATGATTTAATTCTCCCTCCACTTTTTCCCTTTGAACGCTGTGACACCGTCATTCTCATGGAACAGCGAGGCCTTCGTTTGATGGGGAAGCGTTATTTATAGGCTAAGTCCACTTCTGTTCTTTTTCATTAGCCAGTGACGATTGAACTAGTGCCACACATCTTTTTCATGAATTCAAATCAAGGTTTTCATCTACTGATTAACTTAAGAAACTAAAGTTTTATTCTATGAAAATGGCTTTTAATTGCAAATATATTTTGGAAAGAAGAAATTGTGTGTTTATCACAAGTAAAATAATTCAGGAAGAATACGCGTGATATCATTGTCGCTTTTACACTATGACATGTCATATTAATGGCAGCCCTTCTTGTTTATCAGCTCAATAATATTAAATAGTGCCATTTTGGGTGCTCATTTGAGCAATGACATCATAAACATGTATGCAAATCCAGGAATTGAAATCATAATCCAGAATGTCATTATATGAACTTTTAGATTATCATTAAAATGAAAACCATAAAATTTTAAATTCTTATATAGTACTCATAGACCATAAAATTATATCCACTGACCCCAGTTTGAGAAACAGGGCACTATATCCTGTTGAGGATTAAAGGTGTGAGGGGTATAAATGATTTTGATGTGAGAATGAGCTACAGATAAGTAGGCTATAGCTGAGTCATCAGTGAACCAGTTATCTGCTAGAAGTCTCATTTTGCTGAGAATTTCATCCTCAGCTAGTTGATGAAGCAATGAAGGAAACTGTTTTTCTGGACTTAACTTTGACCAAAAAAAGAAAGAACTGCTTTATGAAATTCAAGTGACAGGAACCTTGGGAGAAAGTCAACTTGTCATCTTAGTGCTTGAAATAGCCAAGAAAAGAAACAGCGCAGTCTGACAGGTACCGTGGACTTTAAAAACGCAGATTTCAAAAATTTTAGAAAACAGGCCTATCTGCGTGTTTCCACAACTTAGTCTTTTAAAAGGATTGGAAACCTTGCAAAACAAAGGCTGATAAGAAAATTATCAGAATGGTTTCAACAAGGTAGAAACAGAAGGGAAAGATATATAAAAGAAATATTGTATCTACATATATTTTACTGCCCTGTAAAAGTGGGAAAAAGAAGGGAACTTACATTTTGAACATTGTTTATGTGGAAACAAGTTGCTACGTTATTCACATAGATAACATTAAGGAAAGTGGTTATATATCCATTATTGTGTTGAGGAAACTAAGGTTCAAGGACCCTAAGTAGAGTCCATAAATATAAACTCCAGTATAAAAAAAACAGAAAACCAAGCCAGTTCCTATCAAGTCAATTCCAACTCACGGCAATCCTACAGAACACAGAAGAACTGCCCCATAGTGTTTCCAAGAAGCAGACTGCCACATCTTTCTCCCAAGGAGCCACTGGTGGGTTTGAACCACTGACCTTTTGGTTAGCAACTGGATGCTTAACCACTGCACTACCAGGGCTCCCAAAACTCCACTATAGAGCAATTAAAACAACTAAAAACCCAGAACCCCAGTGCCGTCGAGTCACAACTAAAGATATTGAAAAAAAAAAAAAAAACCTGTCAGTTATATGCAAAGCATTTTGAAAAAAATAGAAATGGTTAAATCCAGTGCTTGTAGCTAATCATTTAATTTTATCCAAAAATGATAAGTAAGCACAAGTAGTTAATTCACATATTCTTTATGGTGGGAACTTATCTTTATACTAGTAAAGATAAACCAAATGCCAGTAAAGGATAACTAGATAGCTATGTTTATAAGAAGGGATAAGTATAAGTATTCATGAACAGATGAATCATCCCCTATGTAAACAGAAACATCAGTCAATACCTTTGCCTTGTCTCTGTACCCTTCTTAGCAGTAGTCATCTAAAAAAAAAAAAAAAATGAATCTACCCACTGGCAAATAGTGACTAAGTAGATTCTCTTTCTTGAGGATCTAAATTAAGAGACTCAGAAACAGTAACTAGTCAGATGAAGGTAAGAAGTAGAACTGAAGAATCATGCTAAGTCAGATGAGGGTCAGCATTATGACAAGTTTGAGCCATTTGCCCACTGATGTCATGGAGGAGCAAAGGCCATGACTAGCCATAGAGTGAAAGTATTCTGAGCACAGAAAGACCATCAGACAAACATACAGAAAAAAGCAGTGAGGAGATACCAGGTGGCCCAGGGAAGACAGGGCGTAGCCTTAGATTCTGGCTTTCAAGTTCCAGATGGCATGTGTCCAGACTGCCCTTTGTTTCTCATACTTAGATAGCTGAATGAGACTTCATGTGTATTAGTCAGGATTCTCCTGTATATATATATATACACACACACACCAAAACCTTTGCCGTCGAGTCAATTCCAACTCATAGCCACCCTAGAGGACAGAATAGAACTGCCCCATGGTGTTTCCAAGGAGCAGCTGGTAGATTTGAACTGCCAACCTTTTGGTTAGCAGCTGTAGCTCTTATCCAATATGTCACCAGGTTTTCCATATATATATATATATATATATATCCTCATTATACATATATATGTGTGTGGCTGTGTGTATGTATGTATGTGTGTGTATATATATATACATGCAAAGAGAGAGCGATTATATGTATATATATATACAGAGAGAATATATATGCATATAGAGAGAGAGAATATATATCTCATATATTTAAATGAATACATATATTCATTATTAAGAGAGAGAGAGAGATTTTAACGAATTGGCTCACATGATTTTTGGGGCTGCCGAGTCCAAAATCCAGAGGCTAAGAAGCTTGGAAACTCTGGCATGATATCTATGTTACACCTCTGAGTTAGAATTCTTCCTTTAGGAAGCCTCAGTTTTTTGCTCTTAAGGCCTTCAAGTGTTTACATGAGGAACACCTACATTACAGAGGGTAGTCTGCTTTACTTCAAGTCAACTGATTGTAAATATTAATCATCTGTAAATACCTTCATAGCAACATCTAGACTAGTATTTGAACAAACAACTGGGCACCATAGACTAGCCAAGTTGACATACAAAATTAACCATCATGGTCCACCCCTGGTCAGACTGATGCCCATAAGCATCTCCTTAACCAAATAGTGGCGTTAGTGAAGTATACATTCACCTAACAGGATACAACTGTCCAGCATACAACCAAAAATGCACTAACCCTTTCCCTGGAAGAAGATGCAAAGTCCTTGGGTGATGTTCACTCTTCTCATTGATATCCTGTAACTTAAATACTATGACATCAAATTAGCACTACTTAAATACTGTGACATAAAGTTAATACATCTTATGTGGTAAGGGAAGACACTACGCCTAACGGGTACCTACTGGATGGTTTGCACATCATCCCTAGTTCTAGAAATCATTTCTCCACCTGACCTCCTACCTTCCACATAATTAAAGAGTAGTCAGGGTCATACAATATAACTCCACTCCCTGACAACAATTGGTTCCTCCAAGGATGGAAATCTTAACCAAGTGAAACAAAACCTTTTCTGCATGGAGTGTGAAATAAGAATTTTCAACCTAAATTAGGCTACCTTCTGAAATGAAGAGAATATAAATTTGAAAGTTATTGGTAGTAGCCATTATCTACTATGTGGAGCAGACACAAAGAAATAGTCTCTGGAAAAAAAAAAAGAGAGAGAGAAGAAAAAAAGGTGATGCAAAGAGCAAAGCAGATATAGCAGATGGAGAGAACTCTCTGGGTTCTCCCCAAGCCGACAAATATGCAGTTCATTTCTGAGATACAATAGTATCCCTGCCCTTGGGTTCAAAAAAACAACCCTGACTCCCTATATAATTGTAGCAATAATGTAAGCAGTATCTGGATAATCATGGTGCTAGAAAATGGTATATATGCCAATATTTTTCTGATATCCAGGTAAAATAAATACGTACATGCAAAAATTACACATCATAGGGCATTCCAGCAATTCCCAGCAAAATTCCACAACATTTAATTAGACAGATGGCTCATGAGCACCTAGAAAAGGAAGTGGCAATCACCAAGAGCCACTTTAAGTTCACTAAGAATAAATTATACCAAATTAATTAAATTATATAGACATAGTGAATCTGCATTTCAATGAGGCATTTAATGCAGTGTTCAGTGGATGTCTTTGTGGACAAAATAGATGTGGAGAGGATGTTTATAAATTGTGTGGATTTGTGCTTAGTTGAACAATTATTCTCAAAACATGCTGATTATTTAGCTCATGTTTTAACCTGTTGTGAGCCCTATTCATAATTTTGAGTTTAAGAAAATGAATTTAGGCATAGGAAAGATGTGTATCAATTTGGAGAGATAAATATTGGATGACAGAATAATGGTTGAAAAATCAATATTTTATTTTTCATTATTCTGGGTTGTAACATGGATTGAACTGAGCAAGAAGAATTCTAGAAGATAACTATAAAATCTAATACTTAGGTTTAAAAAGTCAGTCAAGTCCACAGGATGCTGGATGGAAATAACAGGAAAGAAATGTCCAGCATCCATTGAGAAACTAGACTCTACATTGTACTTCCATATTCACAACTCCTAAAAATTCTTGGCACAAAACAGAATGTTGAATTTAGACTTTTTTTTTTTAATTAATAATCATTTTAACATGAACTGACAAATACAGGGCACACTTACATTGCATTTCCATAAGGACAATGTTTAAGCAGGGAAGACAACAATACTTTTGTGCCTCGCATTGATGAGAACATATTTGGAGCACTATGTTCTTCTTGGGAGCCATCTACTAACTGAAACACTGATAGATTGCAGTGGGTTCCAAGAAGGGAAACAGAATGGTGAAAACACAGGACACCATTGTTGTCTGAGAGATGAATAAGGAGAGAGATATTTAACTTGAAAAAGAGAAAAGTTATGGAGGTATGTGACACCTGTTTTAAAATATTCTAAATATCAAAATAAAGACATGATAGACTTAGACACTGGATGCAGCATAACAGGTAAAAATGAACCTAGATAAAATTATTTTGAAATAGTTATACTAATTGAAGGGGTAGGATGAAATATAGAAATATATTACAAAGCCCCATCCTCGAGGAAATTTACAGTTTAATTGAGAAGACAAATAAGCACATGTAAATTAAAACTGATGCAAACAGATATTTTTGATTACCTACCATGAGCCATGCACTCTACCAAACATGAGGGATCCAATAGCAAATGGCAACATTCCTCTAACTTCAGCAAGTTTATATTCTAGTGGAAAGATAGAGAAAATGAATACAATATACAGTGACAATACATAGAATATTAAAAGTGATAACCGCTCATGAGCAAGAAAGGAAGATAAACAGAGGGAAGCGGATACAATAACGTGGTCTAGCAACTGAGAAGGTAATAGTTGAACAAACACCTGAAGAGATGAGGGAGAGAACCATGTGGATATCTGGAAAAGAACACAGCAGGCAAGGGAAATAACAAAAACCAAGGTCCTGAGGAGGTGGGCAGGCCCTGCTAGGCACTGGCCAGATGTTGAATATGTAACTGTAAATGAGATACATGAGTATTTGCCTCCACATTCCTTTCTGTCTACTTAGAAAGAGAAAAAAAAAGATAAGTAGTTATAAGAGTGTGAGAAATGCTATGACTGAAGAAATATAGGGATGTTTTGGAGGACCAAAGCAGAAGTGCCAAAAAATCAAGGAGCAGTCATAAGAGACAGCCATAAGAGGCAGCCCTGAAGACAGGATAGCTCATCAGCAATAAGACTAAGAAACAAGAAGAAGGGTCAGAAAGTGTTTCAAGATGAAAAATAAGAAAAAGAGTGATCAAGTAGAGAAATCATCTTTCACAACTTGAGGTGGTTTCACTAACATTATAGTCTTGGAGTAGTACAGGAAACAGCTTGTGAGGCCCTGCATGATGGCCCTGAAGTCAGATGCTAAAATAGAACGTGCTGGCTTTGGGGAACCAAGACCTTCAATAGGACTAGAATGTAGAGTGACTCAGGGAGCATAATAGTGAAATCAAGAGGTAAGCAAAGTTGTAAAAGAATAAGGAATATAAATCACCAAAATATTTTAAACAAGAGATTAACATGATAAAATTTATTTTCGAATATAAGTCTGCTTGGTATGGTGTGATAAGTGATCATAGGGAAGCAAAAGAAATTAGTTAGACGATGACGGTAAGGTATATATTTGTGGTGTGGACTATGGTCCTGAAAGTCGGGTTGAAGAAAATCAATTAAAAAGAAGTAGAAGCAAAACAGTTTGGAGGTTAATGGCATGTGGATGAGAGAAGGAAAAGTCGATGATGACCCCCTAGTTTTTATGTCAACTTTTGTGGTGCCATTTCCGACATAGGGAACAAGAACGGATGACTGGATATTGTACAAAAGGTGATCACATTCATTTTGAGCTTCACACATTTCAAGTGCCTACAGGAGATCCAAGTAGAAAAACAAACAATAGGAAGAAATGTTGATAGATATTCCCTTGTCTGATATACTGGGGAAATCCTATGTATTTTGTCCTCCTCTTTAAGAGCCATTCAACCACCTGTATTTTGTAGTTCCCACTTCATGCCATAAATGTTTCACTCTGGAATATGGACGTGAATAAGATAAGCACAGTCCCTTCCTTCGGGAGCTTACAATCCATGGGGAATCTATATATTAAACACATAATTATTTAAATTTTAATTGCAAGAAGTTTGCAAAAAAGTAGTATAAATGCCAGGAGTAAGGAGGACTATAAAGGACCACATCTAGCTTGGGGAGCCCCCATATTATTTGCATACTAGTGTATTTAAATCTTACAATTGTGAAACCTATTGAAATGTATTTAAATAAAGGTTTCCAAGGGTTGCTAGGTAGTTTAACCATGGAAGTCTTCCCCCTTCCCCCCTCCCTCCATACCTATTACATGTGAGGTTTAAACCTTAGAATGCAGTTTGGAAAATCCTCAGTAAGAGAACAAGAGAAAATGTAACAAGTAGTTGAGTTTTCATTGCCGGCATGGAGCTTTCTACTTCTGCAAAGAAAGAACAGCAGGAGCAAAGGTGTGGAGGCAGGATACACAAGGCAGGCTTGGAACAGACATCGTAGAGCAGCCTGATGAGAGAAGAAAGAGGCCTAGCAATTCTGATGGATTGGGCACTAAAAGAGTAACTACAGCAATTACTTCAGCTGAGTCACTTGACCATCCAAATTGCCTCCATTTCCTACTTCAGACACTAAAAGCGATTATATTAATTTTTCTCTTTCCCTTCCATCCTAGGGACACAGCAAGGCTGTCGTAGAGGCATTTAATGAATGAAGGAATGAATGAACTCTGATCTCTTTGGTGTGTGCAATGAATAAAATATTATTGGTATTAATAATGAAATACAGTTATTTAACATTGAACTGGTGCAGATTGAGATTTCATTTCTGATGTCTGGAGCTGGGCTTTGAGTCATCGAAAGACTTTAAATCAGTTGGATGTTCAGGCTGAATGTATACATATGTATATAATTTTTTTTTTTTTGGTAAGATTGTGAGTCAGGGATATTAGAGCTAGAAATATGTCCTGGGAGGACTCAGGATTTAGTGTGTTCTCTCAAATCCTCTCCCTCTCCTGGATGCTCCTGTCCTCCCAAATACATTCTACCATATTTTTGGTGAAAATTTTTATAAGACAATTTATGTGAAAACTGCTTAAGATAGCAAACATTTTAAATTGATTAAAAAAATTGAGTAAATCGCTGAAAATAGATAATATGCAATGATTGAAAATAATATTGCGTTTAATGGTGTAGGAAGATGTTCAAATATGTTGTTAGCTTAAAAAGCAGATTTATAGAAAGTCCTATTTTTGTTAAAAAATACATCTGTGCATGTGTGCAGATGTATAGACAGTGTTACCTTCTAGATTGTACAATAACAAACAATTTTTATATTTTTTTGTTCATCTGTATTTTCAGAATTTTCTATTCATTGCTTAACAAAATTTTTGAAAAATTAAATTAAGGTTTCAAAAGATTTTTTGGATAAACAGATCCATTTTAGGTGATACATATGCATTTTCGTTAACAATAATTTTATTGGATTCATAAGTAAGTTTGGGTTTTGTTCATTTTTAGCTTTATATTTAGCAAAAGCTTTCCTGAAATTTAGTAAATATTCTTTTTAATACTCCTTTGATACTTGCCTTTCCAAACGCCCTCTTCTCACCACTTTCACTACTTACTAGTAGAAAAAAAGCAGCCGTGGCAACCACTAGCTAAATTCCAGTGGTTCAAGTACTCAAGTTCATCAAGATATCAGCTTCAGACTGCACATTCTGAAAGATCCAGATGAGTAGCCTTGAGCAGTGAAAGGCTAGTTTATATGTGAAGATCAGGCACAATGTACTGACTTTTGAAAAGAGGGTTGATGGGCAGATCCCTTTTGGGCAGCTAACATTCTCTCTTTCTTTTTTTTTTTTTCCAAACTAACATTTGGTCTACATATCACTTTGCACGAAAAAGTGGTACATTAAAGTACTGAGATGATTAATTTTATGAGTCAACTTGGCTAGGCTATGGTGCCTAGTTGTTTGGTCAAACATAGTCTAGATGTTGCTGTAATGGTATTTCGTAGGTGTGATTAACATTTAGAATCATTTGCCTCTACTTAAAGGGGATTGCCCTGGATAATGTGGATGGGCCTCACTCAATCTGTTGTATGACTAAAGAGCAAAAGTTGAATATCCCAGAGAAGAAGGAATCCTGCCTCAAGACTGTAACACAGAAATCCTGTCTGAGTTTCCAGCCTGCCAGCCTGGCCTACAGATTTTGCATGGGCCAACCCCTCACAATCATATGAACCAGTTTCTTAAAATAAACACGGTGATTTATCAGCAACAGGGGCAAGAGAGATGAAAGACTGAAAGATAACTGAAACCCAAACCAAACTCAAACCCATTGCCATCGAGTCGATTCCGACTCATAGTGACCCTATAGGACAGAGTAGAACTGTCCCATAGAGTCTCCAAGCAGTGCCTAGTGAATTCGGACTGCCAACCTTTTGGTTAGCAGCCATAGCTCTTAACCACTACGTCACCATTCCTTGTATATGTGGCTGGTAAGATGGTGTTTCATCTCTACAGTATAATTTTAATTTGGCTTTGAGATATCAAGCAAATTCCTGGGAATCTAGATGGTATTTCAGGAAAAAATGTGTATAATTGCCAGTTATTTTCCAAAAGCCAGGACAAAAGATTACTCAGGAAAAAGTGCTGAGAAATAAAAAGGCCTACACCGGAAATACAGGAAAAGCTTACTTATCTGAAAGTTGGTCAAAGGAAGCAGAACCAGGGGTGCAGACAAATAAGGGATGAGAAAAAAACTAATAGGCCTAATAATGAAATTTTGAAAGTACCTGCTTTAAAATTAAGAATAACAAAATATAATATTTGTACCTCTTTGTTTCAAACTTACATGACATGTCCTAACCAGTGCAAGAATATAAGAAATATGGTAAAGCTAACTGAAGAGTGTCAGGGAATCCAGGAAATCAAAGCATCCGGTACAGAAAAAAGGTTAAAGAACAAGAAACGGTCAACAATGAACATTAACAGCAGAAAAGGTGGAGAGAATAAGAATTGTTTGAAATGGCAAACACTAAATTACTGGTGATGATGTCTGAAACAGTACTTTCAGTAAAGTATGTAATATGGAAGCTATAAAGAAACATTTTAATGGGTGGCAAAGATATGGAGACAGCAATTTAAAATAGTCTTTCAAAAAAAATTCAATAAAGTCAAGAAAAGATATAAAGTAGCAATTTGATAGAGAAGCAGGGCCTGGGAAAGAGTTTATAATTTTGTTTATATTTGGAATATGACAGATTTGATAGTGTTTGTTGACTGAGGAAAATCTGTTGAAAATAAAAACTAGATGGTGCCCAGCTACAACCAATGGCTGCCTTGACAGGGAACACAACAGAGAACCCCTGAGGGAACAAGAGAGCAGTGGGATGCAGACTCCAAATTCTCCTAAAAAGACCAGACTTAATGGTCTGACTGAGACTAGAAGGACTCCAGTGGTCATGGTCTCCAGACCTTCTGTTAGCTGAAGACAGGAACCATTCCCAACGCCAACTCTTCAGACAGGGATTGGACCGGACAATGGGAAAGAAAAGAATACTGGTGAAGAGTGAGCTTTTCGGATCAAGTAGACACGTGAGACTATGTGGGCATCTCCTGTCTGGAGGGGAAATGAGAGGGCAGAGGGGGTCAGAAGCTGGCCGAATGGATGGAAAAAGAGAGACTGGAGGAAAGGAGTGTGCTGTCTCATTAGGGGGAGGGCAATTAAGAGTACATAAACAACAAAAAAAACAAACCCAGTGCCTTCGAGTTGATTCTGACCCATAGCGACCCTATAGGACAGAGTAGAACTGCCCCGTAGGGTTTCCAAGGATCCCCTGGTGGATTCGAACTGCCGACCGTTTGGTTAGCAGCCGTAGCACTTAACCACTACGTCACCAGGGTTTCCAAGAAGTATATAGCAAGGTGTATATAAATTTTTGTATGAGAGACTGACTTGATTTGTAAATTTCACTTAAAGCACAATAAAATTTTTTTTTAAAAAAGAATTTAAGATATAAACTGAATGATAAATTATGGGACAAGAATTGTAGAACAAAGAAGAGTAAATTTAATCAATAAAAAAACAAAAAACAACAAATTTAATCAATAGCCAGAATGAATTCAATCAAGGATAAAAGGACTGGCTTTGAAAACCGGAAGAACTTTTTCCTTAAAGGAAGGACAAATAAGGTGTAAATCAAGACACAAATCGGTAAGTTGGAAGGGAAGGAAGTTGAAGGCGGTTTGTTAGTCTGTTTCTTTAGTGCCAAAGCAGAGAGCAGCCCTATGGCTTAATGTAATACAGGAATTTAATGATTTTCTATCATATAAACGGTTTACACAACAGTTTCTAAACCTCAACAAGTTTTACATGGGTGCGGAAGATTGATGGACCCCAAAGAGATTGATCATTGCCTGTAACTGGGTTTCCTTATGAAACATCTTTTCATTAAGTGAATACAGTGAATCTATTTAGTGCCTGCAAAATTCTGCTACACATGGCTCATTGAACTGCACAGCATCATACCACTACTTACATGGAGTCTTGCTTTCACAAACCCTAACTGCTATAGAAAAAGATGTCACTACTGAGGTGAGCAGCGGGGGAAAATTCCAGAAGATTTCTATTCAGAATAGGGCATTATTAACCAGACTGGGGACATAATGCCTAGATTCAAAATCCAGCTCTGCCACTTAATATGTGACCATCAGCAATTTCCTTAAACTTCTCATGTCTCTTTTTCCTCAATAGTACCTATCTGATAAGTTAGTTGTGAGAATTAAATGACTAGCACATAATAGTAACTCATAAAAATTAGTTGACATCCTCCTTCTCCTGTTTTTCTTCCTCTTCCTCCTCCTCCCTCTTCACTATCTATTCTTCTCCCTCTCCCTTCCCTCCTTCTTCTCCCTCCTTCTTTCCCTCCTCCTTCTCTTCCTACTTTTTCTCCCTCCTCCTCTTCCTCCTCCTTCTTCCCCCTCCTCCTCTACCTCCTTCTTCTTCAACATGATTCCTGTGTTTTTTGAGTTTGCAAGCTAGTTCAGAAGGCTAACACTGAACACACACACACACACACACAAAACTACTAAATATATGTCTACAAATTGTGGTAAATACAATGAAAGTAAATGGCAAAGAACAAAGAAAGAAAATGATACACACAAAATTCCAGTGTAGAGCTAAGGAAAGGCCTCTCTGAAAACTGACAGTTAAGTGGAGGTATAAAATCTCAAAATTTTAAAAGCATAAATATTGCTAAATCTCCCCAAAATTAAGTTATCTAAAATTATCAATTCAACCAGTGAATAAGCGATAAATACATTTTTAATTTATTTTATTTTTGTTGTCGTTGAGAATATATACTGCAGAACATAACAATTTAACAATTTCTACATGTACAATTTGGTGACATGGATTAAATTCTTCTAGTTATGCAACCATTCTCACCCTCCTTTCCTGAGTTGTTTGTCCCCCATTGACATAAACTCACTGGCCTCTAAGTATCCTATCTAATTTTTAAGTTGTTGTTTTCGATTTGATCCAATATAGATAGATCTTAAAAGATGGCTAAGATTATTAAAAAAAAAAAAAAAGAAAATAACAAATGTCGACAAGGATGTTGGGAAATTGAAACCCTTATCCATCGCTAGTGGGAATCCAAAATGGCACAGACATTGTGGAAAACAATGTGGTGTGCTTCCTCAAAAAACTAAAAATAGAATTACCATAAACCAAAACAAACCAACCCATTGCAGTTGAGCCAATTCTGATTCCTAGCGACCCCATAGGACAGAGCAGAACTACCCCATAAGGCTGGTGGATTCAAATTGCTGACCTTTGGTTAGCAGCTGAGCTCTTAACCACTGCGCCACCCTGGCTTACCACATATTATACCTAACAGAACTTCCATGACAAAAAACAAAAATATTCTTTGTTGAAGTTTAAGATTATTTTTATAGAAAAACAAACTAGTTGACCAAAAAGTGGTAAGCTCCATTAAAACAAGTAAACAAAACAAACAAAAAAAAAATTAAAGCATTCCTTTTAATGTTTTTTTTTTATCCTGTTTGCGTAGCAGATAAAATATAGAGCTACATTGGCTAACACATAACCTTGAGGAAAAAATATTTTATTTGAGAATGAAAAGGGCAACTAATTATAGCTAATTTGTATATCTAAAATACCCAGTGGTCTTGCTATAATATTGTCTGATGTGTCAGGGAAAGGCTCTTAGCTGTTCCTGCTGAGATATTATGAGAAGCTTAATTATTATTAGGCTACAAGATTAGTGAAAATGCCAAAGCTAAATCATTCCAAGAAGGAGCTATCAGAAAACTGGGGTGAGATTATATAAATTTCAGGATTTGAGCTGAAGCAGAAACAGTAAAGGGAACCAAGTTCAGGCCAAACTAGAGGTCAAAATCAATAGAATAAGAAGATGAATATCAGCCAGGTAGTTAAGTCAAGAGGGTTGACTTTTTTTTTTCGTACTTCAATCAGATTAAAAAAAAAAAAAATTTTTTTTTTTTTTCAATCAGATTATGAAGTAGGTGGTAGATTATAAATATGTGGTAGAAGTAAGGCAATAGCCACCTTTCAGCCTCACAGTTTGGAACAGAGAAGAGAACATTTTGGACTCAACTGACACTACCTGGTGGGTGCCTTCACTGCCATATGACTTGAACTGCGTATGTAAACGACAAATCCATTTGCCTCACCTCAAGGCCTTGCCGTTTATGATAAATTGTATAGATCTCTTAGAGAATGAATTTGACTTCATAAAATCTTTGTTTTGTATAGCAGCTAATATCAACCTATAGAAAAGAGTAGAAAGGCAAGATTTTGGTAGGTATGTTAGAGCTAACAATGAAACTGAGATCAGAAAAACATAGATAGCCAATTTGCCATGGATTGAATTTTGTCTCCCCAAAATATGTGGATCAATTTGGCTAGGCCATGATTGCTAGTGTTGTATGATTGTCCACCATTTTGTCATCTGATGGAATGTTCATATGTGTTGTAAATCTTATCACTATGATGTTAACAAGATGGAATTAGTGGTCTTTTGTTGATGAGATCTGTAAGATTAGATTGTGTTTTAAGCCAATCTCTTTTGAGATATAAATGAGCGTAGTGAGCAGAGACATGGGGACCTGATACCACCAAGAAAGCAGCACAGGGAGCAGAGTACATTCTTTGGACCTGGGGTTCCTACATGGAGAAGCTCCTAGTCCAGGGGAAGCTTGATGACAAGGACCTTCTTCCTCCAGAGCTGACAGAGAAAGCCTTCCCCTGTAGCTGACACAGTGAATTTGGTCTTCTAGCCTACTAGACTGTGAGAGACTAAGCTTCTGTTTTTTTAAAGCCATCCACTTGTGGTATTTCCGTTACAGCAGCACCAACTGATGATTCAGGTCTGATTATGTAATTTATGTATTGTCACTGGTAGTTTAAGCAAGACACATTTTAAGTGCGAGAAGGGTATATAAAAATATTTAGTATATTTTGTTCCCTACTGCAAAAAGAAAAATATATGCAATTCAAGTGTACTAGGGGGAAAAATCAAATGTATTTAAAGACAAACACCAATTTTTTTAATGAAGGCAGACCTTACCTGCAAAGTAGAAATGGTTACCTCTAATAACATATGTGTGAAGTAGATCTGCTCCAAATTCACTCCTTTTCATTAGCTATGACATTAGCTTTAATTCTGTATTTATCTGTGATGTGTAGTTTTCTACATTACAAAAATTATCAGTTGATGATAGCCATGTAAAAGAAGCTTTTAGGTTTTCTCTCTCGATTGACCACCCTTCTTAGCAATTAGATTTTAAAATCATGACATGTTTCTTTGGAAAATCTGTAATTACAGTTCATACTTTTAAATAATTCCCATGTACTCCATGAAAATTTCACTATGAGAAATTTTGTTGGTGAGCATTTACTTTGGACATGTCAACTTTAAACAATTTAAAGACAGAATTTTTTGCTTTTGCTAAATGATACCAGAAATAAAAAGTTCAAAATATTTGAAAGTTTTAAACTGTTCTCTTTCAGATATGATACAAACCATATCAAATCGTGATTTTACTTCATAAAATCTTTGTTTCGTATAGCAGCTAATATTAACCTATAGAAAAGAGTAGAAAGGCAAGAATCAGGGGTGGGGAAGGGATTCTCAGGGAAGCAAACCAAATTCAGGATTAGAACATTTCTATGCTGAAATTTGGTCCTCAGTGGAATTGCACCTATACTGACTTCTCATTCAGATTAACATCAACAAATTGATTGACCTGAGAGATAAATATTGATTTTAGCTAGCCCAAGGTCTATATTCGTATCAGACAACTCTTCTTGATATTTCCAAGCATAAAAAGTCAGCAAGTGAATTGTTATATTTATGTTCTGAATAATGTTCCAAGTCTGTAGGAAAGTTAGGTTTTTCATTCCTTTACAGAGACGTGCTGACCAATTTATATCTATACTCAGCGAATGCTTACTAAAAATGTCCAAATGAAGTATCTCTTGTATTTGTTGCTCTAACATTTGACTCATTTTATGACTCTGAATATTATTCCAATTCAGTGCTATTTGTCATATTCAGCACATTTTCATTTGCTTGATTTATCTTTATATGCCACCACTATATTCAAGCTGCTTTGACATGAGGCCAGCATATATGGTCATTGCAGTTATCCCAGAAAAAAAATAAATTTACTTATTGGATCAAGTATTCTGTTTGTTTGTTTGGCTGTAATTAAAATAATTATACAGATGTTTACATGAACTGCATTTAACTTAAGTGAACAAAGGTTCTGGTTTTCTACACACGTACGTAAGATTCCTTTCTGCAACATGGATATTGCACTGTCTTTCTAGTCACCTAGGTTTCTTGTCTTTTGTCAAGGAAAAAGGGGGATGACAGCAGCATAGGTCCCTGCTCATGAGCTTTAAACAAGCATCAAAGCATCTACTTAAAAATAAATTCAAACTCCTGAGGATGATCTGAACAATGAATTCATTATAATCAATAACCTGTTAGTGTAGTTAACCCAAGGTGCATTTGTAATAATGCCTCAAAATATTGTTATTCTTTTGCTTCCATGTTGATTCTTGATTCCAAGAAAGGCAGCATGATACAGTTCTTTCTCAACATTGTGGAAAAATGCCTGTTGCCCTTGAGTCAATTCTGACTCATGGTGATCCGTATGTTAGAGAGTAGAATTGCTCTGTAGGATTGTCTTGACTGTAATCTTTACCAAAGTAGATAGCCAGGCCTTTCTTCTGTGGTGCTGCTGGATGGGTTTGAACCATCAACTTTTAGGTTAACAGTCAATGGCAACTTATTTGCTCCACCCAGGGACTTCTCATGAAAGAATATGGTGGTGTAATTGAGGCTATACCTGCTCCCCACTTACTCCCCACTATCTCATCACCTGACATTTTACATTTATGACAATAGTAAAAAAAATCTATTCTGTGCATTAGCTTAGTACATATGGCAGTAATGAATGCCAAGGTGTGAGGGGAGAGAAACACTGGTGTCAGCTTGGCTGGTCCACGATTCTCAGTGGTTTGGCAGTTAGGTAATGATGTAATTTGGCAGTTATATAATGATATAATTTTGTTATGTAATGATGTAATCATCCTCCATTTTGTGATCTGATGTGCTCATCTTCCATTTTCATTTAACGCCTATTTTCACACAACAACCTGGTTTTTGGAACCTAACCATGTTGGTAAGTGAGAAGTGGGTATATATGAAGCTACAGTAAATCCACATCTTTCCTGAATATCACTTTTGTGAGTGGTAGGCAAGCAAAATAATTGTTTTTTATTTAAAAATTATGATGGATATATTACGGAGAAAATAAAAATTCTCATGATTTAAAAATATGAATGATTACTCATGTATATAAAGAGACAAAAACAGGCAAATGTATAGAGACCAAAGTTTATTAGTGGTTACCAGGGCAGGGGGGGAGGGAGGGGGATTATTACTTACACAGCACTGAGTTTTGGTTTATAGTGATGGAAAAATCACTTTGATTAAGGGTAGGACTACCCAGCCAATGAATGCAGTTGCTGTCAATAGGTTGTACACCTCTCAGAAATTGTGTAATAGATATATTTACAACAATAACAACAACAAAAAAAAAAAAGAGCAGCTGCTGAGGTTGCTTATGTCCAACCAGACACCTCACGAAATTTAGTTTCTTATTTTGTAGGCTTAGCATCATGATTTCATAGGCTGTCCCAGTTAATTGTCCTAACACCATGTTTAGTGCTTCTGTTCTACCTCCTAGTTCATTGCATAGTGCCTGGGGTCTTAAAAGCTTGCAAGCAGCCATCCAAGTACAATTGGTCTATGTTTATCTGACTCATAAAAGAAAGAAGGAGAGTCAGGAATAGGAGGAAGAAAGGGAATATGTGGCTAATTGCCTCCATGAGCAACTGCCTCCTTTGTCATGAGACCAGAAAAACTGGATAGTGACAAACTAGCATTGCAGAACCTTTTTTTTTTTTTTTTTTAATTGTGCTTTAAGTGAAAGTTTACAAATCAGGTCAGTCTCTCATACAAAAATTTACATACACCTTGCTATACACTCCTAATTTCTCTTCCTCTGATGAGATAGCACAGTACTTCCCTCCCCTCTCTCTCCTTGTATACATTTGGGTAGCTTCTGGACACCTCTGCCCTCTCATCTCCCCTCCCGACAGGAGATGCCAACATAGTCTCATGTGTCGACTTGATCCAAGAAGCTTGTTCTTCACCGGTTTCATTTCTCATCCCCTATTCCAGTCCAATCCCTGTCTGAAGAGTTGACTTTGGGAATGGTTCCTGCCCTGGGGTAACAGAAGGTCTGGGGTCCTTGGATTCTGAGGTTCCTCCAGTCCCAACCTGACCATTGTCTGGTCTTTTTACGAGAATTTGGGGTCTGCATCCCACTGCTCTCCTGATCCCTCAGGGTTTCTCTGTTGAGTTCTCTGTCAGGGCAGTCATGGGTTGTGGCCAGGTACCATCTAGCTCTTCTGGTCTCACGCTGATGTAGACTCTGGTTTATGTGGTCCTTTTTGTCTCTTAGGCTCATAATTATTTTGTGCCTTTGTGTTCTTCATTCTTCCTTGTTCCAGGTGGGTTGAGACCCATTGATACATCTTCGATGGCCACTTGTTAGCATTTAAGACTACGGACACCACTTTCCTAAGTGGGATGCAGAATGTTTTCTTAATAGATTTTCCTATGCCAATTGACTTAGATGTCCCCTGAAACCATGGTGCAGAACCTTTTGATCAAAGGTTCTATATAAGAATCTTGATCAAAATGGGGAAAATACAGAACAGAATTTCATAATTCTCATGAAATCCAGATTTCCTAGAGCCATGGAGGCTGAATGGATCCCTGAATCTGTTGCCCTGAGACAATCTTTAAACCTTAAATCTTAAACCAAAACTATACCCTGAAGTCTTCTTAAAAACCAAACAATAGTTTACCTTAGCTGGTAAAGAACTATCTATATGGGATCAGATTGACAACAGGAACTCAAAAGATTAGGTAGGAAACCTAGGGGACAGTGAGTTTATGTTATTGGGGAAGAGCAATTCAGAAAAGGAGGGTGAGAATGGTTACACAAATCAAAGAATGTAATCAATATCGCTGAATCATACAAATTGTTGAAATGGTATATGTTCTGCTGTGTATATTCTCAACAATAACAACAAAAAAATAAAACATTTTAAAAATATATAAATGACTCCACAAAATATTTATAATATGCTTCTGGAACTTCAGATTATTGGGTTCTCTGCTCTAATGATATTTCAAAGGAAACACTAAAGAAGCTCTGATGGTGGAAAAATAATGAACTTTAAACAATTCTGCGTCTAACTCCAACTTCACTATTTGCCTGTCTCATATTTTGGCAAATCATTTGTGAATTAGTGTTTTCTCCAATAAATATGAATAATATTGTCGTTAGGTGCCGTTGAGTCAGCTCCAACTCATTGTGACCTATGTACAACAGAACGAAACACTCTCTGGTCCTGCACCGTCCTCACAATCATTGTTATGTTTGAGCCCATTGTTGTAGCCACTGTGTCAATCCATCTCATTGAGGTTTAGGAATAATATTAATAGCTAGTTAATAGAACTGGTGCAAATGATTAACATGCTTGGCTGCCTAACCAAAAGATTAAAGGTTCAAGTCCACCCAGAGGTGCCTTGGAAGAAAGGTCTGATGATCTACATAAATGTATACCATATACATTGAGTCTTAGAAGAAATACAACCAGAATGCTTCCTGAAAGTGAGGATGGTGAGACTTCAGTACACTTACTTTGAACAGTCATCAGGAAAGACCAATATTAGAAAAAGACCTCATGCGTGGTAAAGTGGAGAATCAGCAAAGGTGAGGGAGGCCCTCGTTGAGATGGACTGACACATTCTCCAAAACAAGGGATTCAAACATGGCAATGATCATGAAGATGGTGCAGGACCCAGCAATGTTTCATTCTGATATATATAAGGTCACTATTAGTCAGAGCCAACTCCATGGCAACTAGCAACAACCTATATGGTATACATATGTGTATATATACAATATACATATTATATGTATATATACTGTATATATTGTTATTAAAAATATTGTTATTAGGAGGTATTATTATGAAATAACATTTATAATAATGGTTTTATATATATGTATTTAGGGTTTTATGCATACATATATAAACAGAAACCCTGGTGGCATAGCGGTTAAGTGCTACGGCTGCTAACCAAAAGGTCAGCAGTTCGAATCCGCCAGGCGCTCCTTGGAAACTCTATGGGGCAGTTCTACTCTGCCCTGTAGGGTCGCTATGAGTCGGAATCGACTTGATGGCAGCAGGTTTGGTTTTTTACAGATATAAATATATACATATGTATATAACCCTATAATAAATGTTATATACATATAACCACTATAATAAATGTTAGTTCCTAATAAAAATAAAAGAATTAAAAAGGCAGACTTTAATTAAGTACATACTAATGACTTTTTTTTTTTTAATGACTTAGTGAAGTCCCTAGCATATGGTTAAGCACTCAGCTGCTAACCAGAAGATTGGCAGTTTGAGTCCACCCAGAGGCACTTCAGAGCTAGATCTGGCAATCTACTTCTGAAAAATCAGATATTGAAAACTCTGTGAAGCACAGTTCTGCTCTGACATACATGGGGTTGCCATTAGTTGGAATCAACTCAACGACAACTGTTTTTTTGGGAAAGGGTTTAATGAATTAGTACATGGAAATCTCTTAGAAGAATGGCCGGCATTCTGGTGAGCAATGAATGGATATACGCTGTTAGTAGTACTATTAAGTATCAAGCACCATGCTCAGCGCTTTATATGAACTATTTCATTTTGTTCTCACAATAACCTATGAGGTAGGCACTATTATTATTTGCATTTTACAGGTGAGCACATTGGAGTTCAGACAGGTAAACTCAACTCATAAATGGAAGCATCATTCTTCCAGCCAAAGTCTTTCCAAATCCAGAATCCAGCTCTTAGCAATCTTGACATACTTCCTCTCTCACACTTCATCATTGGTGGTAATTTTCTCAGTAATCCCTCATTTGGTTTCAAGTCCTTGCTGTTTTCAATCATACTTCCGCCTCCCACTTTGTTTAGAAGACAAACACCTCCATACCAAATGATCTCAGATTTCCAGAATACATTAAATAGTGCCGCAAATAAAGGAGATCCTGCACCCATTTCTCCAAGAAAGCATGATTATATTTGTAAATTATACCAACAAGTCTGCTTGCCTTTCTTACCAAAATTATATAACCCAGATTATAAGGAAAAGAGGGCCCATACAGACGATTATGACAGAACTGCATTTCTGGAAGAAACAATACAGAGGAGTGATGACTTCTACTATTTTCCTTGTTGCCAATCCAATATACTTTCAACAATAGCAAGACGTATAGTGAATCTGTATAAATAATTGTACAGGTCAAATATATTTTTTATGGCCCTGACAATTCTGAAAAATTATTTGCAAACATGCTTAAGTTTTGTTTGCAAAAATTAATATGCTGTCTTGGGGTATGAATTTTGGCTACCATTTTTTAATTTTTGTTCCTTTTTTATCTGGTTACTTATACTGCTTGCTTTCCCTTAGTATGTATGACAATTTCTGAACCTCATATTTAAAGAGCATATAACAGATTCTCTGAAGCTTTCATGGTAAGACATTAATGAAAAATAGGTTGTCGGTTTAATATAATTTGTCACTATTCACCCCAACTCCTTTCTGGTGGAATCCCATGAGAAAGCTATCTTGCCATATTTTTACATTTTTTGTTTAGTCTGCTCACCTAACCTTTGGAGAACTTAATTAAGTACTTCTAAAAATACTAGCATATATTTCATAGAAATTGAATTTTTCCATTAAAAGTTACCAAAACAAATGGAAAAGAGCTTGCATAGTTGTAAAGAAAGACAAAGTGAAGATGTCAGCTAAAGGGAGATAAAAGATGGAACGAAAATTACTGTGTCATCAAAAAGATAATGAAGTTTAAAAGAAATGAAAAAGATGAGACATTTTGTAGGACATATAAAACAGTTTCACTAAAGCCAATAAAAAAGATAGAAGCTATGGTGAAGGAAATGTCACTAATTAGATATTGTTGAAGATGAAATGAATATTTTATTTTGTGCCTTTATAGGCTAACAAATAAAAAGAAAGGTACAGAAACAAGCAATATCCAGGTTTTGCAGAGATCAGGGTACAGATTGTACGATATTGTCTCTACAGGAGCACAATCTAATCACGTAGTGGTGAAGCAGGCAATGTTGGTGATAGTTCAAAATCTAACATCTTTGTGAAGGACAACATGAGTCAAAATGTTAAATATAAATTCCTTTTGACCCAACAACCCACTCCAAGGAATTAATTCTAAGCAGAGTTTAGAATAAGGATGTAAAGTTATATTCATAGCAGCATTGTTCGTAATAGCAAAAAAAAAAAAAAAAATCCTCAATGTTTCATGAATGAAATATATTTCATTAAATAAGTCGTCAGTAGTCTTTAACAAAGAGGGTGCTAAATCTCATTCTTTGGCATATCCCAGGGAGATATTTTTGAGAGGAATGAAACAGTATGCTTATAGGATAATCCTGCATATAATTATATATTTGTGAGTGTATGTATATGTATGCACACACACACACTCACATATACACGCAAATATATAATTATATATTTACTATCCCTGGGTGGTGAAATTTGTTTTATTTTTTCCTTCTTACTTTATTATACCTTTTGATATTGTTTGCATTTTCTACAATGAGTATATACCTAGCTTTCTGTACAAGTAAACTAAATTAAAAAAAAAAAAAACATTTTATTGGGTAAGTGGAATGAAGCAGTTGAAAGATTAAATGATTTGCTCTAAGTCTCACAGCTAGTTAAAAACAGAACTAGCACTAAAATGCAGGTTAAGTATATTGCCTCAACAAGAATCTAAGAAAGGGTAAAGAAATTTGTCCATTCCTCCCCCTGCCACTGTAATATAGCTTTTTTCTTAGAATGTTGTATTGACCCAGTTTTGAGGATCTAGGGAGAAGCTGGCCAGTTCTCCCTCTTGAGCAGCTGATTAAACCCATTCTCCAGCTACTCCCTTAATAAGCTCTCCCTCCTAGGCCACTATGCAACTGCCCTAATCACTCTAGGGCCAGTACCCAAAAACTAGGGACAGTCCCTACATACCCTAAATCTACAGAATTATTCAGAATACCTAATCTCCAGAAAGCCTGAGAAACCTAGCTAACCTCACCCCACGTGTTATACTCAAATTGTCTCCTAAAATTCCGGCTTGTTATTATTTTGTCCCTGGGTGCATCTCTTTGCAGCCCTGAATCATTATGTGTTGTGTCTCCTTGTCTTTGGGAACCGCAAGAATATTAAAATACTTCTTTCAATGGCATTAATCTCTGTGTCTATTTGCCTTACTATGTTGTTGTCGCTAGGTGCCATTGAGTTGATTCCAACTCATAGCAACCCTATGTACAACAGATCGAAACACTGCCTGGTCCTGCGACATCCTATAGATTGTATTCTGCTTTATTAACATAACTGCCTCTAATCCTGCTTCATTAACATCATAACATAACATCATAGAGGTTAGGATTTGCAACACATAAGATAATCACATCAGATCACACAGTAGAGGATAATTAGATTATACTGAGAATCATGGCCTGTCCAAGGTGACATATTTTGGGGGGACACAATCTAATCTATAACATTCCATGCTTTGGTCCCCCAAAATTCGTGTCCTTGCCACATATAAAACACATTCACCCCATCATATCATCCCAAAAGTCTTAAATCAACTCCAGTTCCAACATTTCTTCTTCTGAATCATCTAAATCATATATGGGTTAGACTTTAGGGGTATTCCACCCTGGGGAAAAATTCCTTTCATCTGTCAGTTTGTCATACCGTGGTAGCTTGCATGTGGCTATGATGCTGGAAGCTCTGCCACTTACCAGCAGGGTCACCCATGGTGGACAGGTTTCAGCGGAGCTTCCAGACTAGGAAGACTAGGAAGAAGGGCCAAGTGATGTATTTCTAAGAAAACTGGCCAGTAAAAACCTTACAAATAGCAGCAGAACATTGCCTTACCTTACCATACCAAATATAAATTAAATTCTGGGTACTTTTAAAACACTTGTTAGCATGCACTGACATACAGAATTACACTGAGCTAGTAACACTCTTCCGTTTCAAAATCAGCTAAGAAAAATCAGTTGCAAAAGAGAATTAATTCTAGAGATCTTGAGTAATACAACTTTGCTTTTTTTTTTTTTTTTTTTGATGATTATAGAGCTCACTCTTTGTGTCTGTTATATGAGCAAAACCTTAAATCACTGATTGTCAGTAAAGGAAACCCAAATAATGTAATGTAGTAAAAAGAAAAACATTATAGATTAGAATATATCATTTGCCCCAGGAAGGGATTTTTGTTTCATATTGCCCAAACTCCACATTTTAAAGATGGACATATTTAGGCTTAAGACTGATTTTCCCAAGTAAGATAAAATGTGGTACCTTGTTAAATTGTAATTAGAATATTTCAGCATTAAAAGGAGTGTAGAGAGTATTATGTAATTAGGTTGAATGTGCATCTCATTCAACAAAAAACATTTATTAAACATCTATTTCATCAATATGCAGAACTTTAACCTGCTAATGTTTATTGGTGCTACTCTTTTCTTTTCTAGAAGATCTCTTCTTATTTTATAACTTCAATTACCTCCAAATCCACATCACAAAACACAAAAGATCTCTCTGCCTGCAAGAAATTCACTCTGAGAGCCAAATTCAGATACTGATTTTTAAAAGAAAATAGTATATGATCCCTTCAATACTTCTAGCTGTGAGAAGTTAGATGATCATGGCCTACATGCAAAATAATTTGAAGACTACCTATATTAATAGAGTTGAGATTTATACTTAAATCTCAAAAAATTTAATTAAACAAAATAAAGTATGAAATTTAATTAAACAAAACAAAGTATGAGTAGTAGTACCTGATATTTAGGCATAACTGGGGCAAGAGGGATGCTAAAAGCAAATTATCTCCTCAGTTGATTGTCTAGTTGCTCTAATCTTGTCCAAATGTTACTGGATTTAACTCTTTGGCCTAGTGAGCTCAATAATAATGGTGTCAACACCAGAGATTTCTCTGTCAGGGTTGCCCCTCACTTGGACATTTAGTCCAGAGGGGCAGAGATTCAGGTCAATGTTTACCTAGTCACAACATGGCCTCAGGACGAAAAAAAAAAAAAAAGGTTGAAAATTGAAATAAATCATCTGTGGCTGACCCCGTAGTATTGCGGAGATTTAGAAGCCCTTCAAAAAGTCCCTAGATCCATAAACCAGGGAGCCCTGTGACTTGGTCTACCAAATTCTCTGGAAAGGAACACTAGGTATTCCTTAAGCATAATAATCATTTTAGATAACAAGTGCACTCTGAATAGGATATTCAGTGCTGGGCAGAGTGGTCTCCTGGGACCCACAGCATTCCTGACCTGGGGAGAGGGACTGGAAAGGAAAGCAAAAGGCAGTTTACTCCTCAGGTCAGAGGGAATTAACCATGCATCCAATGCTGACATCTTTCTTTTTTATTTCTGAAATGCAGGTTACCTATGGACAAAAAATCACATAGTGTATGAGTCAAGGTACAGCAAGGAGGCTTCCCACTTGCAATGTTTCCCACACTAATTCAAATAATATTTAAGTTAACAAGAATTATCCCAGGAAAGTTTAAGGAGGTGGTATGTGGGGAGGTTAACAAACTTTTCAACTTAGGTTAATTATGTTCACTGATATTTCTTACTAATATTTAGCTAAATTTCATGAGAATATTTTGATGAAGGGGACTGAAGAAAGACAAGGTAACTCTGGATTGGGGACACTATGGAAAAAAGGCATGCTTATGGGGCACTAGGCAGCTAAAGTTGACAGGAAAACATTCATGTGAAGAGAAAATTGAAGATTACCAGAAGGAAATGGAAAAAGAAGGCAGAAAGTTATGTGGGAGGGCATGAACTTTTCTAGTTGACCAGCTGTCATGGATTGAATTATGTCCCCCAAAATATCTCCCAGCTTGGCTAGGACATGATTCCCAGTATTGCATGATTGTCTGCCATTTGGTCATCTGATGTGACTTCCCTATGTGTTGTAAATTTTATCACTAGGATGTAATGAGATGAATTAGTGTCAGTTATATTGACGAGATCTACAAGATTAGATATTGTCTTAAGCCAATCTCTTTAGAGATATAAAAGAGAGAAGCCAGGAGAGAGACAGGGGAACCTCATACCACCAAGAAAGCAGTGCCAGGAGCAGAGCGTGTCCTTTGGACCTGAGGTTCCTGCACAGAGAAGCTCCTAGGCCAAGGGAAGCTTGATGATACAGATCTTTCTCCAGAGCCAACACAGAAAGTCTTTCCCTGGAGCTGATGCCCTGAATTTGGACTTGTAGCCTACTAGACTGTGAGAGAATAAATTTCTTTTTGTTAAAGCCATCCACTTGTGGTATTTCTGTTATATCAGCACTAAATGACTAAGACAGAATTTGGTACCGAGAGTGTGGTGCTGCCCTCATAGGTACCTAAAATGTGGAAGTGGTTTTGAAACTGTGAATGGATCGAGGACTCAGAAGGAAGTGAGGAGAGCTGTTACACTGTAGATGGCACAGACCTCAAGAAGCAGTAGCAAAGAACAAGCAACAGCAGAGAGCCGTCAGCGGCAGAGAACCCACAGCAGCAAAGGACCAGCAGCAGTGGACCAGCTGCAGCAAAGGACTAGCAGCAGCAGAACGAGAAGACCAGTGCCAGACAATCCTGGAGCTGACCCACTGAGTGAGAGAGCTGAATACCTGTGCACAGGAGGCTTCTTGGCAGAGTGGGGTGCCTCCAAGCACTTATCAGTTGAGCTAGACTTGCTGATCCATGGAGCAAGACAGCTGAGTGTCTTCCTGGCAGAGTGAGGTGCCTCCCAGCACTTATCAGTAGAGCTACAGAGCTTTGGAACACTTGCCCCAGCAGGAAAGATGTAGGCGTTAGGCCTGAGGGGCCAAGAGTCCAAGGAACCAGGAATCAGAAGTTGAAGAGACAAGGAACACAGGAGTTCAAGCTGCTTTAGTCTCAAAAGGTATGGCCATGACCTCTAGGGTTTCAAAGGGTGGAGCCATGGCCTCTAGTGTTTCTAAGGGTGCAGATGCCACTCAGGTGGACTAGGAAAATGGTGAGCCTAAAGCCAAGTGAGCAGAGTTGCCATCCTAGTGGGCCTGGAAGGCAGAGCTGAAGCCCAGGGCTGAGGGGCCAACACTCAGAATCTGGAGAGTGTGGCCAATACCTAGAGTCTGGAGGGCAGGGCTATTGTGTGAATGGTCTCAGAGAATAGAGGATTATCTTCAAGCCTTGAGGGCTAATGTAATGTGTTCTGCTGACTTGTTTGGTACCTTCTATGCCTTCTTCCCCTCCAATTTCCCCCACTGGTAATGGAAACATCTGGCTTGTGCCTGTTCTGCTATTGTACTTTGGAAGCAGATAACTGGTTTTCTAGACTTCACAGATGGTGAGGAATTTTTGGATTTTGGACTTGGAGATAAACTAAGATTTTTTTCTATGATATGATGGGGTGAATGTGTTTTACATGTGGCAAGGACATGAATTTGGGGGGGACAAAAGGTGGAGTGCATGAATTGAACTGTGTCCCCCAAAAATATCTGTCAACTTGGCTAGGTCATAATTCCCAGTATCGTATGATTGTCTAACATTTGGTCATCTGATGTGATTTCCCTATGTGTGGTAAATCTTATCACTAGGATGTAATGAGATGGATTAGTGTCAGTTTTATTGATGGGATCTACAAGATTAGATATTGTCTTAAGCCAATCTCTTTTGAGATATAAAAGAAAGAAGATAGCAGAGAGACAGGAAGACCTCATACCACTGAGAAAGTAGTGCTAGGAGCAGAGTATTTCCTTTGAACCTGAGGTTGCTGCATGGAGAAGCTCCTAGGCCAAGGGAAGATTGATGATACAGACCTTCCTCCAGAGCTAACAGAGAAAGCCTTCTGCTGGAGCTGACACCCTGAATCTGGACTTGTAGCCTACTAGACTGTGAGAGAATACATTTCTCTTTGTTAAAGCCACCCACTTATAATATTTCTGTTAGAGCAGCACCAGATGACTAAGACACTAGCCAAGCCCTCTCCCTGTGTAAAATGAAGCATCACACACAAAGAATATTTGTCAAGAACCCTAACACCCAGTAACTTTGAGATATATTATGATGCAGTAAAACTGACAATAGAGAACAAGGGAGAACTGGATTGGGGATCAAGAGACCTTAAGTGTCTGAACTCAGCATTGACTTGATCTGGTGACTCTGGAAAGTCATGTTAACTCTCTGGTGCTTCATTTCCAAGTTTCTCTCTCTCAGGCAGGATTGCTCAGCTTCAGAACTATTGCCATTTTAGACTAGATAATTCTTTGTTGCAGGAGGTTGTCATGTGTATTGTAGGATGTTTAACAACATCCCTGGCTTCTATCCACTAGATGCCAGTAGCACACTTCCTCCCAGTTGTAGCAACCATAAATGTCTCCAGACATTGCCAAATGTGCCCTGGGGAACAAATTGTCCCTGCTTGAGAAGCACTCTTTTCAGTTTACTTGTAAATTTTTACTTCCACAATTTTATGTGCTGGACATGCAAAAGTAATATAAAGCAAATTAGGAAAGAGCACAATCTCTGGAATCAGAGCATTTGACATGAAATCTGTTTGCTCAATTTACTTAACCTATCTGTAAAATGGGAATGATAATACCTACCTCATAACGTTGGCAAGTGTCTTAATTATCTAGCACTGCTATAATAAAAATACTACAAGTAGATGGCTTTAACAAAGGAAACTTATTGTTTGAATTCAGGGCACCAGCTCCAGAGGAAGGCTTTTTCTCTCTGTCGGCTCTGGAGGAAGGTCTTTGTCATCGGTCTTCCCTTGGTCTAGGAGCTTCTCCACACAGGAAACCCAGGTCCAAAGGATGCGCTCTGCTCTTGGCACTTCTTTCTTGATGGTATGAGGCACAGCCTCTGGAATCAGAGTATTTGGCATGAAATCTCTCTCTGCTGAGTTTTCTTATCTGAAAGATGGAAATGATAATACCTACCTCATAATGTTGGCAAGAGAAGTGATGTATATAAAATACCAAAAATATCATCTTGTTCTTAGCATGTATTTTTATAAGTGTAGCTATTTTAATTGTTACAGTTCTAATCCCTTGCCTGCTACATTGGGAATCATTCTTTGGTGATACATAGAGAACCCTTTTGTTTCATTTCCCCAGGTTAACTGTACATATCAAATTTGAGTACACACCTACCTTATATTTGTATAACTATACTCTGAAAGAAATGGTGACTAGATTTAAACACTATGAAAATAGAAACTGGATTTATTAATTTATCTCTACAGCTTCAAGCCTTCAGTACAAGCCCTGGTATATAGTAGGCATTCAAATAAACAGGTGCTGATGGATGGACAGATTGATGAAAGAATTATGTATCACGTTGATAATTAAGTGAGCTGTCTGAAATGACAAAAAGCCAAAAAGTGAGCAAAGGCTTTTTATATATTTGACACTACCTCTTATGCCAAAAGATAGAGAAATAGAATATCAAAAAAGCATATCCTTATGCTTGAGAATTTTATTGAATAGCATTACTCTGGTACAAAAACGAGTTATGAAAACAAAGACCTCTATAGCCATATTTCTTGACAACTGGGAAATCAATAAAATGAACCAATAATTTGCTTGCATGTGCAGCTTGTTTCCCACTCTACATCAATGACACCGGATGCTTAAGCTCTACTGGAACTGTTCAAACAGCTTATGCTCGCAGACACTCTCTCTCGGTCTCTGTGTCTCTCTCTCTTTCTCTGCCAAACTGTTCTTCAAAGAGAAAACTTTGAGAAGAAACTTCTGAAATATAATTCCCCCAGCAATAAGGATTTTTATTGTCAATCTAAAAACAGCTGACACTGCCTGAAAGTAGGACCATAAAAATAAAATACTGCACATATCCTCCATTTGCCTGCACTTGAAGGAAATGAGAAGTTCTTGCAATTGTTATGGCAGCTAATGTGACTGCATTTGGTAGTTTTCAACAAAGAAAAAAGAAAAAAAAAAAATCTCTCCAGCTCTAGGATACCTCCTTGCTTTTCAGATCGAAACAGTTCAGTTGAAGGAGCTAAAAATACATCTTCATGATGAAAATGTAGTACATCTTCTTCATAGTTCTTATTTGATTATCGTTCTCTGCTAATTACAGGACCAGAGAAGCAACTCTGGCAAGAAGATTGTTTGAGGCATTTCCTTTTCAACTTTCAAAACTAAAATTTTTCAGGGCAAGGATGGTGAGACTGTGTCTTACATACTTTGGACATGTTGTCAGGAGGGATCTGTCCCTGGAGAATGACATCATGCTTGGCAAAACACAGGGTCAGCAGAAAAGAAGGAGACCTTCGATGAGGTGGATTGACACAGTGGCTGCAACAATGGGCTCAAGCATAACAATGATTGTAAGGATGGCGCAGGACTGGGCGGTGTTTCCTTCTGTTTTATATAGGGTCGCTATGAGTCTTTTTTTTTTTTTTTTTATGAGTCAGAACCGACTGGACAGCACCTAAGAGCAACAAAGCTTTTCAATTCCCTCTCCTACTCTCTCCTAAAGCATTCCAAACCTTCACTCTTCTTCCAAGATTCCTACTTCTCCTTACTCCAGAGAAACCTTTCTTTGTAGTTCTCTGAAAAATACGTTTTACCAGGCATTAAGTGCCTTAATTTCCTACTTATCAATGCCTGTTTTTGACATTCACAGATTAGCTATATCTTGTCCCATCACCTTCTCAGAAATAATAATCCATCAAGTCTTCCCTTGCCTGCCCACGTGCCCTTCCTCAACAGACTCTTTTTCTGTAATTCTACTCAAAATTCTTTAACTATAAAAAAAAATGTACCCTGCATGTCCCCCTAGTTTCCCTCTGACTGTTGCTGCATTTGTGCTTTCCTTAAAAGCTAACAAACTCAAAATAATTAACTTGTGAATATCCTCAGGATTTTCCCTTCCCCACAAATGGTTTCTGGTTTTACCCTCTCTGTTCCTTTATCTCTCCTTCAAGGAAAGTCTTCTCTGGGAGATTTCTTGAGAATTTTGTGATGTAGGATCAGGATAAATGAGACAGGAGTTTAAAATAAAAAGGAAAACATCTAAAAAAGGTGGAGGAAATTTGAGAGACAGTTAAAAGAAAGTGCCAGAGGAGCAACTACACTAAGTGACATGAATGAGAAAGGTAAGAAGTTTGGGTTTGACTTTGCTTACATTTTATTTTATTTCGTTAGGAACTAATTTTCTTCACATATGCAAATAATGAAAAGCACTTTATGAATGAATAATTTTCTTTTACTCTCATTTTTCAGATCAAAATTAAAGGCTACTTTCTGAAATAAAATGAAAAAAATTGTGGAAATAAAAAGAAAACTAATTCCTCTCAACAGTAAATTTCAATAAGAAAGTTGATTAAAATGTTTAAATTTACCTTGACATTGGTAGAGATAATACATCTTGAATATCCGATAATTTGTTATGTTGATTGTTATTATTGTTCAGGGGCAAGAAGTAGTGAAATCCCTAACTCACAGTATAAAATGACATTGTCATATTATAAAGAAAAAGAATAAACATTACTGTCTTTGCCAGTTGAGGATAAAACTGTGTGAAGAAACAAAAAATTCCCTAAGACCCTTTGGTTGAATTTCAGTCACATCATCCCTCAGTCAATAAGGTCAATTTTGGCAAGTACTGCATCACTGACCCTGTCTATGTCAGCAAGAAGAGAAAAGAAATCCATATTACCATGTTAAGGTCATTGGAGCACTGATAACTTTCAAAAAAAAGTTGTTTAGTACATTGATATATCCAAAGATGTGTGACAATGGATAAAATGACAAGACTGTGTCTCTCAAATCCAGGCTCTAGAAGTACATCCTCTTTAACTGGAAAATTTGTATGTTTATGGTCCCCATCCCCCTCTTACAGAATGAAAACTTGACCACAAAGCTCCTTGTTTTCAACAGCATTCACGAACGATGGCAGGACCCTGAATCAAAATATTAGCCTTATTCATAGGGCCAACATGTCTGCCAAGTAACCCAACTCATAAATGGACTTCTGTCAAACTGTTTTGTGAATGGGTGTTCCTATTATCCCAAAAGAAATGAGACTTCTGCTTAATGTTTAGTGGAACATTTTAAAAGGAAACGAACTTCTTCACGGACAAGAAAAACTTTGTTATACTTGAATTTTTTGGCAAAATTTCTTGAAAACTCTATGATTAAAGAACCTGACTCTGAGGAAATTGATGTATTTCATAAGAGTAAACAAGATCCTTTTCAGGACTGCTGGCAAGGTCTTTGACATCAGCCTATCCTTACGTCAAAAGCAATGAGGAAGAGTCATAATGATATGTGACTTCTCCAAGGCAGGAAATTCAGATGTGTGGGCAAGCCTGTTTATGCTTTGTTGGGGCACAATGTACTAAGATTTTGTTTTACTGTTTCTTTATGTTTTGTTTATAATTGTTTGTTTCCCTAGCCAAAGGCTTGCTCAGTAAAGAAAATCCTCACTGTTTTGAAATCATCCATGGCACTGATGTTTCCAACAGGCCCTCACAAATTAAAACATTCTTTTTGATATTGTACACATGAAGAAAACCAGAGTCTGGCAGCTTATGAAGATAATAGTAGTGTCATCTGGTTGTACACTGGAAGAAAAATGTCACAATTATGAATTCTTCCTTCTTCAGGGTATTGGAAAGAATGTCACCAAGTCTGGCATGTATAACGTCATTTGTTAAAGACAACGCTTTGATATTCTTCTGTGGCTTCGATCACAAACCAGACCAACAACTGCCAGAGAATTTGACCAGGCCAAGGCATATCCAATTTTCTGTGGCTTCTTGTGCTTAGCCATAACTGTTGTAAGTGTAAACTTACCTACAGAAAATTATGTCAATCCTCACCCCCACGTCAAGGAATCATCAGGAAAGTATATGGCATGTGTTCGCTAATAATCTCTTTTCAACTGCCTTGTGGCATTGGTCATTTTTCCTTTTCTGGCTCAGAATCCTTGAAGCGATCAGTGGCAATGTTGTGACACTGTTGCTTATGCTCATCCAAGTCATTCTGCCCACATTGTGTGTGATGTCTGCCTGTACCTGTGCCAAGGTGTCTCTTTCCAATATTGAGGGACCTGATATCTGCACCAAATTGGGGTTTCCTACTTCTGCTGCCAAAGCTTCTGGAGCTACCCTTAACCTCACTGAAAAGCTATTGGCACAGCCAGTGAGTGCCAAAAGCACGCCAGGTCAGGACTATGTTTACTGTTGAGGTGAATGAATTCCTTACACCCTTGCTCTGAGTTACACACATTCTTCCAGTACTGTCTAGAGTATTTATGGATACACTCTTTCCATTTTAGTTGAACCTCTAGGACTCAGACATGAATACTTGGAGGTTAAGATTAGAAGGCTATCTCAGTATTACTTGATTCTATATACAAAATTTGGCCACACATGTGTGCCTAACTCTCTGCATATCTGTTCTCGCCATATAATCTCCTGATATACCTAACCAGTTCTATGGGAGATAGAATTTAGATTCAAAGAAGATGCCAAGGTAAGCTGTTAACTGAGCTTGGGGTTTATCTCCTAGTAGACTCACACCACACACCACTTTCACTTTAACACTATCATGCAAATATTCTATGAGCATCTGGATTCTGCTGAGTTTTGGACAAGTGCTTCAGCTATCTTCATAAACTGACATTAAACAACGGAAATTTAGGTCACTGTTTCTGCCAGTCACATTCACACATGCACACACACACATACACACACACGCCATCATGAAATTATTTATTCTCTTGATGCCTGAAATTGATCTATTTCATTTGTTTAAATTGCCTTAACCACAATAATTACAGAGACCTACTTTACCTCCCAAAACATTATTTCAAAAAATGGTACCATTCAGGAAATTAAAATCCTAGAAGCAATCTTATATTCCTCTATCTCCCTCATCCTTCATACCCAATACCAAAAAAAAAAAAAAAAAAAAAAAACCTGTTGCCATCGAATCGATTCTGACTCATAGTGACCCTGTAGGACATAGTAGAACTGCCCCCTTAGGGTTTCCAAGGAGCAGCTGGTGGATTTGAACTGCAGGCCTTTTGGTTAGCGGCCTGAGCTCTTAACCACCGTACCACTAGCCAATTCTTTCTTTGAATCATCTCTCAAATTTATTCTTTTCTCTTCTTTATTTTCCATCTCTACCTATATCACTACTTGCCTAGGCACTATAATGGCCAGTTAGGTCACCCTGCCTCTCACATCATCCTCTTCCATCCCGTCTTTGACATTATTGCCATAAATTTTCTAAAACTGATAATGGCAGGTCTTTTCTCTTAGTCATCTTTACCCCTATAGCCTCAGATACTGCCAAATACATGGTAGCAACACAACAATTATTATCAAAAAAGTAAATTAACAAAAAATAAGTGTTCAAAGAAGACAGAATTATGAAAAAAAAATTTTCATAAGCCTTGCTCAGTAGAGATCCCATTCTTCCCCCCATCTATAAAACTTTCTGATGTTTAGTTGCCAGAATCAGCCATGACTACCCTTTTCCCTGTCAACTGAATATATTGCTCTTAATTTAAGCAGAAGCTTTCAGTTTCCAAATGTACTGTTTAAAGGAAAATGCAGGTTTAGGGATCAGGATGGGGGGCCTACTCTGCTCAAACACAGAACCAACGGGCACTAAATCGACATCGCAATTCACGAAAGATAGCAACTAGCACCAGTACCATGGTCGTTAAAGAATGTCAGACAGCTGCCATCCATAACAGAGATGGAGCTCTGGGACAGCAGAGACCTGTCATTTGTTAATAGACGACTTTTCCAATCAAGTAGGAAGCAAGTATGGCAGTGTCATAGCATTCCCATGAGGAAGATCCTTAGAGGTAGTTGAGATGGGAACTTATATTCGTCTACTTTGCTCATAAGAGATTCTATGTTCTTTCAGACTGTATTGCCAGGGCATTAAAATGCGTTCTATGGATAAGAAATTAAATTTCTTCTTTCTAGATCTATGTATTAAACTTCATTTTAAGTTGTGTACTGCTAAATCATACTTTGAAAACACTTGTAAAGGGGCATTTTTTAGCTAACTGTGCTGGATGCTAGAAGCGACTAGTACGAAGAACACCTGTGTTCTCACTTACTAGTATCCATTTGCATCCATCGACAAGATGGAAGCTTATATTTGGTAACTGGAAAAGAATGGAGGGACTTTGCAGTTGAGACAGTGGGAAAACAGTAGCACAACAGAGGAATTTATCATCTATCTGTCCCAGACTTATTATCTAGGCCAATTTCAGAACTTCTGTGGGCAAAGAGATTGAGGCCGAATCTGACAAGATTTTCAAGTTCTGGGCCCAAATAAAGCTGCTTTGGACTCAGTGGACAGGGTGTGTCATAAAGTAGAAAAAGAAACACTACCCCACGCTTTACATGGAACCATGAATTGCTCAGGCATCCTGAGGAGATGTTTAGAAGCAGCTGAAGTGATAACTTTGGCATCTACACTGATGTTCTCCTGGTAGGTGTTGATAGCAGTGAAGCCACTACAAGCAGCTCTTTAGGCAGCAGATGTGAACAAGCGAAAACTGAAATAGAAGAGGCAGAATAAGGAGGCTTTGGCATGACGAATTCATTTGATGGCCGGTTTGGGGTACATGAGAGACTCTCCCTAAGGGAATCTTAAAAATAAACAGAGACACTCGGAGGATGCTATTTGCAGGCAGTCAGTCCAACGGGGGATACATCTCATTACACTTTGGCTAAAAAAAGAAAGTTCTACCTTTCCTTATAGTCACAAGCTGTAAGACCTAGGGTATTTGGATTATTTATATGGGGCAATATAAACTCTTGATTCAGAGTAGAGAAGATAAGAATCACAGAATCCTAGGTATAAGCACAATTAGAGTGATTTAGAGGACAAGAAGAAGGACCTTGTAGCCAAAGTCTTTACTACAAAACAATTTAAATTTGAAATGTTTTTATGTAAAGGCAAAAATGATAATGCAAATGTGTCATGAACCAAAGATAATGAGTAATACAAATCATTGCTCCTGAAGCTAAAATTGTGAAAAATAAAATAAGTCAAAGGATGACCTGAAGCCCATTAATATAATTGAGGTTTCATTGTTTACTTACATATTATAGAGTTAACCCTTCACAAACATTGAGTATCATTTTCATGATTATTAGTGAACAGTATTAGTGGCAGGTTGCATATGATTGTTTTGAACATTGTAATAAGTTTGGGCAAAGCAACAGATAAAGAAATCAACATGGAAAGACCTGAGTGAGGCTTTTGATTACAGAGCTTCTGATAGGTACCCACGAAGGAAGATCATTCCTCAGGGATTCTAACCAATCTGTGTGGTTTCCCATACGCTCTAATGCCCCTGTCCACACACATGCGCCTGACCACAGCCACCACCATTGCTTCCACGTTGTCAGGTGCCATGAGACATCTTCTGTGCAGGAAAGAGCAGCACAAGGAGACTACAGGGCTTCATGTACCTCACAGGTCACTTCAGGAGAATCTTTTGGGTGAGACCCAATAACCTAAAATGGCCCTTGGAGTGATGGCAAGTAGTTTTCGAGAGCTTGTGCTTCCTGCCAGTGTGACTTGAGTCAAGTTTTGGCAACGTCTTCTGAGGGCTTAGAAAGCTCTCAGAAAAGCCTCCCTGGCATTTCCCAGCTTTGCTTACAATGCATCAACAAGCACCTGGCTGTCGATCTACTCTGAACTGAGGGGACACTTGTGCATTTCCCCCCACTGGTTGTTAAAAGTGCCTTCATTTTGGCTACAGGTTTATTGGCTCCAAACTCTAGCCTCGAATTAATTATTGGCTCTATTCAGGGCCGGATTACCCAATAAACAAGGTACCCCACCCCCACGTGCGCTTATTGCCCTGAGTTGGTTCGAACTGCAACCTTTCAGTTAGCAGGTGATAGCTTTAACTACTGCGCCACCAGGGCTCTTAAGCAAGGTACACATAGGCCCAATTGGGCCTTCCCACCAATCTGCAGTAAACAATTTCACCTGTTCTCCCCCCGCCCCCACTGTAGTGAAGCCCATGTGAATTGTTCACCACAAATTAGCAAGTCAACACAAATAAGTCTGTGTGTACTTTGCTCAATGCAAGCAGGTACATACAGTGTTTACTAGTTAATCCACCCCTCGCTCTATTAACCTATTATTTAAAACAAATATGTGTATCTGTACAACACTGATATATGTCTAAGAGCTAAGGATTAAAATTCACCTTCATCCAGAGTAAATGTGTACAATATATTGTGCTATTTTAAACTTAAGAGTTAGCATAATCTATTTCACTTTTTTGCATCAGATCTATTGTCAACAAATAAAAATGTCCAAAAGATGCCAATTTCTCTGTCTTCATTTTTAATTTTGAAAAAATATTTAAACTTACAGAAAATTTGCAAGAACTGGCATGTATCGTTCACATTGTAATCCATTCAAGTCCCAATAATGTCCGTTGTGAAAGAATCTGGTACAGGATCACACATGTTGCACCTAGCTCTCATGCCTCTTCAGTCCCCTTCAATCTAGGACCACTGGCCTGGGCTGCTTCCCTAATCACTTACCTTCCTGTTGAGATTCCAACTCCTATGGCACCACTGCCTTTCAGTCATCTTCCTGCTGTGGGTCAAGACTTTGCCCCAGATCATTTTCTTGTTCAAGCCCTGACCCCTACCACCCAGCTTCATTCTTCACTCACACCTACCTGGTGTGTATTGACTGAATTTATGCATCATATTTTCTTCCTTTAAATGGTTGTATCTCTCTGACAGAGTTCTATCTGGCTGGCAATTAAACTACTGCCAGGTCCTCTTGATTCAGTACAGTTTATTTTATGTTTTGTTGTGTTGAGTCTATTTCCGTTTTGTCTTGGGCCCTAGAATATGGCCCTTTCTTTTCTAGTGGTTTTCCCTAAGATAGCCTTTCCCTGAAACATGTCTAAGTTGTTCATCAAGGTCTCTCCACACTGCCTGGCACTGAACACCAACATTCCAGCACTGAGTAACCTTTGGCACCTTGTTTCAGCTACCAGCCCTGCAGCAAAAGCTCTCTGCTAGGTCTCACAGTCTTGCCCTGAACACCTACAGCAATATCCTCAGAAGTGGACCCATAGGGATACCATACACATTTCTGGAGCCCCACTGGTACAGCGCTTCCTCTCATATCAAATTCCACCCACTTAAGCAGTTCCTACTCTGATCCCTACCTGCTCAGCTCAGTGACGCTGCTGCCCTGCTTGGGCTCCATGTGTGTCCCTGCTCTGCAATAAAGTACTCCACAACTGGGCTAAACCAAAAGCTAAGAAGTATCCTGAATCAACCAAACACTTCAAGGGACTGTGTAGCAGGGGCAGGGTTCTGGGGAACCATGGTTTCAGGGGACATCTAGGTCAATCAGCGTAATAAAGTTCATTAAGAAAATGTTCTAAATAAAACAAAAGACAAGAATCACATGATTTTATCAATTGATGCAGAAAAGGCATTGGACAAAGTTCAACACCCATTAATGATAAAAACTCTCAGCAAAATAGGAATAGAAGGAAAATTCCCCAACATAATAAAGGGCATTTTTGCACAGCCAACAGCCAACATCATCCTAAATGGGGAGTCTGAAAGCATTCCCCTTGAGATCGGGAACCAGGCAAGGATGCCCTTTATCACCACTCTTATTCAACATTGTGCTGGAGGTCCTAGCCAGAGCAATTAGGCTAGATAAAGAAATAAAAGGCATCCAGATTGGTAGGAAAAAAGGAAAAGCATCTCTATTTGCAGATGACATGATCTTATACACAGAAAACCCTAAGAAATCCTTAGGAAAACTACTGAAACTAGTAGAAGAGTTCACCAGAGTATCGGGTTACAAGGTACACATACAAAAATCATCTGGGTCTTTCCTCTACACCAACAAAAAGAACATCGAAGATGAAGTCGCCAAATCAACACCATTTACAATAGCCCCCAAGAAGACAAAATACTTCGGAATAAATCTTACCAGAGATGTAAGAGACTTATAAAACGAAAACTACAAAACACTTCTGGAAGAAACCAAAAGAGGCCTACGTAAGTGGAAAAACATACCTTGCTCATGGATAGGAAGACTCAACATTGTAAAAATGTCTATTCTACCAAAAGTGATCTATAGATTTAATGCAACTCCGATCCAAATTCCAAAGACACTTTTTAATGAGATGGAAAACAAATCACCAACTTCATACGGAAAGAAAGAGGCCCCGGCTAAGTAAAAAAAAAAAAAGCATTACTGAAAAAAAAGAACAAAGTAGGAGGCCTCACTCTACGTGGTTTTAGAGCCACAGTAGTCAAAACAGCCTGGTACTGGTACAACAGATACATTGACCAATGGAACAGAATTGAGAATCCAGACATAAACCAATCCACATATGGGCAGCTGATATTTGACAAAAGCCCAAAGTCAGTTAAATGGGGAAAAGACAGTCTTTTTAACAAATGGCTCTGGCATAACCGGATATCCATTCAGAAAAAAATGAAACGAGACCCATACCTTAAACCATGCACAAAGACCAACTCAAAATGGATCAAAGACCTAAATATAAAATCTAAAATGATAAAGTTCATGGAATAAAAAATAGGAACAATGAATAATAAGAGCCTTTACACGAACAGATATATGCACACCCATGTTCATTGCAGCACTGTTTACAATAGCAAAAGATGGAAGTAACCAAGGCGCCCTTGAAAAGATGAATGGATAATTATGGTGTGTTCACACAATGTAATACCATGCATTGATAAAGAGCAGTGATGAATCTGTGAAACATTTCATAACATGGAGGAATCTGGAAGACATTATGCTGAGTGATATTAGTTGCAAAAGGACAAGTATTGTATAAGAACACTATTATAAGAACTCGAGAAATAGTTTGAACAGAAAAAAATATTCTTTGATGGTTATGGGGGGGAAGTGGGGGGAGGGAGGCAGGTAGGGAGAGGGGCTTTCACTAATTAGATGGTAGATAAGAACTACTTTAGGTGAAGGGAAAGAAAACACACAATACAGGTGAGGTCAGCACAACTGGATTAAACCAAAAGCAAAGAAGTTTCCTGACTAATCTGAACGCTTCGAAGGCCAGCGTAGCAGGGTTGGGGGTTTGGGGACCATGGTTTCAGGGGACATCTAATTCAATTGGCATAATAAAATCTATTAAGAAAACATTCTGCATCTCACTTTGTAGAGCGGCATCTGGGGTCTTAAATGCTAGTAAGCACCCATCTAAGATGCATCAATTGGTCTCAACATACCTGGACCAAAGGAGAATGAAGAACACCAAGGACACAAGGTAATTTACAATCCCAAGAGACGGAAAGGGCCACATAAAAACGAGAGACTACATCAGCCTGAGACCAGAAGAACTAGATGGTGCCCAGCTACAACCGATGACTGCCCTGACAGGGAACACAACAGAGAACCCCTGAGGGAGCAGGAGAGTAGTGGGATACAGACCCCAAATTCTCGTAAAAAGACCAGACTTAATGGACTGACTGAGACTAGAAGGACTCCAGTGGTCATGGCCCCCAGACCTTCTGTTAGCCCAAGACAGGAACCATTCCCAAAGCCAACTCTTCAGACAGGGATTGGACTGGACAATGGGACAGAACAAGATGCTGGTGAAGAATGAGCTTCTTGGATCAAGTAGACACGTGAGACTATGTTGGCATCTCCTATCTGGAGGGGAGATGAGAGGGCAGAGGGGGTTAGGAGCTGGTGGAATGGACACAAAAAGAGAGAGTGGAGGGAAGTAGTGTGCTGTCTCATTAGGGGAAGGGCAATTAGGGGTACATAGCAAGGTGTAAAAAAAAAAAAAAAGCAAGGTGTATATAAGTTTTTGTATGAGAGACTGACTTGATTTGTAGACTTTCACTTAAAGCATAATAGAAATTGAAAAAAAGAAAGAAAATGTTCTGCATCCCACTTTGGTGACTGGCATCTGGGGTGTTAAAAGCTAACAAGGCCCCATCTAAGATACATCAATTGGTCCCAACCCACCTGGACCAAAGGAGAATGAAGAACACCAAGGACACAAGGTAATTACAAGCCCAGGAGACAGAAAGGGCCACATAACCAGAGACCACATCAGCCCGAGACCAGAAGAACTAGGTGGTGCCCAGCTACAACTGATGACTGCCCTGACAGGGAACAAAACAGAGAGTCCCTGACAGAGCAGGAGAAAAGTGGGGTGTAGAACTCAAATTCTAGTAAAAAGAACAGACTTAATGGTCTGATTGAGACTGGAGGGAATCCAGAAGACACGGCCCCTGGACTCTCTGTTAGCCCAGAACTGAAACCATTCCTGAAGACAACTCTTCAGACAAAGATTAGACTAAACTGTAGGACATAAAATGATACTCATGAAGACAATGCTTCTTAGCTCAAGTAGATACATGAGACTAAATGGGCAGCTCCTGTCCAGAGGCGAGGCAAGAAGGCAAAAAGTGACAGAAGCTGGTTGACTAGACACAGGAAATCTGGGGTCGAAAGGAAGAGTGTGTTGTCACATTATAGGAAGAGCAACTAGAGTCACATAACAATGTGTGTATAAATTTTTGTATGAGAAACTAACTTGAACTGTAAACTTTCACTTAAAGCACAATAAAAAAGAAAGAAAGTGCTCCAGGCGGAAAGACACAGAAAACCGAAAAGGGTTTCTCTTCTTTCAAAATTCTGCTCTGACTATTGTCCAATGCCATATAGAAATACAGACATATATATAGATATAGACAGACAGTTTTCACTGAGAACTAGTCTGGCATATAATTCTGTGACATTCATTAGGCCTTCTCTGAAATTTTGGAAGACCTCCGTCTTAGGAATTACATTGAGCTGTATTTAATGAGAATCTGACTATGGTGGCTTAACAGAATAGGCAACTACCACAGCCTCCACCAGACTGAGTTCAGCACGACTAGATTGTGCCCAGCTACCACCACTGACTGCTCTGACAGGGATCACAATAGAGGATCCCAGACAGAGCTAGAGAAAAATGTAGAACAACATTCTAACTCACAAAAAAAGACCAGATTTACTAGTCTGATAGAGACTGGAGAAACCTGGATACCCTTTTACCTGAGTACCGAATTCACTCCTGAGGCTCACCCATCACCCAAAGACTAGACTGGCCATAAAAGAAAATGAGACTAAATGAGCACACCAAGCAGGAGGGGAGAGGAAAGCTGACAATGGGGAACCTAAGGTCAAAAAGGGGAGAGTGTTGACATGTTGTGGGGTTGGCAACCAATGTCACAAAACAATATGTGTATTCATTGTTTAATGAGAAACAAATTTGCTCTGTAAATCTTCATCTAAGCCCAATTAAAAAAAAAAAAGATTAATGAGTGAAAACTTTGGGAAAAAAGGGAATGAATTTTCTCGTGAAATTAGAAGTACAGGAAAAGGAAATCCAGGTCCAGGGTTTATGCAACTGTTTAAGAAAGTATTCAGGGTTCTGTAGTCCCTTATGTTCTCAAGATGGCTACTTTACCTCTAAGGCAACTGTGTTCTAGGCAGGAAGAAAGTGGAAGGATAAAAGGGAAAAGACAAAGGGTCCCTCAGACAAACAGGCCTGTCCCCTTTGAAGTACTTTCTCAAAACCCCCTCCTCTGCACACAACTTCTGAGTGCCTCTCACTGGCAAGAATTTTGTCACATCATCACCCCTACTGTTAAGGGAGCCGGCCAATAAGTACTTCATTATATCGGGTTCTGTTATTAAACGATTCCAGAATAGTTATTGGATAAGCAACTAGCAATGTCCGCCCTTTCAGACGTGTTTGCATTTCACTGGCTGCGTCTCATTTAATCTTGTTTATTTCTGCAAAATAAACTGAAATGCTGGTTCCTGGGTTCACAAAAGCCCAAGTACCATTCAATTGATCATATCTGTAAATCCTACATTGAACGTCAGAAAACTTGGTTTATTTGGTTACGTCTTTCTCTTACACCACTGAGTGAAAAACAAGCACTTTAGCTAAGGTCTTTTTCTGGTAAATTTAGATATTAGGTAGCCATGCAGTAAAATTAAAGCAATTAAAATGAAAAATACAATAACAATTTGTGACATGACAGCACATTATGACAAAAGCCTCTTCTCAAAAAATAACATATAAGGATATTTCAGCCGAAGAGCTTGTTCAGGTTTAAGATTTTTTATGTATTCTTAAGAAAACATCTAGACATTACATAGAAAATGATTCTTTTTCCGTTAAATTAGAACAATTTGTTAGCTCTCATTCACTCAACCAAATCTTAAGATGAATCCAAACAAATCTAGCATAATTTAGACAGAATGGTGGAAAGCATGCAGCTAATAGATAATAATCTACTCTGCCTAATTTTTTAAATTTAATTTTTAGAAGAGTTTGTTGTGAGGAGGGAACCCGTATTATACATGTGTTAAAAGCTATGATAACTTTATAGGTGGGGGGAAAAAAAAAACAGAAAACTGTCCACAGAAGAATGACATCAATAAGAACTAAAATGATTCTCAAAGCAAAATCCTGGAAAGACTCAGGGTTTTGATACACCAGATTCCTCTGAAAGCCGGGGTAAAAGAAGAGGCTGAAAACAAGAGGTTTGTTGGATAACTTGCTTCAGCAGATTAAGCCAAACACTCTCGATTTTTCTGAAGCTTCTCCTCCCCTACTCGGGAAGATCAGAAGATCAGATGAGGCTAACTTATTAGAGAGGTTGAACCAGAGTGCTAGGGCCCTAGGAACCTAACACAAAATTGTAGGCCAAGATATGGCTATACTAGAAACAAGAGAATTAATGAAATCCTCCATCCTAAATAAAGAGGCCCCACCCTGGGTCTCAGATGACTGATAGACCACCAGAAAAGAGGATGGAGGCTTCCTCTCTGAAAAAAATAATCAAACCAAGAAAAAAAAAACAACAGATACTAACATGTAGGGATTCTCTAACGAGGAGGTCTACTATCACCCAGTCACTTTATATTGCAGCCCCCTAGTGACACAATCCTAACCACCCAGTTGATCCCATGGGAGAAAAGACCTATTGATCTGCTCCCATAAAGATTACAGCCTAGAAAACCCTATGAAGCAGTTTTACCGTCACATGGGGTCATTCTGAGTCAAAAGTCGACTCAATAGTACCCAGCCATGACATGACAAGGTCCAGTCATGCATAGAATTTCCAAACAGTTTTTTAGTGTCTCACCCTTAGTTTATAACTATTAGCTTAGGATCTTTAGATATTCAAGGAAAGCCTCTAACCTGAAAGGCAGACGCAGACACACAAAAGGGAAAAGGAGTTTTAAGGAAGAAACAAACTTTCAAAAATATAAGCAGTTCATGAATCACAGATATGCATAAGAACATTCTATCAATAAAATACTATCACGTGTATGTGAAAAAGAAAATATAAGAGGACAAAAATACGGAGCTCTTTGAAAGGAGCACTATCATAGCAGAAATGTTGAAAATTCAGTAGAGGGAATGGAAGATAAGGTCAAGTTAATCACCTAGAAAATTGGGGGAAAAAAGATAAATAAATGGAAAACATGAAAGAAATTATAAGAAAATCAGAAGATCAGTTAAGGAAATCCAACCTCCCTTTCATGGGAGTTCCTAGAAAAAGAGAACAAATAAAAGGGAAGAAACTTTTAAAGAAATAATCCAAGAACTGAGGAAACTGAAGTTCTAGGTTATAAAAGAAGAATCAGTGAAAAAAGACCCATGGTTAACTACAATGTTGTAATATTTTAAAGAAAAATAAAAACAAAGGTCACATACAAGAACTCAGACTTTCAAACAACATCACTCTCAGCGGTAGCAGTCTGAAAGATTGAAGGCATTGGAAGCAATGCCTTCAAAACTCTAAAGTAAAATTATTTCCAGCTTAGAAATCAACATCTAGCCAAAATGCCACATCAAATGTGAAGTCAACATAAAGTCACGTTTTGTTACGCAAGACCTAAAAATATTTATTTTCTTGCACCTATCAATTCTTAAGAACCTACTGGAAGCTGAGCTTCAGCAAGATGACTGATTAAACCAATAGAAAGGAAGGCCTAGAATCCTGGGAAAAATGGATCAAACCCAGGAATTAGACAAAAGGAATAACATGATAGCATGATAGTTGTGTAACAGGCTTAGAAAGCAGCAGTCCAGATTGAAACAAGAAGTGTGAGGGCTCCCAAAAGTTATTTCTCAAAAACAGAGGCAATGGGAGGGTTAATGTATTTGACCAGCACGAAGGCAGTGTTCTTCATTCCGTTGGCGAGTATGGGGCTGAAGATGTACAAGATGTTTCAAAAATTAAGCAAAAGAATAAAACAAAAGAATCATTCTTTGACAGTTTGACTTTAAGGTGGCGCCCATAATTCCTACTTCCTGGTGTTTGTGTCTTTGTGGGATTCTTTCCCCTTAAGTTTGTGTAGGACCTGTGACTTGCTTCTCGCCAATAGACTCTGGCAAAGGTGATGGATGACACTCCCATGATTATGTTACATTTTTAAAAGTCTTTAAAAAAAAAAAAATTTTTTTTTTTTTTTTTAATCTTGTTAGCTGACTTGCTCTCATGGCCCTGCTGGCCTTGGAGAAGCAAGCTGCCATGTTGTGAACTGCCTTTGAAGAGGGAACTATGGTTGCCCTCTAGGATCTGAGGGCAGCCTCTCTCCAACAGCCAGCAATAAGCCAGAGACCTTAGTCATATAGCCATAAGCAAATGAATTCTACTAAAAACTTGAGTGAGTTTGGAAGTTTGTTCTTCCCCAGCAGAGTCCCCGGATGAGAACACAGCCAACCAATAGCTTGTAAAACTGCATGCAGAGGACCCAGCTAAGCCATTTCAGGACTCCTGACCCACCAAAATAAATGTGTGTTGTTTTAAGCCAATAGATTTGTGATAATTTGTTGCTCAGCAGTAGGAAACTAATACACATTAACTCTAAAGAAAACAAAAGGTTGCACAAGAAAATAAATGTATCATACACTATTTGGCTCAACCATGAACACAATTTATGGCCGTAGTAATGCAAATTCCGAGTGTTGACTTCATAAAAATTTTGAATTCAAGTTGAGGGAAAAGTATGCATTTGGTGGAAGGGACATTTATAGGAGAACTAGCTTCTCATCTTTATAGTGGTAGTGACAACACCTACCTTGGGATTGTCAGATGCCAATATATCATTATGTCATAGAGGGTTCAGCTGCTTCTCAGCTCTTTGAGAAGTTGTTCCTTTTTCCTTCTTTCCTGGCTTCTCACACATCATCCCTGAGCTTCTCTCAGGCCACTCCAGTCCTTTTTAACTACTCTCAGCTCCTGCAACTGCCCTGATCCCTCCCATCGCCCTTTACTAAAAAAGGTTGTGCTTTGACATTCTGGGAGAAACCCTATAATGAGAACTAGTCTCCCCAATGGAAAGGACAGGATTTAGGCCACAGGAAACACCAACCCTCCTGGGTTATCCAAAAGAGAAATCAAACATCTATATAACGCATTGGGTTTGCCCCAAGGTGGTGACCTTCAAAACTCCACTTAGGGCAGCTCGACATGGTGGGAAACTGATGAAATTCTCCCCATAGCACCAGCCACATCAGATGCAACTCTCAGGGTGCCACTGGGCGTAAGGCAGGGATGAGAGAGTTGAAATCAAAGAAAAATGTAGGGACATAATGAACAGAGGTACAATTATAATTATGAATTTTTATATGTAAAATATTTCACTTTTGGTGATTCATTTTATTGTATAAAGTCTGAACATTACCAGTTTTTTTAATTTTTTGAAAATGTATTCAGAATTCATAAAATAAAGTATTAAGTAAAATAAATATTAAAGTTCCAGTATTATTTTTGGATTGTCATTTGGCTTTAGTAGTACAGTCAATATCTGGTAGGAAGCCGGCAGATACTACCTAAATTTGATTTAAAAAAAGAAAAAGAGGTAGCAGTAGAAACACATTATTTTGTATCGAGGCAAATACCAGAAGGTTTTGAAAATTACCTCTTTTTTTGGTATGTTGATATCATGTTTTTATATCAATAAATAGGTTGACGTATCACTATTCTGTTGCCATCGAGTTTATTCCCCCTCACAGAGACCCTTACAACAGAGTAAAACTGCCCCATAGGGTTGCCTAGGACTGGCCAGTAGATTCAAAAGGCCAACCTTTTGGTTAGCAGCCGAACACAACACTTAATCACTGTGCTACCAGGACTCCAATGTGCTACTATAGAAATTCAAATATGTTTACAAATGAAATTTGCAGTAAAGGAGACTTTTCAATGGATCAAGGAAAGCAAGATTGAATGATTGGGCTACGTGGGTAAATATTATTGTGGGCAGATATCTTAGGTCTCTTTGGCATAACTAAGATAAGATGCCCTCAGTATATAAAATGAAGTCATGTGTTTTTAGTAGTGAGTATTATCTAGTTGATCTTCAAATTTGCCATCATTTTTTTAGAGAAGAATGTCTGTTCATAGTAGTAACATAAACTTGCATCTCCCTCAAGAAAAAAAAGTAACCTCTTCTAACCCTCTTCTAGCAATTAGGCTGTAAGTCAGGGAAGTTCTCCATTGTACTTTATCTCTACCGAAAACCCACGGATGAAATGGGTCAAGCCCAAGGTGGGAAGGTATAGGTCAGATTGCAGGAAGAACAACCCTGATGGTTAAGCCTGAGAAGGGGAGACTGGGATGATTCTATGTGTAGTTTTCATTTAGGGCAAGAGGGTTACAGTGATTTAAACGGCAGCCAATTTGAGAGTAGGAAGGCTGGTTGATATGAACCACGAAGGGCTCTAAGGAGATAATCTTGCCAAACCACATGCCTATGAAGTTCAGTCCCAGAGCCAGGGACAGAGGGGAGGCAGAGTACTCAAGCACACAGGTCTTCACTGCTTTATCCTCCCTGGATCTCTCCCTCATTGCCCTTTTCCCACCCCACTCAGACCCTATCTATAAACAAGTCCCAGCTCTACACACCAACTCTGTGACTTTGAGTAAACAGCATAACTTTTGAACCTCTGCTTCTCTAAGAAATAGGAACAACTCCAGGGTTGCTAAAAGTGAGAATCGACTCAATGGCAATGGGTTTGGCTTTCATTTAATTTCATGATAATCCTATGTAGATATGTTTTGAAAACAACAAAGCACCTAAAAATTGAAAAATTGGTATTGGAGTGATTATTGCTTAAAAGAACAAATCCACATGTAACTTTAGGAGATAAAGAATATTCTCAAGATTTATAAAATATGTATATTCCTTCTCAGTGTCAAAGGTCCTGATTAGAGTATATGGCATTCTTGAAAGTTCTTTTTTAGAAGAAACACATCCCAAGAGTGAATTACTCCAGCCGGGCCTTCCCTGGCCCTGCTGGATATATAAACATAAAAATGAGGGAATTTTTATATGTGAGTGAGCAAGAGAAGCAGTGAGTTAGCGGGCACAGTATTACCTCTCTCTGTTCTTCTCCTTCCTGCCTGCTCCCCAGGTGGAGATGGCACCAGAAAAGGCTCAGAGGGCTCCTTTGGCTTAAAGGTCAGAGGGGAGGAACTCTCCTCCCAACTTCCCATCAAAATGCACCCTTACTGGGATAGCTTGTGGAGCTGCCTCCCCCTCCCTCTACCGAGCCAAAAAAACCAAACCCGTTGCCATGAAGTTGATTCTGACCCATAGTGACCCTATAGGACAGAGTAGAACTGCCCCATAGGGTTTCCAAGGAGCTCCTGGTAGATTTGAACTGCCAACCTTTTGGATTGCAGCCATAGCTCTTAATCAGTTATGCCTCCAGGGCTTCCATTCCTCCTTGTACAAGACACTTTATTAAGGTTCCCTCACCTTCTCCCCTCAATTTCCTGAGGGCTAATTCTAGGAAAGAAGAGATCCTTGCTGCTGCACTCTATAGAGTTTTGCCTCTGACTGAGGTAGAAAGGAAATGATGGGTTTTTTTACTTCTTCTTGGAGAAGGGTACCCCAAGCCCCAGGCCCCAGCCCAGGGGCATCTCTGACATGGCCACAGTCAATATCTGTCCCAGACAGGTCCTCCCCCTGTCCAATGCTCCCACCAAATCACCCAGAGCTGGACACTTTTTTGGTAAACAGTCCTCCAACTGTCCCTCCCCTGGGCACTGAAGAGGATGTGGGGAATACCCGGGAAGGGCAAGAGAACAGCCCCATTTAGGGGATAATGTTTTATTAAAAATTAAATTCCTTTACAAGTAAATAGCACAAATATTGTTATAAATAAAATTATAAAAAAGAGTGGATTACTATATTTTACTGCATGAAAGAACTTGACTTCAGAACATATAAGATTTCATTTGGTAGATTCATAGAAGCATGATTAAATAATAAATATTAAAATTGAGCCATAACACAAAATAGACAGTTTGGGGTTGTTTTTCTACTCTGCAGTACATGGGGTCATCATGAGTCAGAATCGACTCAATGGTAATGGTTTTTTGTTTTGTTTTTTGCTCTGTAAAATAATGCCCTATGCAAAATGACGAAAGATGGTGTAAGGTAGAATTGACATTAAATTCAATGATTTCCCAAAGACTTAAAGTATGGTGTTCTTCATCAGTGTCTCTGAAATTCTAGTTTATGGCCCAGGAAAGTAATCCTGTTTGTTTGTTTAGAATAGAACATTTTAAAACACTATATTTAAAATCCTAAACTTGTTTGGTTTTTAATTTCCTCTTATCAAGGTTCACTGACTTAAAAAAAAAAAAAAAATCCTTGAATAAATTTTGGAGACTATAGAAACCATTTGCATGGAGATATTTTTCACCTGCTTCAGTTTCAAAAATTCAATAATAGTGACCTTTAAGGAGCTAAATTTTGGAAATTGTCCACACCATTATTTGTTAAAATCAATTCCTGAAAAACATAGATTTTAGAGATAAGCGAGCCAGTTTACTTCAGAGTTTTTGAATTAAATGCCAAACACTTGGAAAGTTGGGGAAACTTAGGCATATCTAAGGCTGGGGGAGATGGTGGGGAACAAACTATTCAAGGAACATATTAGTCCAGACACTTTCAATTTTAAATGGCATAATCCCAACTCAAACTAGCCTAAAGAAGAAAAAAAGGGGTGGGGAGAGTACTATATGGCTTGCTGGGAAGAACAGCAACAGATCCAAATATGGGATTAGGTCTCCCTCTCCCTCTTTCCCTGTCTTCCCCATCACTCCTCTTAAGGTGTTATTTTTCCACCCTTCTCTCTACCCCTCCTTCCTTTGCTCTTCATCTTTGTTTCTCTGTGTTTTCATCTAATTTTTTTTAATTGAGAATTTGATCCTTCCAACCATTGGGAGATAGTTGAACTTCAGTTGATTCCAGGCTCAGATATCCTGGAATGGCTACCCCCAGAGGAAGAAGACAGCATTTATTTCCTGAAACGTCTATGTAAAATCCCAGTGAAGACCTCTAACTGCGCAGCGTGAATCTCGTGCCCATCTTTAGAACAAAATCTGTTGGGACTTGGGGGACGAAGAACTTGGTTTGGCCTAGAGTTTTGTCTGAGTTATAGCTATATAACTAGTGACCATGGGTTACTTTTTAAATTTTTAGCAGTAAATTATATTGAAAATGCTTTCCATATAAATTATTTAAAAAAAATTTAATTTCTGAAATTAAGGGGAAAATTGAATAGTTACCATTCATTCCATGAATAATTCAGGTTTCTAAATTCTTTTTCCCATCATTGGATGCCTTGGAAGGGTGGGAGTTTGCCCAAATTAATCAACATTCCTTGTCCTGTGTTGAAAATTCAAAACTCAACTCTGTGATAAATATTTAAATTTTAACCAAGCCCTCAACTTATTTACAGTAGCTCTTCCAATCTAGCTCCCTGGAGAACACAATTCGAATCGGTAGAAATTTTTATTGAAACAGCCTTCTTTTGATAGCATCTACTGTGTGAAAAGGAGTCCTTGGGTGGAATGAATGGTTAGGTTTGTGTCTACTTACTAAAGTTTGGCAATTGGAACCCACCAGAGGTGCCTTAGAAGAAAGGCCCAACGATATGTTTCCAAAATGTCACAGGCTTGAAAACCCTAAGTAGTACAGTTCTACTCAGCAATACATGGGGTCATCATGAGTCAGAATCGACTCAATGGCAATTGTTTTTTTGTTGTTGTTGTTTAGTTTTGCTCTGTAAAATAATGTCCCACACAAAACAAAGTTGTAAGGTAGAATTGACATTATTCAATGATTTCTCAAAGACTCGAAGGATGGTGCTCTTCATAAAATGTCTCTGAAATCCCAGGAAAGCAATCATGTAAAGCTTGTTCCAAGATCCATCACCCTATCCCATCTCAGTAAAACTGTAAACTTTAGTGACTCTGCTGCTCCTCAGACTCGAGTCCTGCCCATCTCACAAAAACCCACCAACCTCTTTCCCATACTGCTGATTTTCCTGTCAGTGCGTTAACATTTAACTTGTTTACATTGTAATTTGGTTTGGTAAACAGGGGGTGGGATGAGGGGTGGGATGGGGAGAGAAGAGATTTTAGAAAGCTAATGCTTCTCATTGTGTGCAGTCTTGTTAGTGTTTTTAGTCACAATGTAGTCACAATAGATAAGAGAGAAGCAATATCCCCTGTAATCAACATGGAAGCTGACTCAAAGAGACTGACTGGACACATTCTGGTCATTTAAAAGTTGAATTCAACAGCTCTTAGGTCTGGGATTATAAATAACATCTGAAGCAGGGTTTTTTCAATGTGGAAGAATTTTTTTTTTTTTTTTTCCTTAAGCCCTTGACCTTGACCTTGCTGTCTTAGGCCTCCAGATGTTTGATTCATTTTTGGACACCTGACTGTCAGTGCTAAATGCATTCTATGTTCAACTGTTCCCAGTTCGACTTCTTTGGTTACTGCATTTCTCTATTTTGACTTGCTCTCTTTCTTAATCTGATTTCAATCAAAACATTTTCCAGTCAGCACATTTGGGATTCTGGCTTCTACTCCCAGACATACCCTGGCTTTGGTGGTCTCTTGACTTAAAAAGGAGCCCTGGTAACACAGTGGTTAAGAGCTTGGCTGCAACCAAAAGACCAGAAGTTCAAATCCACCAGCCACTCCTTGGAAACCCTATAGGGCAGTTCTACTTTGTTCTGTAAGGGTGCTATGAGTCAGAATCGACTTGGCGGCAGTGAGTATTTTCTTTCATTTGTTTGCTTTACTTAAAAACAACTAATGTTGAAATATATTTGTCTTTCTTGAGTGTACAGGAAACCCTGGTGGCATAGTGTTATCAGTTTGAATTCCCAGGCGCTCCTTGAAAACCCTATGAGGCAGTTCTACTTTGTCCTACAGGGTCACTATGAGTCCAAATTGACTGGACAGCAGTGGGTTTGGGTTTTTTGGTTTTGAGTGTACCACAACTAATGGCAGTGGGAAAAAGAATATACAGAAGACGGTATCTTTTAATTAATCTCTATAGAGAGTAATACTCACATACATATACATAAAAAAATATGTACATAGGCAAATGATATAAAAACAGACAACCAAGAATTGGTTGTCTAGAGGAGCCAATTTATTTTACCTAATTATTCAGTTTGTTGATTAATATATTTTCATTTTTTCTTTTTTTTTTCTAGTATCTAACCTTTTACCATTTCATTAAATTGAAACATTAACATTTCATAAACTAATGCATAATTTAGGATTTGTAAATTTCAGTGATTTGTGCACTGAGATTATAAATGAAGATTTGATTATCTTTGAAGAAATATTAAAATCTAGATAATTCGAAAAGATTTAAATACCCGTCCTTCTAAATTTGAGGCTTTCATGGGTGGATATGAGGAGAAAATTGATTGTTAACTTTTTCTCCCGGTACTGGGGATCTTAAGGCACACAACTTATTGATATCAGTAGCTAAAATACTTCTTTAAGCTAGTATTGTTTCTTTTCAGATAATTCATATATTGCATTATGCACTCACCCAGCTTTATCCATCATATTTGTTATCATGTCGGGACGTTATTATATGAAATATCTGCTTCAGGGGTTATTTAAAATTCAAGAGAATTATTATTTTAAAAAAATTCACTCTTCACCCTTTAACATTTCACTGCACTGGTCAGCAGTTCGAGTCCACCAGGCGCTCCTTAGAAACTCTATGGGGCAGTTCTACTCTGTCCTAAGGGGTTTTTATGAGTCAGAATCAACTCGACAGCAACAGGTTTGGTTTTGGTTTCTTTAGTAAGAATATATACAGCACTGCAATAAAAATGAGAGTATCATTTATACTTACGTTTTAATTGTATATTTTAGATCTATTCTTGTATCTTGAATCAGTTCTTTCTTACACTTTAAGCTATTTGAGTACAGCTGCTTTGTTTGGCAGGATTTTTCCCAGGCTTCCTTTTTCAGTTGCTTTCCAAAGGTGCAAAAATAATCCTGTCACAACAGAGAAGAAGAGCTTATAAAGATGCTTTAAAAACCTTATCACCGGGAAACAGTGCACAGTGTATGGTATAATATAGTGTCTTAAAATACTTCTGCTTACCTCCTCATTGATGCTGCTACAATATTTACATAACACTGCTAACTAATTCTTCATTATGTAGGTTATTTATCCTTGCTCTTGGAGACTGCCGTCCCAGCGCATTTAATATTACCGAATTGAGGCATTGTTTTTTATTTCCACCTACTGTGTTTTTTTTTTTTTTCCAGTGGGTTTATTGTTTGGCTGCAGTGTGTCTCTTCTCAGTTCTGAGGCTGCTTTGGGTCAGGATTCATGTTTACTGCTCCTTGGGGTAAGAAGGAAAAGAGTGGGGCGGGGGGAGTCTGATGCAGGACAGAGTCTTGGCTAGCTGTTTATGTCTTCAGGATGGGTTAGTTCAGAACCAGAAAAAAAATAAACAAAGGAGCTGTTTTGATTCAGAGGAATAGTTGTCCTGGGAGCACAAAGTAAAAGCGGAAACTAATATTTTAGAAAAGACTTCAGCAGAAAGACATTTTTAGTGCAAGATATCTCAGAGGCTAGGGAAAATTATTTGAAGTATTAAATATTTTCGAGACTTTCTGTGTTGAATACATTTCTACACCCTAGGCTAGATGTTTTTGTTAACATTTCGTGTTGCAGAGTTGATTCAAATCAGGAAAAAAAAAAAATCAGCTTTCCATGTGACTAAGGAACACTCCGAGGCAAACAAGGATGTAGTGTACTTCTCTCTACCTAGTTTCAACATGAAGGTCAATCCAGATGGACAGGGTCTTTGAGTTTCCTCTTTAGCACTTCAACACTCTGTTAAGCCTGGTTTCCCATTAATCTTCTTGCACATGTGTCTACCATTATAGCACAGTGCCTCAGGCCGAGATCACCTAGGTTTCCAGCACAGTTGTTGGTCCCACTCCACAAATAAGTTACCTCGTCAAGCCCAGCCAACAATGTCTTGGCTCATACTCACACTCTAATCTCCTGGAGCTTAAATACATTGTTTCTCAAATGCATTATTCTTCCAGCAGCTAGGGAAATGAAACCTAGAGGTCACTGGCAAACTAGATTTTTCTGTATGATTTCTACCAGCTCTCCAAGCAACCCCAAAGGTAGAAATTTATGGTTATAGAGTTGCTGAACTGCCATAGATTTGTTAGGGAGCAAAAAAAGAACCCTGGTTAACAACTTTTACTTTTTTTTCTCAGCCCAACAATAAACACCTAACATTTTAGAGGTTCTGGTGGCACAATGGTTAAGCACTTGGCTGCTAACAGAAAGGTGGTGATTGGAACCCACCAGCCATTCCGCCAGCCACTCTGCAGGAGAAAAGACCTAGCAATCTGCTCCATAAAGATTACAGTCTAGGAAACCCTGTGTCCTGTAGGGTTGCTATGAGTCAGAATTAACTCAACGCCACACAACAACAGCAGAAACCTGTAAATTTTTCTTTATATACTAAACTTTTCACCAAGCAAAATAATAAAATCAGGATCATTCTGTCAAATAACTGTGGTGGTCCTTGCAAAGCTAAACTCATACCATCAATTTAAGCAGCAAATTAGACCTCCTCGTGTACGTAAATAGCTAAGTATTAAAGTCATGGCTTTTAAATACTAAAATTAAAGATTTTAGTATACCTTTCCAGAGAATGACCCTCTCCTGCTTCCTATAAAAATTATAAATAAACAAATACTGAATAACTAGTAGAAACCTGGCACTAAACTACAAGCTTTCATGAAAGTCCTCTCCATGATGCAATGGGTTAGATTTCATCATCTCCTCATACCGATGAGGAAAACAGCCTCAGAAAGGACAGACGACTTCCCAAGGTCACTCAAGCCATAAAAGAGCTTCAATTCACTTCTCCTAACTCCAGGCCCAGTGTTATTTCCACTACTTGATGCAGCAACTCTTCATTTGAAAATTTAACCGTAAAGAACACTACATCATTAACCTACGAGTAGGTTTTCATTCTACCCTGCAAAACTTGCTGAGTACAAAATACCATCCTTTGTTAATTTGTATGACCCTGGGCAGGATTAGGGTGAGTTTTGATCTACCAAAATAGGTCTGATTAAAAACCTAAATCAGAATATAAGACTGAGACTATGAAAAACAAAAGTACATTTTCAAGCTCATGGTAAGCTCTGTTTTCAGCAAGGATGTTTTTTAGATGATTTATGATGGGTATTTTCCAAATTACTTATTACAATAAAAAGACTTGCTCGTACTTAGTAACTGCATAAGCATATTTTAAACCATTTTGAGAGGATGAACATGATTTCAACATCTTTATATTAATTTCTGCCTGATGTAGAGGACTTATGACAGACGCATTAAGGAGATTTAATGAACTTCACCAGGATGAAACTTACAGCAGAGCACTTTCTTTAATGCTGGGATTTAACTCTCATACATCACTAGTTTAAAGAGTACATTAATGAGCTTTAAAAAAGTCTAAGTAGGTTTAATGTGTTCGGATTTTGTTTTTTTGTCTATCCATAATGCCGAGTGTGTTGTTGCATATGAAATTTTGTTAAACTGTAGATAAGAAGTCATTTTTATGATCCTGTAAATAGTAGTCACATGTTATACTAAGTGTCTTTAGTAGATATTAAATAATAACTTTGATTTAGTTCTACAATTTTCCATGTAATATATTAGTTTAACTTCTGGACCAAAGAATGACATGTCATAAATGCTGTTTGACATTGGGATATACTTGAATAACTACTATTCTGGTAAAAACAAAATTAATATTTCAGAGATAGCAGCATGCTATGCACAGTGTAATCATCTCTAGATCTTTAGGTTCTTATGTAATTTAAGTCATGATATAAATGCAGTATGTTTTTTCTTCCTCTGTGATCCCCAGTGGGCATTTGTTGACGTTTTCTCTGTGTTAAGTAATTTGCCATTGTTTATGAAGAAGGATCATGGTAGGATAAAGAAAGAGAAAAAAAAATACAAATGACTTTTAGATTTTTTTTAAAAAATACAGTGTTAATCACTTCTCATACTTGTCAATTTCTCTAATCAGAAGATAGATTATTTAATCATCTCCCCCTTTAATTTTTTTCATTCCTGTAGCTAACTTCTTGGCTACCTGAGTCAATCCCTCTGAAAATTTCAGTGCCCTCTGAACACACTTATTTTTAGTTCAAAAATCCTCTTCAACGTTTTTCATACGCTGGCAACTTGGTTCAGACAGAGCCTATGCTTGCTGCATAATCCAATAAAAATAGCTTAAATGCACATAAAGCGTTTTATACATCTTAAGAGTCTTACCAATACATTAGCTCATTTGATCCTCCAAGTAAAAAAAAAAAAAATTGGAAAGTGTATGTGACTTACACAAGTGTCATTCGCTTAACCACAGCCTTGACCTTAGGACTCTGCATCTTTCAGTGGACAAGAGGATCCCTGGTAGAAGCATATGTAGCTGTAACTAGAGAAAAATAAATAAGTAGACTAAATCTTTGGGAACTTTGGGAAGACAAAAAGTACAAATGAGGATATGGCTTGGAATTTAGAAATATCCTCAAGGCTAGCTGCTGACTTCCAGGAAAAAAAAAATTCCTGAATCAGTTTGAAGGCTGTTCTGCTCTCACAGACAAGTCTCTAAATTTTCTAAGCCTTGATTTCTTACCTGTATAATGGGAATGATAACTGATATCCTCTTCAGTGTGCCCTTATTTTTCTTAGTCCCTCAAGTACAACCACATATGAAGCTAATGTATATTTCTGTTTGTTCATATATTTAGTAAAAAAAAATAAAATAGAGTGGCAGACACTTTTGGTTAACACAACACCATCCCCAACCCCTTATCCTGTGAGCACCTCCATTTTAAAATTGGAAAAACCCAAATATTTTCTTATCGAGGCTCTTTTGCAGGTGAGGTAGGCCATGAGACATAGTTCTTAGGATACTACATTTTTTTTTCCTTTCCATCATTTTGCCCATATTAAATATAAACGTGACATCTGGCAAACTAGCAGCTATCTTGCACCTGTGAGGAAAAGGCCTAGAGAATCACAAAGATGTGGGTTTTGATCTTTGAGGCACTGAATCAATACCCGCAGCTTTCCTAGGTTTCTTGCTATGTGGAAAAAAGAAAACAAAATGAAATCTTCATTTGCTTAAACTAGAGTCAGTTGAGTTTTCAGCAGATGCTTACAAAGGGCCTCACATTTTATGTAGCACTACAGTTAATCAATGTGAGAGATTTCAGAGCAGTGTGACTTCCTTAAGCCCTGGTGGAGCAGTGGTTAAGCAAGTGTTCAGCTGCTAACCAACAGGTCAGCGGTTCAAACCCACCAACTACTCCAAGGGAGAAAGATGTGGTAGTCTGCTTCAGTGAAGATTACAGCCTTGGAAACCCTATGGGGCTGTTCTCCTCTGCCCTATAAGGTCACTCTGAGTCAGAATCAACTCTATGGCAATGGGTTTGGGTTGGGGTGAGTTGCATTCACTGCTCTAAAAAATTTTACAAGCTAAATATTGAGACAAAACATGTTAAGAGATAAATAACTAAGCAACTCTGGTTAAAAAACATGTGAGTGGGCCCAGTCAATAAGTGCTTTATATATTCAGAGCAGAAAGAACTCAACATGGCCTGCAGTCATGGACAAAGTTTTCATGGAGGAAGCAGCGGTTGAACTCATGGAATGGTGGGTATTTGGGTATATAGAAAGAAAGCAAAAGAGAACTGCAGGAAGAAAAAGGAGGAAGTGGTAAAATATCATGTGATCAGAGAAAGAGGAAAGCAGTTTAGTAGACTGGCTACAAAGTCTTCGTTATCTAGTGCTGCTATGACAGAAATACCACAAGTGGATGACTTCAAGAAACAGAAATTCTTTTTCTCACAGCATAGGGGGCTAGAAGTGTGAATTCAGAGTGCCAGTTTTAGGGGAAAGCTTTCACTCCCTGTCAGCTCTAAAGGAAAGTCCTTACCTCTTCAGCTTCTGCTTCCTGTTTCCTTGGAGATCTCCATGTGTCTTGACATCTATCATATCCCATCTCTCTTCTTCACTTGCTTGTTTAATGCCTTTCATATCTCAAAAAGATATTGACACAAGACACACCCTACTCCTGCTTCATTAACATAACAAAGACAACCCATTCCCAAATGGGGTTATAACCACAGGCATAGAGGTTAAGAGGTACAACATACATTTTTGGAGGACACAATTCAATCCCTAACAGACATTAAGAGCAGATTTATTTCTGTTATAATGTAGAAGGTCCTGAGCTACCAGTCATAGAGTTTAGACTTCATCAGTAAGTCATTAAAAGCTTTTAAAAAGCAGAATGATAAAGAAAAACTCAATTTTTAAGAAGAATCATTGACAGCAAGATTCCATTTTTTGTGGACCATGGTTTACTATCCTATAATGATAGAATATGAGAAGATATTGTTCATCCATTGAGACCCGGAGCAAGCATGCATATTTAGAAATTTTCAAGTTGATCAGTGCCCTTTAAGTGAAATCAATAGGAAAATGAAAAATATATTTTGGTTTAATGTTCCAAATCTTATTGAATAAGATCCCCCAAAAATGACTTTAAAAGATATTTACAGAGCAATACAGTACTGAATAGCTTGTTGGTTTCTTTGAGTATCATTTAAATATTATTTCTACACTATTTGGAATTTCCTTAGATTGGGCATTGGATAATGAACCAAATCCAGTTCTACTTCAGAACTATAATCAAAATCTTCAATATTTTAAAAAATTACATAAAATATGAAGAAAAACACAAAACTTTATGCTTTTATTTTTAATATGACAAAAGAAATCTGAGGTTATTTACATACACAATGTAATTTTTAAATGAAAAAAATTAAGACGAAGAGAAACATTAAGTGACAAAATATTGAGATTGCAATTGCTGATTCTAATGACAGAAAGCTCTCTCTCTCTTTCTCTCCTATTTTTCCATAAGAACCCAGGAGCATAGACTTGAGATGATCATAATTGGAACATGACAGGGATGAAAGGTAGTTGAATTAAAAAACATGCAGAAAAGAGAGAAGAAAGGAGTGTAACCAAAAACAAACATTTAAGAGTGACTTTTAAGAAGTATAAAAAAATAAATAAATAATTTTTTTTTTTTTAAGAAGTATAAGAATGATTTTTTTAAAAGGTCAATAACCAGAATGCAGTGAAGTCTGCCTGAAATGCTAAAGAAAAGCAAAATAGGGTTTTGAAGTTATGTTCAGAGAAAATAAATGTGTTGCTTCAGAGTTATGTTGTTTTTATAATGCATGACAAAGAAAAGCCATACCACTCAACTTTTATTTTATTCCATCTTCTCAGACAAGGAGAGTGAAAATAATGGTAGTAAAAGGAAATTGAAGCCCAAGAAATATGAAGAGATTGAGAGAAAGCAATTCTTTTCCTAAATGACTTTAAATTTTTGTCCCAGATAAATTATATTCCAGGTTACAAAAGGAGCTTGCAAGTAAAATTTCTGTGCCACTGAACTATTTCTTGGGGGAATTGTGAACAATCAGAAAGATATCCAAAATACAGCAGAAGGAAAACAATGTTATGATGATTTCTTTTTAAATTAAAAAACAAAGAATTCTATAATATCCTGGAAAGTTTCAAATTAATTGCATAAATTGTTTTAGAAATTATCACTAAAATGTGATTTAGGCACATTTGGAAACACATGATCAGTAGGAACTAACCTGGGTTCACTAAATACAAATAATTAGTGTCTTATTTCATATCTTTGCTGACAGATCCAGCCCATTCCACTACAATTTGCTAATCATTAACTGTTGGAATGGTTGCTCTAAAAATATACTCTACATACAGATCTGGAAAGACATTTCTAGTGGAACAGGATTATGTACTTGGCTCTGTTCTGTTCAAATTTATGTAAAAAGAAATATTTCTCATAATTTGATTGGTCAGAGAAAAAAAGAGTGGTGTCTAGTGACCATAAGAAGGCACCTCAAAGATTTTCAACTGCAGTGAGCGTAACCAAGCGCTGAAGCTGCCTCGCTGAAATCCATCAGCATATTTGTGCTAACAAAAAAAAAAAAAAAAGCTGAATGGAAACCCTGGTGGTGTAGTGGTTAAGTGCTACGGGCTGCTAACCAAGAAGTCGGCAGTTTGAATCCACCAGGCGCTCCTTGGAAACTCTATGGGGCAGCTCTACTCTGTCCTATATAAAAAAAAAAAAAAAAAATTTTTTAAGGGGTCACCATAAGTCGGAATCAACTGGACAGTAGTGGGTTTGTTTTTTGTTTGTTTGTTTTATTTGTGCTGAGGCTATGGCTCCCATGGCTGCTCCCAGTCAGTGACTGTGCTCAGCAAGGATTCTGAGGCAAGCCCAATGAGGCGTACTCATTCCTAAGAGATGCAGGACTCCTCTGATAGGAGACTTTGGCTCAAGGGCTCCCTGATGGCCTTACTGAACCTTACTTTGACTGCACCAGAGTCTAGGACTCTTCTACCCAACCTTTTCCCTTCTTTCCTTTACTAGGAATTAGACTTGCTTTGTGGTCTAATGAGCTGCCCCCTCTACTTCCTCATTTTCACTTACATGCATTTTCCCAAATAAAATTCTCGGACTTGTAATTCCGTCTTGACATCTGCTTCTCCTCAGAGAACCAAGATTACACAGGTAATGAGGAATCAAAGATGATTCTAAGCTTTCCAGCTTGGGTAAATGAATAAAGTACGGTGTCATTCACAGAAATAGAGAAATCTATCAGAAGTAAGCAAGGAAATTTAGGACCAGCAAGGACAGCAAGACTTCAATAACAGGCTAAGTTTAGAGAAGAGTTACAGCCCCAGAAGGATGGGCCTGATGGACTAGACAGGATTAGATCTCCAAACAGTTCTGAAGGAAAACCTACGCAAATTGAAACTTTAAAGGCCACTGTAGGCAGAAATCATTCCATCACAGGTATTGGCTGAAACTAAAACCAGGGTTGGAGCTTGAAATTCTGGGTTTGACAGTTTGATGGAATCCCAAGCTCTGCTTAATAAGAAGTGAGAATAATAAGTATAATATTCCACAGACTTGAACAGCATAAGTAGATCTGAATGGGAAAGACAAAAGCAAAAGGACCAAGGGAGATTTCAACATTTAGAAGCTACGTCCATCTAAAAGTAGTTCACGTTTCTCCAAAGGACACTAGTTTGTAGGGAAAACTGGATCACAGAAACAATATCAAAATAGCTGAATACTGTTTCAGAGAACGCAAATATGTGCCCACACACATACACATGCTATTGGGTGAAAGAAACAAGAAACAAGCCTTCATTTCCTCCTTTAAGAAATCTCAAGGTTCCCGTCCCTTCCTCTCCTGCTCTGGGTTTAGTGGGCAACTCCTTCTGTCTACCGTGAGCTACTCTTCTTGATGTAGATTCATGGAGCTCCCCATCCAGTCTGCAGATGTATTTATCTGCTTGTCTTTTAAGAGCCTCTGGTAGGTTGACTTACCCCTGCTTAATATGGAAAATTCTGAATGAAATTTAGTCTCTCAGGCTGGGAGCAGAGAACATAATGAAAGAGATATTCTGCCCAGCAGCCATTTGAAGATATCAGATTGGAACTTAAGAGGGAGCTTATGTTTATGAATATGTATTTAAGAGGAAAACCAAAAAAAAAAAAAAAAAACTTGTCGCCATCTAGTCGATTCCGACTCGTAGTGACCCTATAGGACACAGTAGTGCTGACCCACAGAGCTTCCAAGGAGCGCCTGGTGGACTCAAACTGCCAACATTTTGTTTAGAAGCCATAGCTCTTAACCACTACTCCACCAGGGTTTCCATATTTTAAAATAATCAGCATTAAATTAATAACCAAATCAGAAAAGCTATATTTAAAAAGATAAGGATTGTAGGGAGAGCAGCCAAGCCCTGAATCTTAGAAAATGCCTCTGTGGCCTGGGTTTGGGGACCTGCTTGGGTCATTCTACAGCTCAGTTCTTTGGCCTGTCTTCAGGTCTCCATTAGCTCCTCATGATCTCCATTCATTTCTTACTTCGCATTATGTCCTAGCGACTCAGTCTTCTTCAGTTGATAGTTCCCCCCACCATTCAGCTCTAGAGAAGGACAGTCTTCCCAACTCCCATTTTCTTTGCTACTTTTGAAACCAAGAATTTAAGCTCTTTATCCTTTCTTTTAAGGCTTTTGTGGGTAGCCACTATGGTAAACCACAAACACACACACAAATACACATGCACGTGCACAAAGGGGAGAAACATCAAAAAGTCAAAGAAAAGTAAAAATGTCGGTGTGGAGAAGTTGGTCAGACTAGCTAATGATTCTAGCAGTTCTTCTTATGACTTTCTCTACCTCCTGAGAAATTTGCTATGGTTTTCTCTAGGTTAAGGAATGTGGCTGGTCAAGGCCTCAATATATCTTCAGTAGTTCAGGGAGACATTTGGCCCCATGAGCTGTAAGGGATGTGTGCTTGAGTGGTGCCCGATGCAGTCATAACGTGCAAAGCAGAGAGAACCAGGATTACAATATGATTTTTTCTACTTTATTCCAATTTAAAAAATTTTAGTAGTCAAGTAGAGAAAAACTCGTTTTCACCCTGTAACTCCAAGAAGCCTAATCAAAAAAATGTTTGCCAGCTGGTGTAATTTGCTTTTTACAAGATTGTAATAAAATATGGTTCTTTTCTACAAGGAATGTAAATAAAAACTTATGGAGGTGGTCTCATGTTCAAATCCAAGGGCCTTCTCTCATACCTTTGCCTTAGTCCCCAGGTGTCACAAACGGTTAGGCACCCGACTACTGACCAGAAGACTGGCATCAGTTCAGACTCACCCAGAAGCACCTTGGAGGAAAGGCCTGACAATCTGCTTCTGAAAGGTCACAGCCATGAAGCCCAAAGGAGCACAGTTCTACCCTGCAAACATGAGGCTGCCATGAGTTGGAACTGACTCCTCCAGAACTGGGCTTTTTTTTTTTTTTTTTCAGGTGACTTGATTCTTATTTCTAGATCTGCTATTCAATAGAAGTATAATGCTAGACAGAAGTGTAAGACACATACGTAATTTAAAAATTTCTAGCAGTGCATTATAAAATAAAGGTGGAACTAATTTTAATACTATAATATATTTAAACCCAATATGTCCAAAATAGTATAATTTTAATATGTATTTGATATAAACAACTATTAGATTGAATATTTTGCATTCTTTTTTTCTTAATAAGTCTTCAAAACCCAGTGTGTATTTTACACTTATAACACATCTCAATTCAGACTAGCCAAATGAAAAATTCTCAATAGCCTCATGTGGCTAAAAAAAAGAAAAAAAACAAACCACAGAGTGGAGTCTGACTCATAGTAACCCTATAGGACAGAGTAGAACTGCCCCATATGGTTTCCAAGGAGCAGCTGGTGGATTTGAACTGCCTACTTTTTGGTTAGTGGTTACCATATTGGACATCAAGTGTTAGAGGGAAAATGTAGTCAAAAAAAGAACAGGAAAGAATGTTTACCGAGTACCTACTTCCATCCAGACTGCACTAGTAATTTTACATTGATTTAAAATTTAATTCCCATAAAAGCATGCGTCATATTAATAGTGTCATTAATAATCTCATGTTTCAGATTAATAACTCCACTCAGAGGTTTAACAACTTGTCAAAAGTTATCCAGATAGTAAGACACCTCCAAGGTGTCCTCTTTGTCACTCCTCTATTCCTCTTCAAAACAGGCATCTTTGCTAAATTTTTCTTTGTAACTAAACGCTTAAACTTATCAAGTGCGTAAATTATTAACTATTAAAGTAGGGAAAGAGGGAAATGCACTCATTTTCTTTTTTATCTTGAAGAAGACAAACACATTACCGTAATATCACTAAAAAATGTAATTGTGGAGCCACAGATTTGTATATTTCAAGACATATTTTTCACATCGATCATAAATTTGGCATTTCTAAAATGGTATCTGAAGCAGGTCTTGTCAGTTTCTGTCATTTATCAAATTGGTCTTTTTACCAACTGTGAATTTCTTGGTCTCAGTTGTGAAGGGCATGTGAAAATGACAGTGTCAGAGTTTGACAAGACTGAAGAAAATACGTTTGTTCAGATTTGTTGTGCATGAAAATATCAATCCCACAACGTGTAGGCCTATATTTACAAGCCATTGCAAATTGATGCTCTGCATATTTTGGTCACAGCTAATTCTGACATAGCTAAATGTGAAATTGGCCATGCGATATTAGGAACATAAAAAAGAAAATCATTGCGCTTAATTTGTTGCCTGAATTTGGTACATACTATGAATGGCAGAAGGGTTTTATTTTGATAATTTGCCACTGATAAAAAGCAGTTTTAAGAGTTTATAAAATATTTGATGGTCTACCTCCTTGAAAAATAAGTATAGAATTCCAGATACTATTATCATGAAAGAATGTATTACTTTTAAAAGGTTGTTTTTGAAGTAGAGATTGATTTAATCTTACAGTAAGATGATGGTACATGTATCATAATAGGTAAAGATAATTTTGTAAAAAATATTCTCTCATAAACAAAATTTTTAAATTATGTGGGGCAGTTCTACTCTGTCCTATAAGGTCGCTATGTGTCGGAATCGACTCAATGGCACTGGGTCTGGGTTATATATATATATATTTGTTGTTGTTAGGTGCCGTCAAGTTAGTTCTGACTCATAGCGACCCTATGCACAACAGAACAAAACGCTGCCCAGTCTTGTGCCATCCTCAATCGTTGTTATGCTTGAGCCCATTGTTGCAGCCACTGTGTCAATCCATCTCGTTGAGGTTTAGGAATAATATTGGTAGCTAGTTAATAGAACTGGTGCTGACCCTGTACTTTACTTAGTATGATGTCCTTCTCCAGGGACTGATCCTTCCTGACAACATGTCCAAAGTACATAATTTGTAATATATACATATATGTATACATATATATGATTCCAACAAAACTGGAATGCAATATATAAAATGAGTTAGGAAATTAAAATAAGAATGAAAAATAATGACCTTTACTTTTGATATCTAGTAAATCATCGATTAATAGATGATTAATATACTGCTATTGATGGACTAGAAGTTTATTTTTCCTTGAAAAGACAAATGATTTTCTTTAACTGTTTTTTTTTTTTTACTTCTAAAACATTTTGATTATCTAAATATTTTAATACATTGAGACAAGGTTATAAGCAGCATAGAGCATTGACGAGAATCTAGGATTCAGTGTGAGGACGTGAACTAGGAATGACTTCTGGTTGTGTCTAAGTTTTTGTCATGAGAAAAAGACTACACAGAATTTGATGTAACTGTACATGTTTTGTATAAAGTCTGTGATTTGCAAATTAAATCTTAAACTGAACCCCACTGTAGAAGAAGAAAACAAATGAAAATGTTAACTTTTGTGTAACCATATTTTATAAGTCTAAAATAGTGACTTAATATAAAGTAATTAAAAGAGAGTGCTTCTAGCAAATGAAGAATAATGGTGTTTATATAAATTTTTAAGTCATGAGTTAGGGATGAGTCATAGTAGCCTCAACTTCAATATCCAATTAATTTCTGTATTTTATTTTAGTTTGCATGTATAAGAAAATCCTGATTCATGTAGAAAACCAGTTTCTAAATGTAATGTTAAAACTATTACATGGTAGGCCTTGAAATCTCATGACACATTTTAACTGGTTCCTAAGCACGAAAGAGGATCAATAGGAAATTATTATTTCACAATTAAGTTATTATGAGTAGTAGTATGATAATGGTTAAGAACATAAGGTATGAAGTCTTAAAGACCTTGAACTAGAGTCCTGCCTTTTTCCCATTTACTTACTATTTGACCTTGAGATATAAGTTAATTTCTTGAGATACTAATCATACCTACCTCATAGGATATTAAGTTACACAATATTTACAAATGAGTTAGCTTTAAAATACGGCATATAGTTAGAGCTATAATGACATGTTCATTTGCATAATTTTCTAAAATTTAGGTAACTTATGCTTATCTTTGCTAAATTTTCTCTTAAAATTTCAAAACAAATTTCGTCTTTCTGTTGTGTCTAGAGATTTACAAAGTAACAAAAGCACTTAAAGTCACGTATAGAACAAAAACAAGCAAATGGGAGCTCAATATTTGTTCTCTTGTCCAGTTGATTGCAAAGATTTCACATGCGTCAGCCTATAAACTAATTAATCAAGTAACTTGTATGCACATTCTTGCATTCTTCTCTTAGCTTTATTTTCAGACAATGTACTAATTGAATTTTCAGAGTTGCCTACGAATTCAATACAGTATAATTGTTGCAATATAATAGAATGTCATTTAATAAGCACATTTTCAGCATCAGATTCAAATTGTTTTTGCATAAATTTTTGATAACCTTAAACTGTTTCATTTATTCTAAAAGAATTTGAAAGCCTTATTTTTATGCTCACTTTGTCTTGTCTCAAATGATGTTGTAACTTGGCAGCGACTGTGGAATTCTTCTTAAAATTTCACTGCATAAACACACTGAGGATTTGAGTAATTTTTATTGCCATAAAAATGATCCCCAACAAGAATAATCTGTCTTTAGCTTTCTTGTCATATTTTCTCATCTTTAAATTTCCAGTGATTTCGTAGAAGAATTTCTGGCATAATGTTTTATTTTCCTATGTTTATGTTAATGTGGATGAATAACCTTCTAAATATAATACATGTTATTTCATCTTAAACCAGACCAATCTCATCACTAGATTTTCTTTCCGAATTTTTTATTTTTTTGCCAATAATTCAATTTTAGTTTTAAGAATAATTTAAATCTATCTGAAAGAGTTATAAATATAAGCATATGCAAGAATGCAGAGCTTGCGTAACACTGTTATAAACATTCACAGAAAAAAAGAAAATATATGCTAAAACTATTTTAATACCATATTATACACAGAATTTGTTATACTTGCCAGTCCACAATTGAATATTACTCTATGATTTAAATATTCACCAGTAGATATGACTTAGTCTTGCCTGGCATTAAATTGAGTGCAAAAACACACATATGTGCTATAGCATCCTCCCTTTGACAGTTTACAATTATTGGCATGCAGGGATTTGAACCTTTTTGGTAACAGTGCATCATTAAATTACATTACAATGATTTGATGAAAGTTTCATATATATACGCAGAGATGAAAGGACAAGCATTTTTCTGATTTATACAAAAAGTAAGTTGAGCTGGCAAAACAAATTAACTGATGGCCTCTGATATTTTTAATTCAGTATATAACGTCCTTGATATTTTGTGATTTTCTATTTCACTCATTGTTTTTGTTGTTATTGTTAGGTGCCCTCCAGTCAATTTCAACTCATAGCAATCCTATATGACAGAGTAGATCTGCCCCACAGGATTTCCTAGGCTGTAACAAAAAAAAAAAAGTTTTTTTTTTTTTTAACCAGATGCTGGGTGGGTGGGGATGGGGCAGGGGGAGACCTGACCACCTGCTCCCATAAAGATTACAGCCTAGGAAAAGCTGTGGCTGCAGTACTGCTCTGTCCTTTAGGGTTTCTACGAGTTGAAATCAAGGCCAAGGCACACAACAACAACAATCTTTACAGAAGCAAACGACCAGGCCTTTCTCCCACGGAGCCACTGGGTGGGTTAGAACTGCCAACCCTTTGGTCAGCAGCCAAGTTCGCCAAACCAAAACACCAAACCCACTGCCATGAAATCGATTCTGACTCATAGCGAGCTTCTAGGGCAGAGTGGAACTGCCCCACAGGGTTTTCAAGGGTATAAATCCTTACGGAACCAGACTGCCACGTCTTTCTCCTGTGGACCAGCTGGTGGGTTCGAACTGCCAACCTTTCAGTTAGCACCAGGGCTCCTTATTTCACTCATAGTTGAAATTATTTTTGATTAAATTATTATTAACTTTTGCAGAATGTTTGAGTCCTCTTTACACTAATCTCTAACAGCTACTTCTTTTGCTCATATTTATGTCACAGATCATTACCTGAGAAAGTAGTACTTCAAAAACCAACTCCACAAAATTCACATTAAAATATTCACGAGACCATTTGGAAAGGAAGAACTTTCCATAAAATAATGAGAAACGAGAATATTCTAGATTGTGGTTTGGAGTCAAAAATCAGTGCCTGTCTGGAACTTTCTCCTTTCTACTTGTTTCTCAATTTCCCCCCAGTAGTTGGGTTTCCAGGTATGTTTGGAACAATCATTTGTCAAGTCTGCTGTCGGAAAGGACTCCTCTCTACCCATTAACTTTCTGGCTGCATTCCCTCCACTTACAAGCAAACTGTCTCAGCACATATGTGCATTTTGCAATTTTAGTACCCTTTACAAAGTGCATGAACAGAAGCATTTGGTCCTAGGCAATATCAGAAGCCTTAGACATAAACACTATTTTTGTCTGCCCACTGTATTTTTGGCCTTTGATTCCCCCTACGGCCTGAGTAAAATTCAATTAGACGTACAACCTAGAAGGCCTCACTACATGTCACTTCGGAGCAAATCAGCTTGACATCTAAACTCAGAACAAAGGTTTCTAATCCCCGGACACCTTGTATGAATATGCATGCAAAATTTTGTACATATGTGCATCTATACACATATTCCTGGGGAGAGAGTGTGTAGCTTTCATCTGAGTCTTAAAGACATTCTTGATCCTGCATAGGGTTCCAAACAGATGAAAGCCACTGAACTGTCCTCCAAAGCCTGTCTGAATCTCTTTTTCTTTGTTTAAGAAGGATACGCGGTATACTTTAAAACAACTTTCCTGACAATTCTGGGTAGTGTCAATAAGACCAACTAGTCAAGTTTAGGGAGAAGTAAACAGAAAAAAAAAAAAAAAAATGCCAATAATAATAATAATAAACCACAGTGTAAGGAGAAAACAGGAAGATAGAATTTAGAGGTAAATCTTTGCCCTCCAGGTTACTAATCGATTTGCTTCCTGAAATAGGACAAAGTCATCTTGCAGACCTAGTTTTCCAAAAATTTATGCTGCCTAAATATAAACTAGCTAATCGCTCTTGTTTAGCTATTCTGTCTTTAATTTATTGTTCATTCCATATGAAAATGATTCTTGTGGTTAAGAAGGAAGTAAGGAAGGAGAAAGATTGCAGTTGAAATCATTTTTCCTGAAGTTTCAAAAATACTTCCTTTCAAAGTTCTGCCCCTCTGGGAAAAAATACAGGCTACAATAACTGTTATAGATAGGGGCACATGGTATTCCACAGAGATGTCATGCTGACAAAGTTTGAGACTACTTTTCTAGAAGAATCGTAAAAGTTTTTATAGTTGGAAAGGATCTCAACGTTCAGGATGCTCAATCTCATCATTTCACAGAGGAAATCATGAAGATTTAATCAAATTCAGGGCTATGTCATAGTCACTCAACTATAGGAGCTCTTCCAGACCTTTTCTATGCCCTTCAAGCTTTCCATTGCCACCTCCCCTTCCCTTCCTTAAAAAAAAAAAAATTTTTTTTTTTAAATTAAAAACTCATATTAAAGCCTATTTCACTCTTCAAATTAAGACTTGTTTTTTTTTTCCTACTTAAATGTAGCTCTTTGTTGATACTCATTTTTTATTCTTTTACCCCTTAAAGGAAAACTCACACATTTCCTTGTCAATATTAACCGCAACGCATATTATTTATCTTTCCTTCTCTCTCCCTGTAGGACCTGGTGCCTCAAGGTATGATCTGAGATACCAGCAGGTGAACCACCTGTTTGCTTATTTCAAGTGCTTCTTTCTGATCTCCATCTTGATCTACTAAATAAGAATTGTTGGGATGATACCTAGAATCCGATTTTTACCCAAACACTCCAGTTGCTTCCTATGTACACCAAAGTTTAAGGATCACTGTTCTTGACAGTCTCCATCACTAAATAACTCTTTCTTTAACAGCTTCAGAAACTTTCTCTTACCTGGCTCTGAAATTTGGCCCCCATTCATTAATATAGTCTGTGGACTTCTCTCATAGATCATCTATAATCCCTTGAATGCACACTGAAATAGTCATTTCCCAGATCCTGTTCTTCATGACCTCTCTGCAGTGTGATAGAACAGCCACATCATACCAAACTGAACTTTGAAAATGTCAATTATGTGCCCTTCCAAAGACAAAGGAAAGAAAATAATAACTTAAGCCTGAGAATTCCAATCAGTGACCATTTGCACCAGAACAGGTATGAGCTGGGAGACCTGAGTCTGCTCTCTGCTCAGTGAGTTACCCATAATGTGAGCTCTTTGCTCAGTGAGTGTGAGCCTAGTGTAGAAAAAAAACCTTTTACCTCAAACATGACTCCTACATGAAATCCAATGACTCCATCTGATGCACAATAGGAAAATAGGGGACTAAAGAAATTTTTTTAGAGAACTGATCTATTCTAATGTTAGGGGGAAAAAAAATGTGATGAATTTTTATAGAAAAACTGTGTGCCAGTCTCTAATGCATCACTTTTCAAACGAATTTTGTAAAACTGTTTTGACTTTATGCCATTTTCAGCTCATGTCAGAAGGCAAATCTAACACCTGAATGAGATGAAAATCTACTGTATAATTAACTATGCTGTCCTCGTTAAGGAAACCCTGGTGGTGTAGTGGTTAAGTGCTACGGCTGCTAACCAAGAGGTCGGCAGTTTGAATCCGCCAGGTGCTCCTTGGAGACTCTATGGGGAAGTTCTACTCTGTCCTACAGGGTCGCTATGAGTCAGAATCGACTCAGTGGCAGTGGGTTTGGTTTGGTCCTCGTTAAACCACTTCCTTTCTTAGTCTCAACAATTGTACTCTCATTTGGTTCTTCTACTTTATTTTATGCTTACTTCTTGAGTCTCCATAACTGATTCCTTTCCATACAAATTAAGATATGCTTAATCCCTACCTCTTTCTCCCACCTTTACTTTCTCTAGCTTGTTTAGCAGAACCACAAGTCTTCCTGCAGCCCCAGCTCCGTCATTTAAGTAGATTTGAAATTGAGTCCTATTCCTTGTGTGGGATCTAATGAAGCAGTTAAAGGGTTAAGATTTCATGTTACTCCCCAAGTTTCCTTGCTATCCTTCATATTCATTAATTTGCTACTGGTGAACGAACTCTAATGTCCATGTCACTTGAAAGTCACAGGAAATCTATTCTCTCCTATGATGACCCAGTTGACAGGATTAAGCGTCTGTCCTGACTTCACACTCAATAGGTTGACTTGTTGGCCCATGTTCTATTAGACAAAAGGATTTTCTTTAATTCAAAGTTCTTTTAAATAGGGAAGCTAAGGAAACAATGACGTGGCTGATGAGATACAAAGCCTGCGGGTAGAGGTTCAGAAGATCCAGGTGTGAAACTATGAAAGGTAAAAGTAAAAGAAATGGAGGGGCAGAGAAATTTAAAAGAAACTCTTATTTTGCAAAGGCTTAGCCTTTTAGGAACTTTAAGTTTTATAACTACTATCCAATATTAGACTGAACTTTAATGGCAACTTTTACAATTTATGACATGGTCTGACTTTTATTCAGAAAAGCACACACATTTCTATGTTTGAAAATGTCAAAGAATCACTATGAAATTAGTTCTAATCAGATCCTTGCCATTTGTGAAGTGTGAATTCAGCGGCATTCAAAAGAAATGGCTTTAGGAACATAAAAGTTAATCTATCATGCTAAAAGATCATTGAAAACACTATTTTATAAGTCAAATTGATGGAGGCTGTATTAACCAAAATATATTTGCAAGGGATATTTTTAAGAAGTATATCTTTATTTCCATTTGATGAAAGCATATGCATCTCTCCACTCATATACATGCAGATAAAATTATACAGTATTTTATAATTAGAAAGGACATAATTATGAAGTTCATCGCTTTTATTTTAGAGATGAAGGTACCAAGGTACCAAGGCTAGGTGAAGGTAGACTAAATTATATGTCTAATGTCACATGTCTAGTTAGAGGCATTAACAACTCTAGAGCTCTTCTCCAATGGTAATTCACTCATGCAACAACCATCTATTGAACACCTCGTCTGTGTACTGGAACAATGATAAATGAAAGGACATAGTTCCCAAAAAGCCCACAGTACAACGAGGAAATCATATACACAAATAACATAACCCAAATATTAACTGCTGCACCATTGGTTTATCATACTTAGCTTATATTTAAATAAACTGGTTTAAAATCCTATCCTGTATATGTTGGAAAACATACCCTTCTATTTCACCTGGACTTCTTTGGAGGTTCATGTTTCTCCTAGGTAACCTTTACTCCAATTTCCTGCATTTGATGAATCTCATATTCATGTTTCATTTTTTTGTAACCAAATCACCTTAATAGGTGAATATAGATAATATACCTCAAATTTCCCAAAGCCCCCATAAATGCAAGATCTTAATATTTGACTGAGTTTCCTGAAATGTTAAGGATGGTGAATGACTATTCAATCAGAGTTGTAACTCTTAGGATTGTTTTGGTTGCAAGTAATGGGGAGGGGGGAAACAATCTCAAACTGTCCTAAACTATTCATTCATTGAACAAAGCAGGAGTCAATTCTTCAGTCTTCCTTATTCATTGTCCAGCTTTCACATGCATATGACGCGATTGAAAATACCATGGCTTGGGTCAGACGCACCTTAGTCTTCAAGGTGACATCTTTGCTCTTCAACACTTCAAAGTGGTCCTTTGCAGCAAATTTACCCAATGCAATGCACCTTTTGATTTCATGACTGCCGCTTCCATGGCTGTTGATTGTGGGTCCAAGTTAAATGAAATCCTTGACAACTTCAATTTTTCCTCCGTTTATCATGATGTTGCTCATTGGTCCAGTTGTGAGGATTTTTGTTTTCTTTATGGTGAGGTGCAATCCATACTGAAGGCCGTGGTCTTTGATCTTCATTAGTAAGTGCTTCAAGTCCTCTTCACTTTCAGCAAGCAAGGTTGTGTCATCTGCATAATGCAGGTTGTTAATGAGTTCCTCCAGTCCTGATGTCCCATTCTTCTTCATATAGTCCAGCTTCTCGTATTATTTGCTCAGCATACAGGTTAAATAGGTATGGTGAAAGAACACAACCCTGGCGCACACCTTTCCTGACTTTAAACAATTCAGTATCCCCTTGTTCTGTCCGAACAACTGCCTCTTGATCTATGTAAAGGTTCCTCATGAGCACAATTAAGTGTTCTGGAATTTCCATTTTTTGCAATGTTATCCATAGTTTGTTATGATCCACACAGTCAAATGCCTTTGCATAGTCAATAAAACACAGGTAAACATCCTTCTGGTATTCTCTGCTTTCAGCCAGGATCCATCTGACATCAGCAATGACTTTAACAAACAGAAATTTATTCTCTCACAGTCTAAGAGGCTAGAAGTCCAAATTCAAGGTGCCAGCTCCAGGGGAGAGCTTTCTCTATTGGTTCTGAGGTAAGGTCTTTGTCATCAATCTTCCCCTTGTCTAGGAGTTTCTCATCAGAGGAACCTCCATCCAAAGGAGACACGCCACTCCCGGGCTTCTTTCTTGGTGGTGTGAGGTCCCTCTCCTCTCTGCTTGATTTCAGAAGAGATTGACTCAACATACATCCTAACTCTGTAGATTGAGTCCTGCCTCATTAACATAACTGCCTCTACTCTTGCCTCATTAATATCATAAAGGTTAGGATTTATAACGCAGGAAAATTATATCAGATCACAAAATGGTGGACAACTGCACAATACTAGGAAGCATTGCCTAGCCAAGTTCATACACATTTTTGGGGGACACAATTCAATCCATAATGGCAGGCTTCAGGGTCAGTTTACTGGGCATCTTACTGACACAATCAAGTCATCAAAGACTCAGTTTCTTTCCATCTTTCTCTCTCTATTGTTCATAGAAGAGTCTTCCTAAAACTGAATATCCCCTTGTGGTCAAAGGATAACTTCCACTAGAAATTGGATCTTTATGTGCCCTCCTTCATATGCACTAGGACAGGCAGGGCAATTCTCAAAACTATAAGACAAGAAGTCTTGAGACTCTGCAGAATGGATCTTTTTAAATCAAACCCTAGGCCTCAGAAAATGTCTGGAAAAGTGTTGATTGGATTAAGCATAGATTACTTTCAAACTAATCACTGGCTAAAGAGTATTATGGGATTACCTGATTGTTTAGACCAATTTACAATCACTGTTTGTTGGAGAAGTAGGAAAAGTTAATCCCATCTAAATCAAATGGATATTACATAATCAGGGAAGAAGGTAAGGAACATTATAAAGACAGGTTCAACGTCCACTAGAAATTCACCGAAGAGCAACTGACTTAAAATTGAATATTGGGCGTAACTCTTTTTAGAAGCTTTTTAGCAACTCCTACCCTGGGAAATTCTCACTGGCTAGTTCTTCAATTGCGGAATGGAGAAGGAACCCCCCTGTTGCTTAATCTCCCTTCCTTAATATATTTCTCAAGTTCCTTCGTCACCCCACATCTAAGGCTCCATAAACCCTTCTCCCTGGTGTTGCCACCAGACAATTCAAAATTTCCATCTTACCACTTTATAATCCAGAGAAGTTAACTCCAAATCAGTTTTGCACATATGCAATACATTAAGGTGGTCTGTTAAACAAAGAACCATTCATACCAAATATAAACCCCTTAGCAGAACAGAAGAATCTACAGAGGTTTAAAATTTTGACCTGTTTCTTTTAAACACAAACAAATTTTTATTCTTCTTCTATCAAACACTTTGAGAGAGACCTGGATAGCTTTTTTTTTTTTTTTTTTTTAACCAATATGAATTGCGTTTAGAAAAGAGAAGTAACAATACAGCCAGGGTGTTGTGTGTTTATCTGATTTTTTTTTCCTGTTCATTGTTTTCAATAAATACTTTTTCCCTTCTCCTACAATAATAATTACTTAGTGAATTGATAACTCTAAATAAGCTATCTACAAATACGTTGTTGTTGCTAGTTGCCATTGAGTAAGCTCCAACTCATGGCAACCTTATGCATCACAGAACTCACCAGCCTTCTGTCAGTTTATCTGACTGTGGTGGCTTGCATGTTGCTATACTGCTGGAAGGCATGCCACCAGTATTTCAAAACCAGCAGGTCTGTTCTCTATAAGGTTGGAAATAATTTCAAGATAATTATGAAGTTAAATTATTCGATGCCTCTCCAATATTTCATAGAAAACTCCTTATAGAAATACAGGGTGATAATTTTGCAAGCATATAGTTTTAATGGACAATTTATTATGTTTTCTACATGTTTTTCTTGTTTTGTTATGCTATCAACGTCCTTATTTCTTCCTCCATGAACAACAAATGAATTTTGCTTTGAAGAAAACGATCTTCTCCCATTATATATATACAGTCTACTAAAGTCAATCAAAAGAATTGGCTTCCCCCATGTTTCTTAACTCCAGTAAGATACCTTCTCCCAGGAATTTGAGACAGTGGCAGAGAAGGGGTGAGAAAGACTGAAAGGGGTGAATTTGTTTTACCCCATTAGCAGCAGCAGGTGAGATCCTCTACCCATTGTTGTTACCAAGATTCCAAGAGCTGCCCTGATTCTTATATTTTAGGTTTCATTTTGAATAAGCTATCTTTATATCCTCCCAAGAAATTACTTCCTGCCTAAGGTAGTGAGGGTAGTCTTCTATTACCTACAACAGATGCATTGTAAATAACATAAAGTATAATGCAAACAAATGAGCCAAGATGTAATAGGGCCAGGTGAAGAACCTAGGTCTCCTAACACTCAGCACAGTGGCAGTTCTACCATGTCATGCTGCCTCTAAGTACAAGAACCAGAACAAATGTTCTCCAAACATCATAAAGGCATTTTCTAGTGGAAATGTGGTCTTTAACACTGGGATAGATTAGCAAGCAAAGAAGGATGTAGTAACTAGTTTAGATCCCATCCAACAATGGCAAAGAACAAATTGGATATTATAGATTTTGGCACTTTATGATTGTACAATCTTCTTAGCCAGATCTGCTGTGGATTACACGAAAATATTGAGCAAATCCCATGTAAGACCTTGTAGTGATGGACCACCTGGCAGATTCTTGGGCCTTATCAGAAAAATCTGGGGATTTCTGAGTTTTCATTGTTGCTGCTGCTACTGCTGCAGCTGCGGAATTCCGTTTTGTGATTTCCGAATGAGTTAAAAAGAAGCCTTCGATAAAGACTTTAATGTAGAGCTTGCATCAGTAATAAAAGTCGAGGTGGTTAAAATTTAAAATCATCTTCTAGATGTGCAAGAATAAAATGTAATGCTCTTTTCTGTTCATTTTTTTCTCCCGAGTTTCGGTGAGGATCAAACTCCTTTGAATGAATCTCAATATCTCCGGCTTCTAGAGGGTGAATGGAGTCTCTTATTTGCTTCCGCTAAATCAGGAGTATGACAGCCTCCTGGGTAAAACTCAAGCTGAAATTTACGATAGAGGAACTACTGGAGGAGGAGGGAAGATGAATTCAAAGGGAAACAAACCAACAGACTGAGAGAACTAAAAGCTGACGCATATCAGTGCTGAAAACATTGGCAGATTGCCACAAAGTATTTTGGCAGAAGGTATTCAAGTTTAGAAGAGCTAACTTTAGAATGAGGAAAGACAGTTAACTGGAGGTAAAAGCAAAAATGAAAGTGGATACAAAGGAAAAAAAGTAAAGGAATCATCAAAATTGAATTCAAGAGGAGATGCCAACAGTTTTTTGTTTTAATGAGAAAAAATGAAAAAAAATTTTTCCTTTTTACTTGCTGAAGAATTACTGAAAATGAAGATCCATGGTAACTAAGCAACAACACTGAAGTTATCTTTGATTTAGTAAACTGTGCTCTAAACAACAGAGAAAGAACATGAAAGTGTAATTTTCTTGACCCTGCTATTGCAGATTTGAAAACAAAGGGCCGTCTCCTTCCATTTATCCACTCACCAAAGCCCCATTGATGGAGGTAAGGCACAAATAGTCTTAGCAGAAGACTCCTTGTCTTCACAATGCAGGACACCAGATCAATATTTCTAGCTGCGTTATTTAAAAAAAAGTTTCAATTAATCCGTTTAAAACCTTTTTTCTTACTTGAGTTACAAAATAAGTAATTTGACAAGTTTATTTTGAATAATTGTGAAAGCATGTGAAGGGGAAAAAAAAGAAAGCATTTATATACGATGGAAGTAATCTACTGGTATAAAAAGCAGAAACTGAATGAAATTTGATGACAAATTCAGTTCCTATATCCTGAGTTATTTCCCCTCTAGAAAACTTTGGAAACCCTGGAGGCATAGTGGTTAAGTGCTACGGCAGCTAACCATAAAGGCCGGCAGTTCGAATCCACCAGGTGCTCCTTGGAAACTCTATGAGGCAGTTCTACTCTACCCTATAGGGTCGCTATGAGTTGGAATCAACTCGACCGCTACAGGTCGGTTTTTGGTTGGTAGAACACGTTGTTTGTTTTCTGCTTATCTGGATCACAATCTGGCATGCTAAAAATGTGGCTTGGAAGTCATCTTATTTTCATTTTTTAAAACTATTATTACTTTTAGGGGCTTATGGCAAGCTCCTTTAAAACTGTGAAAATACGATAGAAACAAAGCTTAAATTATAGGTGCGTTCAGGCTACAAGTAGAAAGTTTGAATGATCAAAGTTGGAAAACAAAACTAAATTCTACACCTGCACAATTAAAACAGTTGTTTTGTTAATTTTGAAAACCTGAATTGTCATGTGTTTCTTTCTTTAGACATTTAGACTTTTTATTACTGATTTCTAAGCTTACTGAAGCTTTGTCTCAACAGAAAACATTTTGAATTACTGATTTTTCTTTTTAAAACATTCCTCTATTTTTGCTTTTTTGTATATATGAACCTTAATGCAATATTTATTAATTACCATTGTTCATGTAAGCTGATATCAGCTATCAGACAAAAGTCAGATGACTAAAATTTACTATTCTTACTAGTTATTTTGTTAATTTTCTGTAAGATATTGAAGACCTAGACATCAGATTTATTCATGCTGTGTAACACAAAAAAAAAAAAAAACCTTGCTGTTGAGTCGATTCCGACTAGTAGCGACCCTAAAGGGGAAAGAAGAACTGCACCATAGGGTTTCCAAGGAGCACCTCATGGATTCGAACTGCTGGCCTTTTGGTTAACAGTTGTAGCTCTTAACCACTATGCCATCAGGGTTTCCCATGCTGCAAAAGAGGGTCAATATTATTAAGCAAACATGCTAAAAACTGATTAGTTCCTCGGTAATTTTTATTCTTGTAGTTGTGCAGACAGTGACATCTACTTAGAATAGTGTTGTTTTAACATTTAGACCTATTTCTAACCTGGATGGAAAAGAAGTGAAAAAATGGAGCTCAAGTTTCAAGACTTAATTAAGCTTTTTCTGTTACTAATGAAATATTTAAATGGTTACATTATTTTAACATACTCAAAACTGAATCAAGAAATGTAATATATGGCAAGATTTAAAGAAATATAAGCAATTCAATAAAATGGGTACTTTCATCTGTAAGCAATTAGTGCTTAGCTTGACCATTATTTTATTATTAAGGAGACTCCTAAATTCGGAAAGTCTCTTGATCCGTGGATTAATCAAGGAAAAATCTTTCATTAACTACAGGCTTTTATAGAAGAAAAAAATTACCATTTTTCCTTCAGTTCTTCTAATGAGCACTAATGACGCCAGTGAACGACAAATTTTGAAAGTCTAAACAGAACATGGTAACATATAGAGCATTTATTTTCCCAGTGTCTGTTTCTCTCCCCTTCGAGAGATTACGTGAAACTATGCTGCTACATTTAATTCCAATCCTTAAACTCCTTCAATTTCCAATTATTGAATGATTAATTTAAACCGAGGGGGCTTCTTTTCTAAAACCACCAGTTGTATACCAAATTTTCTTAAAGGTTTCTCACTAGGTACTTTACCTTTCTCCTTAAAGGGTCAAAGACACTCAAACTAGACAGGATTGTTTATAATAAAATATGTAGATAAATACCCCAATAATTTGGAATAAATAAGTTAGCAATTCTGCATGCAAAAAACACCTACTTTTTAACAGCTCTGTGACACTGGGAAAGCCACTTACCACCTCTTGTTTGCATTTTCCTTTTTCATACAGAAGTTGAACAAGATGGTGGTCTGTGGTGTGATAGATAGCTTTTATAGGGCCTTTCTCACCATGGTCTTGTAATTTTCACCAAAGTATTGGATGGGGCTATGCAAATAAGGTGCTTGTGGCCCACTGAGGGGATTGGACAGCTTGTTAATAACACCAGTAAGATGCATGGCATGCTTGTGAGGGTGGGGCCATGCAAATAAGGTATATGGAATCCTAACAAGGGGATTGGTCAGTTTTGCCATCCTGCTAGTTTAAAAGATAACCAATCTCAAAGCAAAGGGGGGATCACTACCACCAAGAAGAAGACACAGGAGTAGAACAGATCCTTTGAACCTGGGGTCCCTGTGCTTAGAATCTCCTTGACTCAGGAGACAGAGAGCTGTAACACCAGAGATGGCTCCAAGCAGTTAGAAGCAGTGGCAGAGAAAGGGCAGCAGAAAAACCAGGAGACTGGTATGAGACGGGGAAGTGGGCTTTCCAGCACACAGAGCAAGTTGGTTACAGTGGGTATGCTGACCCAAGGAGTGAAAGAACTGAGCAACTTTGGGCAGGAGGCTTGCTGGCAGAGTGGGGCACCTCTAGGCACTTAATGGCAGAGCTAAATAGCTTTGTAACATTTGCCGGAGCAGGGCAGAGGCCGTGTCTAGGGATCAAGGGCCAAAGAGAGCCTTGCCTGTGGGCATGGATGAGAAAAGGCTGTCCTGACCAAAGAGCTGTATCCTAAGTCAATGCTTTCCTGATCCTGAATTGTGGTCATGAGCGTTGTCTGTGACTTTTGTGTGGCAATTGCAATGAATTAATGAACCCAGCAGAGAAGTGGAGAGTGTCGTGGAAAGGACTACTGGTGTCAGAATTGTTAAAAAGTCAGGAGAGAGGAGGTATGTCTGATCTCCGCCTCACAGCTGTTGATCTGGATTCCCCTTCCCACTTGTGAAGTTAGAGGAGAATTTTATGTGGTCCTTTGGGTTATTTTAAACTGTAGTATTCAATTCTGTTCTAAAGAGATTTACTCATGATGCCCAAAGTTATTTGTTCCTTCTTTCCTACTCTTCTATTGATTATGAACCTAGAGGCAGTCATTTGAACAGAACAAGGGGAAACTACTTGGCTCAAAATCAGGAAAGATGTGTGTCAGGTTTGTATTCTTTCACCTTACTTCTTCAATCTGTATGCTCAGCAAATAATCCAAGATGCTAGGCTATATAAAGAACATGCCATCAGGATTGGAGGAAGACTCATTAACAACCTGCGATATGCGGATGACAAAACCTTGCTTGCTGAAAGTGAAGAGGACTTGAAGCACTTACTGATGAAGGTTAAAGACCGCAGCCTTCAGTATGGATTACACTTCACAAAGAAAACAAAAATCCTCACAACTGGACCAATAAGCAACATCATGAAAAACAGAGAAAATATTGAAGCTGTCAAGAATTTCATTTTACTTGGATACGTAATCAACGCCCAAGGAAACAGCAGTCAAGAAATCAAATGACGTATTGCACTGGGCAAATATGCTGCAAAAGACCTCTTTAACGTGTTAAAAAGCAAATATGTCATCTTGAGGACTAAGGTGCACCTGACCCAAGCCATGGTATTTTCAGTCTCCTCACATGCATGCAAAAGCTGGACAATGAATAAGAAAGACTAAAGAAGAATTGATGCTTTTGAATTATGGTATTGGTGAAGAATATTGAATATACTACCAGAACAACAAATAAATTTGTACTGAAAGAAGTACAACCAGAATGCTCCTTAGAAGCGAGGATGATGAGACTTAGTCTCACACACTTTGGACTTGTTATAAGGAGGGACCAGTCCCTGGAGAAGAACATTATGCTTGGTAAAGTAGATGGTGAGTGAAAAAGAGGAAGGCCCTCAGTGAGATGAATTGAACACAGTGGCTGCAACAATGTGCTCAAACATAGCAACTATTGTGAGGATGGCAAAGGATCTAGCCGTGTTTCATTCTATTGTATTGTGTGTCATTGTATTGTTGCTATGAGTGGGAACCCATTTGATGGCATCTAACAACAATATGCCAGACACTGTGATAGACACTTTTTAAGGAATAGGCATTATTTTTTACATTTACAGTTTTAGATTTACAGAAAAATTGGGACCATGTTACAGAGAGTCCTCATTTACCTCACATCCAGTCTCCTTATTATTAATGCCTGACATTGTTGTTAAAAAAAAAAAAAAAAAAAGAGACATTAGGTGCCCTCAGATCAGTTTTGTCTCATAGCGAGCCCATGTACAACAGAATAAAACACTACCAGGTCCTGCACCACCCTTACAATCGTGCTCTGCTTGAGCCTATCATTGCAGCCAGTGTGTCAATCCATCTCACTGAAGGTCTTCCTCTTTTTTTGCTGACCCTTTTTACTTTACTAAGCATAATGTCCTCCTCCAGGGGCTGAACCCTCCTGATAACATGTCCTAATGATAGGATCTTTAAATATATTTGAAACCTTAGAAAAGGTTAACATGCATCTTTAAAATAATTTAACTGTAGATTTAATTGGTTTAAATATTTAAATTAGTTTTATAGATTTAAATTTACTTCAAGATAGAATAAGCTTAAACAGTAAAATTATATCCTATGAATTTATTTTTAAAATTTTTGTCCATAGAGTATTTCTCCAGTTATGTGAAGACAAATGAGGATTGAAACTACAAAGTAAAGCTTTTCTTGATCAGTGTTACATAAATTAGAAAGAAAGCCAGTTTCATATTAATATTTAATAATAAGTTGATTAAACTTTGATTGAAAGCCTGTTTGTTTACATATTATGTAAATTGATTTTGAAATAAGGTTTATAGATTTATACGATGTTTACATTATGTCAGTCTCTGAGTTTACATATGTCACATAAATTTTGGTACCTAATGACACCCTCTAAATAAGTCTAAATTTGGAAAATATAGCAAAAGTAGTTGTTATAGTGGTTACACACCCATAGCTGTGGAGTTGATTCTGACTCATAGCTACCCTATAGGACAGAGTAGAACTGTCCCATAGGATTTCCAAGGCTGTAATCCTTACAGAAGCAGACTGCCCGATCTTTCCCCACACAACGCCTGGTGGGTTCAAACCACTGACCTTTTGGTTAGAAGCCGAGCGCTTAACCATTGCGCCATCGGGACTCCTTATGTAGAGGTTAGGGAGGTGTTTAAAATTTAAATTTAACCTGTTGATTCCATCAGCTTCTTTCTTATGTAATTTAAAAATAAAAGAAAGAGATTGTATATACTAATATGAAAATAAAAATTCTATACTGGTTGTTTTTTCTTTTGACACCCTTTCTGTTTGCCACTCCCATTCCATACTCAGATCAATCCTCTGATCTTCTTTGCTTTGTGATACTTATCCCTGCATATCAGCCAGGTTCCCTTGCCCTGTGGCATCAGGCCAACTTCCACCAAGGGGAAACTCAAGGCAATTTCTTTCCTGGTTCATTTCTGGTGGGGTACAAACCATATGTTTTCATTTATCCATATATTTGCCTTCTTCCTCCTACCACCTACCTTCCATGCCTTTTCCCCTTTTCTATATGTATTCTCACACTTAATATTCTCCAAGGCTCTATGTTCTGCGCTTTTTTCTACATGCTCTTTTCTATTTTACTCCTGGAGAGCTCAAATATTCCTAAGATCTCAGACATCACTTTCACGTAACTAGCTTACAAGTTTTGTTTTTTGTTTTTACCTCTAGAGCTTCCTTCTTGGAAGTACTTTGTGTGTAAATCTATTGTTTGTTCCATCAATTCCTTACACTTAACATTTCTATTCCAGACCCACTGTAACCGCCTTGCTCCGTGGGCCGGGGAAGCCTACTCCGTTAGCTTGGTTCATTATGCTCTCTCCAATAGCGGGTGTTTACATTTTGTTCCTGTCTGTTAAGTGTACCTTCATTAACCTATCAACCAGGCCCCAGGGCTTGAGTTTGTGAGTGTTTAAACTTTACATTTATGTACATAAATTCTGTATTTATTCTTTCATCTCTCTAACATGTTTTCTTCCATTTTTTTCCCAATTTCTACCACTTCAACCCATATCTCCCTTTATCTTTAAGTGGACCTTTGTAATGGTTTCTTAACTTTTTCTCTGCATGCTTTCCTCTCCTAAATCCAGAATCTGTATGAACTCATGTTTACCTTAATATAGATACGTCTGAATCCATATAGAAATATTAATACATGTGTATGTACACATGAGTATACACACATACGTTTCTGTGTTCTGACAGTACAGAGCGCCTGGAAGCAATGACGCCCTATTAGTAACAAGCACTGTAATGTTATTTTTACAGACATTGGGTTCTACAATAAAGGGATATAAGTCTGCATAGTTTCATGTCTTAGATATAAAACCTGTTGCCGTCAAGTCAATTCTGACTCATAGCAACCCTATAGGTCAGAGTAGAACTGCCCCATGTGGTTTCCAAGGAGCAGCTGGTGGATTTGAACGGCTGACTTTTTGGTTAGCAGCCAAGCTCTTAACCACTGTGCCATCAGGAGTCCATCCTATACATAAGTACCACTTAAATAACTTTTGGAACCCCTATGGAATGTTATACTCTGCCCTACAGGGCTGCTATTAGTCAAAATCAACTGGACAGAAGTTTGATTTTAAAATAAGTTAATGATAGTATTTATCATTCAAATAACTACAGTTTTAAGAATAAAAGGGGCATTAATGATAATAATAAAATGGTAATAGCAAAAATAAAACAATAGCCATGAACTGGGACTATCTGAGCAAATCTGAATGTATGGTTAAACCTAACCTTATTAAAAAAAAAAAAAATCTATCAACCAAACACTACCAAAAATATCAAGGTTTATAAATGCTTACCATCAATTGTAGAGAAAAAACATCACAAAGTTTAGTAAAGCAAAAAGAAAGTTTTAATCTGTATCTATTCTCTGCATACATTCCAAAAGGCAAAAGTGGGAAGACTAGCATGCTGCCAGAGCTAATGTCTGCCTGAATTCAAGGAACTATTACAGAGTAAGCAAAAGTGGGAAAACAGACAAGCATGCTACTACAGTCATGTCTACCAGAGTCCAAGGAATTTTGCAGAGGCATCAGCACATACTAACAGTACATATGGGCAAAATCATTGAAAGCTTCATCTTTTCACAGTTTGGCAAGAAACTATGCTCCTACATTTTAAATTATCTTTCTTAATAATCATTGGTACAGTAAAGACAGTCAAGAGGGTCTTCATTGGTCCAACAAATTTTCCACTCACTAAATGCTAATAGAAAAAGATAAGAGTGGAAAGTCTTTTGTGTTCTGTTTGATTAGCTCCTGTGAAAGGTTCCCTAAAAGATATTTTCCAAGATCATCCTAGCTATTGTCTTTATCTCAGGGCCCAGTTGATGTATCCTTGTGAGTCCTTGTGAGCCTAGGTGGGTCGCATTCTCTACGGTCAAGGACAGGGAATAACGATTCCAATATTATTTTCTAAATCACTTATCATTTGTAATAAATAACCTATTTAACACAGTGTTTGTATTTCCTTAGTTTTAAATAACAATCAAGACGACTTTATCCCATGTTGTTAAGGAAGGCTGGTGAACTGACAGTGAGGGAGAAAAGTTTTTTTAACTTAAGGAGCAATTTTAAAAATAAGTTGAAAAATCTTTGAAAGGTTGTTGTCATGGATTAAATTGTGTCCCCCAAAAATATGTGTCAACTTGGCTAGACCATGATTCCCAGTATTTTGTGGTTGTCCTTCATTTTGTGATTTTCCTATGTGTTATGAATCATAATCTCTGCCTGTGGTTAAAGAGGATTAGCATGGGATATAACACCCTTGCTTAGGTCACATCCCTGATCCAGTGGGGTGTGGCCTGCATCACCTTTTATCTTACAAGAGATAAAATGAAAGGGAGGCAAGCAGAGAGCTGGGGACCTCATACCACCAAGAAAGCCATGCCGGGAGCGAAGAATGTCTTTTGGACTCAGGGTTCCTGTGTGGAGAATTCCTAATCCTGGGGAAGATTGATGACAAAGACCTTCCTCCAGAGCCAAGAGAGAAAGCCTTCCCCTGGAGCTGATGCCCTGAATTTGGACTTCTAGCCTACTAAACTGTGAGAAAATAAATTTATCTTTGTTGAAGCCGTCCACTTGTGGTATTTCTGTTACAGCAGCACTAGATGACTAAGATAGTTGTCATGCTCCAAGCCTCCCTTCTTAAGTTTCCTGAAATCTACCTTTAAAAATAATTGCTTTGGTTTAGTACCACATTTCCCATAGTCTGTTCAAGGCATAACAGATTATCAAATACTACTTGTTATGGCAGCAGCTTAAGAAAATGTCCTACTTGGGGGCTAAGAAATTCTGATACGGGCATGTAACATTTCATTTTCCTTCTTATGGAAAGTAAATGAGATTGCTAAACCTTAATTCTTGTCTGTTGTTTGTAAGCAGTGACATGCCAAAGTACCTCTTTCCAGAGATGTGATGTATATCTGCAGAAGGAAAGGAAAAAGAGCAATATCTAAAAGATTTTCTGCTTAAAACTTCCTCTGTTTAGAAATCATGCCTTTTTTTTTTTTATACTTCGATAACATTTAAATGATATTTTCCCTCTGTATAGCAAATGAGACAAAGGAATACTCTGACTGAACTTACAATAGATGCAAGATTTTTGATAGAAAGAAACAAGTCACAAAAACCTGGGGCTAGCAATGTGGAAGAGTGTTTACCATTTCAGGTAAGAGAAGGAAAGAAGAGAACATAGGTAATAGTAAGCGGAGATATAGCTACAGGGGAAGAATTCCAGAAAGATGTGACCTTCGGTGTAGGGTGGGGAGAGGGGGGCACAATCTGGCAAGGAGAGAACTGGGAGAATGTTTCAGTTTTCTATTGCTACATGACAAATGACCCCAACACTTAGTGATTTAAGACAACAACTGTCTTACTATTGTTCTTGTTTCTGTGGGTGGACCTTGTTCACCTGGGTGGCTCTTCTGATGCACATGTTATCAAAAGGTGCTATTGTCATCTGCAGGCTCAGCTGAGCTGGAGGAGTCAAGATGTCTCATCCATTACACTGAACGTGCATCTCATTCAACAACCACACACACACACAATTATCTTTCCTGTACGCACACATACAAAATTAACTTTCCTGTACACACCCAACATATAATAGTGGCAAAGGGACACAATAAAAACCTCCACTCTAAAAAGGGAAACAGGAGACGCAGAGCAGTTACTGGCCCATGGCAATTCTGAAATCTAGAAGACCATGTCACCATCTCCTCCGACTTAAGGGGAGAAAATGTTTCTTGATTAGGGTCCATTTCTGCTTCCTGTGGTGGTTAGCCATGACTCTGTCTTCTGTGTCATTTTTCTTTTTTCATAAGAAACAGATTGTATTTGCAGCTAAACAGCTTTCTCAGCCTGTGGGAGCAGTGTAACTAGGTGGTTCTGATTCAGTCTTGCCTGATGTTACATTCGAGATGTTGACTGGGTCTGCAGTCATCTGATGACTGGTGGATCCACTTCCAAATTTACTCATGTGGCTATAGGTAGGCTTCATTTCTTTACCACTTCAGCTTCTCCATAGGCTGCCTTACTATCCTAATGACATGGTGGCTGGCTTCCTCTCCTAGAGTGAGTTATCTGAGAGAGAACTAGTCACCAAGATGAAAACCACAATATATAACTTAATGTTGGAAGTAATATATCATCACTTCTGTGGTATTCATTATGTCATATAGGCAAATACTGGCATAACATGGGATGGGTCTACATAAAGACATAAGGATATGAATATCAATAGATAGTGTTCATCAGGTGCCATTTTGGAGACTGGGTACCACAATGACGAACTCATAATGCTGAATGCCAGCTAGAATGTCTTGGTTATTATCTTTGTGATTCTTCTATCTACCTTGGACTTCTCACTGCTAGGGTGCTGAGCTCCAAGAGGAAGCAAGTAGAAGCTGCCTGTTCTCTTATGTCTGGCCTTGGAAGTCCCAAGGTGTCCTTCTACTGCATTTTATTTGTCAAAGCCAGTCACATGGCAGCTCAGGTTCAAAGAGAGCAAAGATAAGTTCCACTTCTTGATGTGAAGAGTGGCATGCATGTGCAAGGGGAGGGAGGAATTGTTGGAAGCCACATTGGAAGACAACCTAACATAGGGAATAAATTACAGATTCATTCATCCCCTGTCCTCCAACTTGTGGCAGGAACCTCCCACTGAACAATCCCATCAAGAAGTCAAAGTGCAAGGGAGCCCATCAAAATAATCTTTAGAAATCAGCCCACTGAGGCACAAGAAGGGTATTTAAAAAGAAGGATGAAATTAAAAGGGCCTATAGAAAATACTAAGCACAGTTCTTAAATATAGGTTATAAGTCATTGTTTTTAGATGCTGTCGAGTTGGTTCCAACTCATAACGACCCTATATACAACAAAAGAAACACTCCTGGTCCTGTGCCATTCTCACAATCGTTGCTATGTTTGAGCCCATTGTTGCAGCCACTGTGTCAGTCCTTCTCGTTGAGGGTCCTCCTCTTTATTGCTGACCCTGTACTTATCAAAGCACGATGTCCTTCTCCAGGGCCAAGTCCCTCCTGATAATATGTTCAAAGCACATGAGACAAAGTCTCGCCATTCTCACTTTTAAGGCGCATTCTGGCTGTACTTCTTCCAAGATGGATTTGTTTTCTTCTGGCAGTCCATGGTATATTCACTATTCTTCTCCAATGCCACAATTCAAAGTCATCAATTCTTCTTCGATCTTCCTTATTCCTTCTCCAGATTTCTAATGCATATGAGGCAATTGAAAATACTACGGCTTAGGTCAGACACACCTTAGTCCTCAAAGGATATAAGTAGTTGCAGTAAAATTATATTTTTCTGCAAAGGTTGATATAATTAAATCAAATTTTTTGATATCTATAAAAGTAGTAAACAGATTTTTTTTTTTTTTAACTAGTCCCTTCCTTTTTGGTTTGGCCAAGTTCAAGTACAAAAGAACTTTACCCTGCAGATTTAACTCTATATGGTACAAAAGTTGGTAATTCCACAAGTCTGGCAGACTATTAGAATTTCCATTTCAGGCTGAGAAGTGTTTAGAACAATTTAATTCTCTTAAGTTTAAATCGGTGTGAACCTCTGAGAAACTTATGTTAACACTGGACGAAACAGCCACATTGCATACTTAGTCTTCATGATTAGTAGCCTGCTTTTTAAAAAAAAAAAAAAATTTTTTTTTTTTGGGGTTCAGATTTTATTCCAACTCCCTGTTGGCAGGCCCTACTCAACCTTCCAGTTTGCCCACTCCTAATCTGCTCCTTTTCTTCATAATGACGGGGGCCTCATCCCTGTACTTCTTGATTTGACTGAGATCTACACTGAACACAGATTGATTTCCTTGACATTAAATGTTGCTATTTTTCTACCATAGAGCTTCCACTCATCAGATTATACCCCTTAGATATCAGTACAAACCCAAACCCTGACCAATATAGCCATGTTGCCTCAGATAATGTATCTGAGGTCACTCACCTTGGAGCCAGTCCCCTAACCTCGGTTTCATTCAGGCCTGACCTGCTCTCCTCTCTTCAATGACCTGCCTTTGAAGAAAGCATTGTGCTAGGCCTTGATCACTTTAAAAAATGGAAAACTGGTCATTTAGGTGTGCTGCTAGCAGTGACAATGTATTTTCATGGCCATTTGAAAAACTAATGTTATATGGAGGGTTACCTGTCATCTTCAAAAGTTAACACCAAAAGCTAGCAGCATGGCATTTTGACACTCAGTGCTAACATCCTAAGTGAGAAGGTTGCATTTTTGTACTCTGTTCAAACACACTTGTTACAGATTTGTATGCCCCTGACAGATTTTTTTAGTCATATAAAAAGCACTATGAAAGTGTTTTCATAGTTTGGTAGGTATTTCAAGTTCTAGCTTTCAAAAATTTATGTAATTGCTATAATTTTTTACCTCTTCCATTAAGCTAAATGCTTCATACCATCACTCATAACCAAGCCTGTGATGCTTTCGATTGCCAATATTACCATTACTCATTCAAGAATCTCCATTAGTCAGAAGAAAAGTGTATTTTTATTATATGATTTTCAATAGTAATATCGTATTTTAATACAGAATATAGTACTATTTATTTCAGGTGCAGGGTGCTTGGTAAACACTAATCTTCAAATAAACTGGTGTTTTCACTGCCAGTCCATAAACCTAAAAATGGAAATAGATCTAATAAGTGAATTGCCCAACTCACACAAAAACCACCCAAAGCACAATTAGAATATCATAAATTTTATCTCTATCTGTGTTCTTGGACAACAAATCAGACTTTTCTTAAGGAGTTGTATAAGATACTTATCAAAATATGATTCAACCTATTTTATGGGTTGTTGTGTGTCAGGATTATTTCTGATGGCTTTAAAAATAGATTTGTCTGTGAAATATAGATCACATGGAGAAAAATATGTAAAATGTTTAAGAACAGGTTACAGTATAATAATAACATGAAAACGCATATAGCCATCATCACTCAGGATAAGACATAGAATAAAACCAAAACCCATTGCCATCAAGTGAACTATGAGTAGAACTGTCCCATAGGGTTTGCAAGGAGCAGCTGGTGGATTCAAACTGCCAATCTTTTTGGTTAGCAGCTGAGCTCTTAACCACTGCACCACTAGGACTCCTAGAAATAGAACAGTACTGGTTAAAACGTCCTATTGCACCTCCCTGGGTGTCTTTCTCTTTCTTCTCCACTAAGCAGAGAAAACACTATCCTTAGTTTTATATCGATCATTCTCTAGGTTTTCTTTAGAATTTTACATTCTATGGATGAATTCTTATACATTCTACAACTTACATTGACTTTTCACACTTTGCATTTAACCCAAACGGAATTGTACTGTATACATTTTGACTTGCTTTTTCGCTCAAAAACGTTGAAGCATTTGGCTATACTTTACTAATTTTCTCCGCTCTATCAGGTTCCATTGCATAAATATACTACAGTTTTTTATTCTTTTAAAGTTGATGGATATCTCATTTGTTTCCAGATTTTTGCTATTATAGCAATGTTCTTATAAACATTCTTCTACGTGCTTCCTGAGTGCAGAGTCAACAGGGCAAATATCAACTAATACAATTGCTGGGTTGTAAAAACAGGCACGTTCAACATTACTTAGTAATGTTACAGCAATCAGAATGGGCTAGAACAACCTCCAGAATCTTAGTGGCTAAATCATCAAATGCTTATTTGTTGCTCAAGTTATGTTTTCATCTTAGATAGGCGTTTGGGTAGGGAGAGGCTTTCCTGCACATCATTCACTCTCAGAAGGTGTTGTCAATCCCCATGAAAAAGGAAAAAATACCTGGTCGACCACTAACCTCTCAAAGTCTCCCACTTGGAAGTGACTTGGGTCACATAGCCACATTTCACTTCAAAGCCATCAAGTCAGCCCCAACTCATGATAACCCCTGACTTACGGCAACCCCATGCCCAACGGGATCAGACCATTGTGATCCATACGGTTTTCACTGGCCAGTTTTCAGAAGTACATGGCCAGGCCTTTCTTCCTAGGCTGCCTTAGTCTAGAAAAAAAAAAAAAAAAAAAGCTCCACTGAAATCTGTTCACCATGGATGACCCTGCTGGTATCTGAAATACCAGTGTCAGCTTCCAGCATCATAGCAACATGCAAGCCACTACAATACAACAAACTGACTGCTGGGTTGCGGGAAACTTTTTTTTTTTAACCCTAGCATAGTTAGCCTGAATTATTTTATATGTCAGTTTCCTGTGGGAAAAACATACCTTTGTCTCTTTTTGCTGAGTTATTTTGTCCAACTGAAAGAATTTTCTGGACAAGACCTTAATTGACTCAGAGATTTTCAACCATTGGGAATATGGCTACATTTCTGGTTGATCTTTCCCATGGCTTTCTGGCTCCAAGCCCTATTAAGGTGTTTTGTTTTTCTTAGAGAAGAAAATCAGTGGCATCTTCATACTCTACAGCCCCCAAATTTCTTGACACCTTTAATCTCTTTTAGTCTTGCTTCTAAATTAGGCTATTATTTTCTGAGATTATGCTTCCTTATATCACAAACAAATGCAAATACAACCAGTAGTAACTGGGGACCCTACCAAACCAACCAAACCCGTTGCCATCAATTCCAACTCATAGCAATCCACTAGGATGGAGTAGAACTGCCCACTAGGGTTTCCAAGCTGCCGATGGATTCAAACTACCTACCTTTCGGTTAGCAGCTGTAGCTTTTAACAATTGTGTATGTAACCAGGGCTCCTGGGGACCCGAGCAGTATTCTCTTTTCCCAAACAGAAGGATGATAAGTTAAATTTGTTGACAGAAAATAACTGTCAATATCGAATTCTATACCCATTGAAAATATCTTTCAAGAAAGAAAGCAAAATAAAGAAATGTTCATATAAATAAATACTGAGAACCAAAAACCCCAGCAGATCCTAACAAAGGAAATCCTAAAGGGTACTCTAGGAAGAACGGGAGTGTAAAAGTAAAAATGGTCTAAACCAGGGTAACTCAAATTTACCACTATTGACATTCTGGGCCAGATAATATTTTGTTTTGGGTGGTTGTCCTGGGCATTGTAGGATGTTTAGCAACACCTCTGGCTTGTACACTCAAGATGCTATTCACATTCCCTGCAAGAAGGAAACGGCCTTATAAAACACAATAGAAAAGCAATTTTAATATTTGCACATCTATGTTGGGAACATCTCAAGATGTCTCATTATCTCCAACATCACCGCAACATTCTCAAAACAAAATAAAGTGGAACAGGCAAACACACATTAAAATCCAGAAAAACTAAATGTCTATGCCAAAGGGCCTATTCAGGAAGCTGGGAAATATGTGTTATAATACCAAATAAAAGATATTTTGCAACTGTTGGGTAATGCAACTTCAAAAGACTTGGAATATCTACTTTAAGGTCTCTTTATTTCCTACTTCTACATAAACTTTCATAGACACAACGTATTATTTCCTATTTTACCATTCACCTGAAACATCCTAATATAAAGAGAACAAATATGGCTGAGGCATCAAGGTATTTTCCTGCTTCAATTGGTTCCAGATTTCTCTTTCAGAATTAAAAATATTCTAAGAAGACAGAGAGGAAAAAAGGATCAGAAAAGTAATCCCCAGTTTTTAAGTAAAATGCTTAAGAATCCTTTAAATAGTTTACTCTTGTGCTAATTGGCTATTGAGCAATAATTAGCAAACTCCACTTTGTGGCCTTCTACCATTTTGCAGCAAAGCCTCTGGGATTCTGCATACAATTGCTTTGAATTTTTGAGCTCTTAAATATATTTTTATCATTTCAAGCCATGTGAAGAAAACATGTTATATACCAAATTTTAATACCTGGGAGACCAACAACACTTAAAATTGTATTGCCCTATTAACTTTTTTCTGTGTTTGCTTTAGTAAAAAATTTTTTTCTGGGATTTCTATTTAATTGGAAACCCTGGTGGCGTAGTGGTTTAGAGCTACAGCTGCTAACCAAAAGGTCAGCTGTTCATATCTACCAGGCATTCCTTGGAAACTCTATGGGGCAGTTCTACTCTGTCCGGTAGGGTTGCTATGAGTCACAATGGACTCATTGGCAAGGTTTTTTTTTTTTTTTTTGGTTTTCTATTTAATTGAAGAAAATTACAAAATTAACAGAAAACATGCATTTTTAGAAAAATCATTTTCAGTTGCAGCTTTTCTTTGTAAATTAGGGTTTTCTTGATACTGTACCACCAAACAAAATAAGGAAATAAACCAGATGCTAAATCTATCATTTATAACTTCTAATTTTAAATCTTTCCTTCCTTAAATGGTTTTATTTTTCTCAACAATTAATTTCAAAATAAGTGCTATAAATTTAAATTTATACAGTGAATTTGCACTAGTAAAGGATTCTTCTATCTTATAAAAGGATTTTCATTTATATTGGAAAAAGGATTCCACTGCTATAAATTTTGAAAGCTGTGTCCTATATTATATATTTGCATTTAATTTAGGTTTTATTTTCAGTGTTTGGATGTCTAAACAGTCTTCTTTGTATGTGTCAGGGTGGAATATTTGAAGAAATATAACTTTTAAGTAATATCACTTACAAAGTTATAATAAAGTCTTATGTTCATTAAATTGACATACAAATTCAAATGCAATAATTATAATACTAATTTTTTTTTTTTTTTTTGCATTTTCACTGTGAAGACTAACTCAATGCCTATCTTTATCTGGATAATTTGCCAGTCAAAGGTTGATACTCACTGACTTCAGAGGGCTTAAAGATCTAAAAACTATCAGAATATGCAGGCTTCCAAAAACTTGCTTTTAAAAGACCATGCTAAATTTGAGTGACAAGGAATCCAAATTCTTTATTATAAATCCAGAGGAAAAATTTATTTTCATTCAAGAGTAACAGACCTCACAAATGCCAGTAAACTTATTAACTGAGATCCTAGGCAGGTAACAATGACTGAAGTGACTGAATATAAGTGTGAGTAATGGCAACCATGGCAAAGTCCCAAGTCAAAGCCCAGCCTAAAGGGAAAGCTGGTGCTTAGCTTTGACCAATTATTGACATGTATTCAGAGTATGTGACTTTAATCAAAAGAATACTGAAAAAGTTTTTTTTAAAAACATATGAAATCTACCTATTTTTTAAATGTTGGCTGCCAAAATGGAAGTGACAGTGCTGGCAAATTAAACCAACGTAGCCAGTCTATAACCTCTGAATCATGGAAAATAAGCTCCCTCAAAATTATTCCTATCTCAAAATGGCAAGGACAGAACAATTTAGATGATCTGAATTATACATATCGGCCTGTATGTTATCTGAATTTGCTTTGTGATTATTTCAAATAATTTCATTTTACATGAATTACAGGGACATATGTGTTTGCGTAAAAAAAAAAAAAGTTGCCATCAAGTCAATTCTGACCCATAGTGACCCTACAGGACAGAGTAGAACTGCCCCAGAGGGTTTCCGAGGAGCGGCTGGTGGATTAGAACTGTCAATTTTTTGGTTAGCCGCCTAGCTCTTAACCATGAAAGCATAAATTCAGTATTTAAACTTACGTAAAGAATTCAGGCTTATACATAATATGTAAAGTCACTCAACCATTTATATATTTTAATCTCTATTGCAGTACATTTTATTCTTCTTTCTTTGGGTACCGATAACTTATTAAAAATCTCTTAGTAAATATTCTCCTCCAAAGTAATATATTTACAATTAAGCATTCAATTCCTTAGAAAAGAGTTAAATGCATTTCCTTGGATCCTTAACCATATTTATAGTGTTTTCAAATTACCCTCACAGACAGAACATAAGTGTCGCCGCACCCTAGAAGGTAGGTTCTGTTCTGCACTGGTGTACTGGGGAGGGAAAATTCTAGAAGGAAGATGCTGCAGGACTTAATGACGGCCAGGAAACAGAAGGTGACATGGTTCTTATCAGACCTCTGCTTCAGAATGGGGTCTGCGTGGTGATACTTTCCACCTATTGTTGTGTCTTCTGTTGAGGTCAACTAACAGTCACAGCTGGCCCTTCTGTGCATGTGGGGTGGGCCAAACCTGGCTTGGGCTAGTTTCAGGCAGTCTTTTCTGACTGATGAAAATGTACTGACATTTATAGGGTCAGGTTGGCATAAGGATATTGAAAAATAGTTTAATAAAATTCTTTATGTTATGGATGAACAAGGTCCAGAAAGGTGAAGTACTTGTTCAGTGTTGTAGAGATATTTAATGACAGGACTGAGAATCCAAAGAGCACAATGTTAAAATGTAACGTTTAATATTCCAAAGTGAGATAACGAAAAGGCTGAAGAACAGAGATAACACGTGAGAGAATGTAGCGTATGTAGTAAGTTAAAATATAAAATGCGTAGTTGGTATAGATACAGACATCTCAGAGTAAATTTTACTAAGAGGTATAACTAAATAACTTTACTCTTATTTTCAGGGTGGGTATCCACTAATATTTTTACTGTTGGTAAAGGAGTTTTTAAGTTGTAAACCTTGACTGAATGAATTTTTTACCATATGGGAGCATCTGGGGGATTTCAAAGAGGCTTAGGGCAGTGGACAGAGCTGGTGTCCTGAGACTCAATAGTAATTAAACTCAGTATCTGTCATACATCTCTGCTTTCCAAATAAGCTGAGGATTCAGAGATTTTTCACTGACAGAGAAATAGGAATTTAGTGGGCAGTTCAATAGAAATGGGGTTTCAGAAACTGTAAAGATGAGAACTCTGCTTCTGGCTGTCAGTAGAGCTGACAGGATTCAGACAGGTTCCAGCAGGGGATGATGGTGTTTTCTATCAGAACCAAAGAGCTGCTTGAGAGACCAAGACTGGATATTAATGTAGCCAGTATGAATTTGCTCCACATACTAAGTAGCCTGCTTTATTTGTTCTAAACCAAATCAAATCATATTTCAAATTCCTACTCAAAAAAAAAAAATTATATTTGTCATGTTTAAAGGAGGGGGCTCTTTTCCTCCCCAGGGTTATCCAAAAATGTGGAGAAGGTTAGTTCCTTTTCAGAAATTGAGGGTGGGAGTTGGGAGTGTGGGCTGATCTTTACCGTATGGTAGTTATTGTCTTTGCCATTTCTCCTTAGGCTACATGATTCTGTTATTGAGGCTTGTCTTTGCCTATCTATTAGGAACTAGTCCACTGACAAGCTCAGTAATCCTGCCCATGGTAATTCTCCTCACCAAGTGCCAGCTCAGCTACAAGGACCTATAGCGCTGCCCTCTAGGTCTCAAAGCTTAGTGATTTGTCTTCAACAGCATCATTCAGCCATTCCCTATCAGAAACTTCAGATTCAGAAAACTAAGGCTTGGCTATCTTCTGATAGGAAATATGTCTCTCATCCTTAGAGTAACATATGTATTAAAGTAATGCAAACTAGATAGCAGCTCAATAAACTCCTGGCACAAGAATTTAGGTAAAGGACCTCAGGTCACTTAAAATAGAACTCACTTCACAGCCAGTCAGTAAAAATGATCCAGACAAAGGCCAAGACGAAGAATTGAAAGGCAAAGATATATGATCATTTGAGGCTGGGGTAGGATGGAGAGGTTGAGTTAACAAAATAAGCAATTGCAATCTTTGGGATTAGTTAGGGGAATATGGGACTGTGTCTGGGGCTCACAGGGTTACCATAAACCATAAAAATTATATAGCTTGGGACTAGGGTTAGGAAGGGAGAGCTGGAAATAAACCTAGAAAGGAAACAGAGAGACATTACCTAGCTGTGGGAATATCCCAAATCTATCTCCATCTAACAGCACTTGGCTAAGCATGCCATCAAGGCATACTTGAAGGAAGAAAAAAAAGGAAGCAAACTTCATGCTTTATAAGCGTATACTGTCTTAGTTATCTAGTGCTGCTATAACAGAAATACCACAAGTGTATGGTTTCAACAAAGAGAAATTTATTCTCTCACAGCCTAGGAGACTAGGAGTCGGAATTCAAGGTGCCAGCTCCAGGGGAAAGTTTTCTTTCTGCGTAGGCTCTGGAGGAAGGTCCTTGCCAATCTTTCCCTGCTCCAGTTGCTTCTCAGCTCAGGGACCCCAGGTCCAAAGGATCCATTCTCCTAGCTCTTTTTTCTTGATGATATGAGGTCCCCACCTCTCTCCGCTCTCTTCTCTCTTTTATATCTCAAAAGAGATTGACTTGAAACACAACTTAATCTTGTAGATTTAGTTCTGCCTCATCAACATAACTGCAGCAGTATATTGACCTGGAACTGCCAGAAATTCAGGCTGGTTTCAGAAGAGGATGTGGAACCAGGGATATCATTGCTGATGTCACATGGATCCTGGCTGAAAGCAGAGAATACCAGAAGGATGTTTACCTGTGTTTTATTGACTATGCAAAGGCATTCGACTGTGTGGATCATAACAAACTATGGATAACATTGCAAAAAATGGGAATTCCAGAACACTTAATTGTGCTCATGAGGAACCTTTACATAGATCAAGGGGCAGTTGTTCGAACAGAACAAGGGGATACTGAATTGTTTAAAGTCAGGAAAGGTGTGCATCAGGGTTGTATTCTTTCACCATACCTATTTAATCTGTATGCTGAGCAAATAATACGAGAAGCTGGACTATGTGAAGAAGAACGGGGTATCAGGATTGGAGGAAGACTCATTAACAACCTGCATTATGCAGATGACACAACCTTCCTTGCTGAAAGTGAAGAGGACTTTAAGCACTTACTAATGAAGATCAAAGACCACGGCCTTCAGTATGGATTGCACCTCACCATAAAGAAAACAAAAATCCTCACAACTGGACCAATGAGCAACATCATGATAAATGCAGAAAAGATTGAAGTTGTCAAGGATTTCATTTAACTTGGATCCACAATCAACAGCCATGGAAGCAGCAGTCAAGAAATGAAAAGGCACATTGCATTGGGTAAATCTGCTGCAAGGGACCTCTTTAAAGTGTTGAAGAGCAGAGGTGTCACCTTGAAGACTAAGGTGTGCCTGACCCAAGCCATGGTATTTTCAATCATATCATATGCATGTGAAAGCTGGACAATGAATAAGGAAGACCGAAGAAGAATTGACGCCTTTGAATTGTGGTGTTGGCGAAGAATATTGAATATACCATGGACTGTCAGAAGAATGAACAGAGCTGTCTAGGAAGAAGTACAATCAGAATGCTCCTTAGAAGCAAGGATGGCGAGACTGCGTCTTACATGCTTTGGACTTGTTGTCAGGAGGGATGAGTCCCTGGAGAAGGACATCATGCTTGGCAAAGTACACGGTCAGTGGAAAAGAGGAAGACCCTCAACGAGGTGGACTGACACAGTGGCTGCAACATGAGCTCAAGCATAACAATGATTGTAAGGAAGGCTCAGGACCAGGCAGTGTTTCGTTCTGTTATGCATAGGGTTGTTATTAGTAGAAACCAACTCGACGGCACCTAACAACAACAACAAGAACATCAACATAACTGCCACTAATCCCACCTCATTTACATCATATAAGTAGGATTTGACATACATAGGAAAATCACATCAGGTGACAAATGGTGGACAATCACACAATACTAAGAATCATGGCCTAGCCAAGTTGCCTAACAGTTTTGGGGGACACAATTCAATCCATAACATTAAATCAATTTAGGGCTGAATTTCAGTTATGTTAGTATATAGGGAGTTGATCAAATTTTTAGTTTTCTATGTTTTGTGCTTTTTCTTCTCTTAGCTTCCAAATAAGCTCTGTTTGAAAAATTCTAATCTTTCCTCAGTATAAGATAAGGGGCAAAAGATTTTATTAGACCAAAGCCAAGGCACAAAGGAAATTTTAGTGCTTATGAAGCTTAGCATAGTGGGAATATTATCCCTTCTGGTTTAGCAGTGAAGGACGAGCTAATGGGGGAGAGAGATGAAAATGAAGGATGGAAAAGTTTGGAACACTAAAATATTTCTCTCTCAGCACATAGACTTTTCCTTCATATGGATTAGTAGGGTTTCTGGGGAATGGAAGGTGTGTAGGGCTTTTTAAAGTATATATCATAATCCTTAAACTTCGGAGATGTTATCAGGAGGGACCAGTCTGTCGAGAGGGACATCATGCCTGATAAGGTAAAGGGTCAGCGAAAAAGAGGAAGACCTTGGATGAGATGGATTGACACTGTGGCTGCAACAATGGGCTGAAGCAATTCTGCTCTGTCCTATGGCGTCTACATGAGTCAGAAACGACTTGAGCGCAAATGGAATCACAGCATAATCCCATTTTACAGAATAAATAAAGAATTCTGAGAATTGGTACAGAGTAGTATTTTTTTATTGAGGTAAAATCTACATAAAATTAACCATTTTAAAGTGTACAATTCAATGACATTTAGTACACTCACATTGCTGTGCAATTATCACCTCTATCTAGTTCTATGACATTTTCTTCACTTGAAAGGAAACCTCATATCCATTAACCAGTTAGTCTTCTTTCTCTTCCCCTAGTCTGCTTTTGGTGTCTGTAGATTTACATATTCTGAATGTTTCATATAAATAGAATTACATAAGTGACCTTTTGTATCTGGTTTCTTTGACTTAGCATAATGTTTTATGCTAAGCACATATTGGTACTTTATTCCTTCTTATGGCTGAGTAATATTCCATTGAACAGATATGCCACATTTCATTTACTCATTCATCAGTTAATGGGCGTTTGGATTGTTTCCATCTCTTTGTTATTATGAATAGTACTGCTATTAACATCCGTGTACTAGTATTTGTTTGAACACCTGTTTTCAATTATTTTGGGTACATACCTAGAAGTAAAATATCTCCCATGGGCCATATGGTAATTCTATGTTTAACTTTTTATGGAACCACCAAAATGTTTTCCACAGTGGTTACAAAATTTTACAATCCCACCAGCAGTGAATGAGCGTCCCAATTTCTCCATCCCTCACCAACACTTGCTATATTCCTTTTTTTTTGTTGTTATAGCCATCCTAGTGGTTGTGAAGTAATATCTCATTGTGGTTTTGATTGTATGTCCCTAGCAACTAATGATGTTGAGAATCTTTTCCTGTGCTTTTTAGCTACTTGTATATCTTCTTTGGAAAAATATCTATTCAAGCTCTTTGCACATTTTTTAATTGGATTTTACATCTTTTTGTTGCTGAGTCCTTCACATTCTGGATACTAAACTCTTATATGTATATATTTACCAAATATTTTCTCCTATTCTATAGGTTGCCTCTTCACTTTGTTGATAAAATCCTTTCATGCACAAGATTTTTGAATTTCAGTGAAGTCCAATGTATCTATTTTTCTTTTGTTGCCCTTGCTTTTGGTGTCTTATCTAAGAATTCATTGTCAAAAATAAGATAGTTAAACTTTACCCCTATGTTTTCTTCTAAGCCCTGATGACACAGTGGTTAAGAGCTCAGGCTACTAACCAAAAGGTCAGCAGTTTGAATCCACCAGCTGCTCCTTGGAAACCCTATGGGGCGGTTCTACTCTGTCCTATAGGGTCATTATGAGTCAGAATAGACTTGATGGCAATGGGTTTGGTTTTGGTTTTCTTCTAATGGATTTATGATTTTTGTTCTTATAGTTAGGTCATTCATTTATTTTGAGTTAATTTTTGAGTATGATGTGGGTTACGGGCCCAATTTTATTCTTTGCATGTGGAAATACAGTTGCCCTGGAACCATGTGTTGAAGAGACATTTATGTCCCCATTGAACAAATTTAGCCTCTTTGTTTAAAATCAATTGACCATAGTTGTATGAGTTTATGTCTGGATTCTTAGTTAGAACTGATTTATATATCTATTTGTCCTTATGCCAAGATCACAGTCTTGATTACTATTGCTTTGTTGTAAGTTTGGCAATCAGGATGTGTGAGTCCTTCACAATTTTTTTTTTTTATCAAGTTTTTGTTGTTGTTGTGGTATCCCTTACAATTCCATATGAATTATAGACTTGCCTTTTCTTTTGTGCAAAAAATGTGATTAGGATTTTGATAGGAATAGCATTAAATCTATAAGTCATTTTGTGTAGTATTGCCATCATAACGATGCTAAGTCTTCTAATCAATGAACATGGGATGTCTTTCTTTTAGGTCTTTTTAGATGACTGAAGTGTGTCTGACCCAAGCCATCATCTTTTCAATTACCCCATATCTATGCAAAGGCTGGGCAAAGAAAAAGGAAGACAGAAACATCGATGCATCCAAATTGTGGTTTTGGAGAAGAATATTAAATGTACCATGGACTGTCAGAAGCCCAAAGAAAATAGTCTTAGAAAAAATACTACCAGAATGATCCCTAGAAGCAAGGATGGAGAGACTTTTTATAACTTACTGTAGACACATCATCAAGAAAGACTAATCACTGGAACAGGACATCATGGCTAGGAAAGTACAGGGTCAGCAAATATAAGAGAAATATTCAGTGAGACGGATTGACACAGTAACAGAAACAATGGACTCAAACATACCAATGATCATGAAGATGGCACAGGGCCAGGCAGTGTTTTGTGTTTTTATACATAAGGTTGACATAAGTCTGAGCTGTCTCAACAGTAGCAACTAACATGAACAGTTTCTTTCAGCAGTGTTTTGTAGGTTTCAATGTAAAAGACTTGTACCTGCTTGGTTAAATTTATCCCCAAATATGTTATTCTTTTTGATTCTATTGTAAATAAAATTGTTTACCTTATTATTATTATTTAAATTTCCTTTTGGAACTGTTCCTTGCCAGTGTATAGAAATTAAACTGATTTTTGTATGTTGATATATTTGTTTGTTTGTAAGATGTGATAGTTTATCAAAGTGGATTTTTGGGGATTTTTATATATGGAGTCATGACATCTGTAAATAGAGATAATTTTACTTCCTTTACAATTTGAATGCCCTTTATTTCTTTTTGTTTGTCTAGTTGCTCTGGCTAAAACTTCCAGAGATGAGTAGAGTTTCAATGCACTGTCATTTAATCTTGATCTTAGAGGGAAAGTGTTCATCTTTCACAATTGAGTATAATGTAAACTGTGAGTTTTTCATAAATGTCCTTTATCATATTGAGAAAGTTCCCTTGTACAATATTTTTTAATCATAAAAGTGTGCTGGCAGTGTGTCAAGGAGAGGAGGGGCCAAGATGGCAAACTAGCCAGTAACTTCCACCGATCTCCCTTACTACAAAGACCCGAAAAAACAAGTGAATCGATTATATATATATGACAAGCAAAATTAAGGAATCAGTATGAGTGATGGGGGAGGGAGAGATGGTACAGAAGCAGCGACAAGTTGCCGAGCTCACATGCACCTCAGGTCTAATTCCTTGGTGCCGTTCTTTAGCGCAACCGCAGCAGGGCTGATAGTAGTGCCCTGAGACACGGCAGCTTCAGTAGAAGCAGAATGGCGCACCCCTGACCTTGTGGTGTGTCTACAAACAGGGCTGGCTGTGGCTTTTAGGAAGCAGCTGCTTCAGCAAAAGAAGGCAACCAAAGTGCCGGCACTCTGACCCCCTGGTGTGATGGCCATGGGACTGCTGGTGGAGTTTAGGACACAGTAGCTTCAGTAAAAGAAGGCAAGCATGGGATGCAGCCCTAACTCCCTGAGGCAATCTCACCGGGGGCCCAGACAGCACACACAGGCTACACAGGCCTCCGGAATCTGAGATAAAACAGCGCTCTTGACACAAGTTAAGTGATTTTACCTAATTTACGGTGCACAGAACTAATAGCTCCGTCTTTTGAAAGAACTCTCTCCTATCTACCTGATCCCTCCCCGCTTTGCCCCAGCTGGGTTCATTAAGAGTTGATTTCCCTGGGCCTGTGATAGAAACTCCTGCACTCTCTGAGCCATTCTCCTGGCCTGGGAGAAGGAACAAATTAACAAATGGGGGGGGATACTTTTCAGACTCCCCTAATCTGGTAGCTCAGAGCAGAAGTGGCTCCAGTCCTGGCATAAGCAATCCACAGACTTCATCTCTCACCCCTACATGGATCCACATGGCTATTATATTGCAAGGGCAAATCTGTTTGAGATCTGACTGTAACCATTTCAGCTGTGCAGTGGAGAGGCAGGTTTTGGAGGTCTGATACTGCTCTGCCTAGTAAACAGGGCCTTCACCTACCCATAGCAGGGGCCTGAGGACTGGAGGCTGTATCCATGCCACCTAGCCACCCATGAAAGGATAGTGGTACCTACCAGTACTTATCAGCATTGGATGCCTAAGGTACAGCTGCTGAGCCTACTCACCAGAGCGCTCTAAAGAACAGAGATATTCCTTCCTCACTGACACTTGGGGGAAGGCTGTCAGCCCCCTGCCTTCCTCAGAGTGTGATCCCCTGCCACTACCAGAAACCAGTGCATACACCCATCACCACTGCTCCTCGAAGATAGAAGGTGAGAGCCTACACCACACACTAGGTGACCAACTATCGGGACACCTGAGCTGAACCTATACAAGAAGAGTGAATGGACTCCTAAGCTCATATACCTGGTAAGAGCTCTAGCCATCTAGTAACAGGACACTAGTGCTTCAAAGACTCCAGTAACCAAGTTAGCTTACTCTAGTACCCTATTTGGCTATATCGAAACAGAACAAAGCAAGAAACTAGGACACGGTGAGCAAACATAAAACAAATTTATACAATAACTCATAGATGGCTCGGAGACAACAGTGGATATCAAATCACATAAAGAAGCAGACTATGATTGCTTCTACAAACTCCCAAAACAGAGAATCAAGGACTCTCCCAAATGAAGACGTATTCCTGGAATTACTAGATGTAGAACACAAAAGATTAATATACAGAACTCTTCAAGACATCAGGAACGACATCAGGAATGACATCATGAACGAGATCAGGCAACAAACAGTAAAAGACAAGGAACATACAGATAAAGCAGTTGAAGAAATTATAAGATTGTTCAAGAAAATGAAAAATTTAACAAACTTCAAGAATCCATAGAGAGACAGCATCCAGAAATCTAGAAGATTAACAATAAAATTACAGAATTAGACAACTGAATAGAAAGTCAGAGGAGCAGAATTGAGGAACTGGAATGCAGAATTTGTGAGATTGACGATAAATCACTTGGCACCAAAACATCTGAAGAAAAATCAGATAAAAGAACTAAAAAAAAAAAAATGAAGAAACCCTAAGAATCATGTGGGACTCTATCAAGAAGAATAACTTGCAAGTGATTCGAATATCAGAACAGGGAGGGATAACAGAAAATACAGAGAGAATTCTTGAAGATTGTTGGCAGAAAGCTTCCCTGATATTGTGAAAGATGAAAGGATATCTATCCAAGATGCTCACCAAACCCCAGACAAGGTAAATACCAAAAGAAAGTCACCAATACATATTATCATCAAACTTGCCAAAACCAAAGATAAAGAGAAAATTTTAAGAGCAGCCAGGGATAAGTGAAAAGTCACTAAAAAGGAGAATCAATAAGAATAATTTCAGACTACTAGGCAGAAACCATGCAGGCAAGAAGGCAATGGGATGACATATATAAAGCATTGAAAGAGAAAAATTGCCAGGCAAGAATCATATATCCAGCAAAACTGTCTCTCAAATATGAAAGTGAAATTAAGACATTTACAGATGAACAAAAGCTTAGGGAATTTGCAAAAACCAAACCAAAACTACAAGAAATACTAAAGGGAATTCTCTGGATAGAAAATCAATAATGTCAGATATCAACTCAACACTAGAACACAGAACAGAGCAACCAGATATCAACTCATATAGGGAAATCATAAAAGTAAATCAAGATTTAAAAAAAAATGCTCAAAACAGGGAATCAGTGATGTCATTATGTAAAAGATGGCAATAATCAATAAAAAGGGACTAAATAAAGTAGGCATAGATCTTCCACATGGAGAGGAAATCAAGGTGATATAGGGAGATACAAGTTAGGTTTAAACACAGAAAAATAGGGGTAAATATCAAGGTAACCACAAAGAAGACTAACAATCCTACACTTCAAATAAAAAACAAGATAAACATAAAGACTCAGCAAAAACAAATTCAACCACAATGAAAAAGAGGAACACACAATTCACAAAGAAAAACTTAGCACAAAAAAGTAAGTGGAAAAATGAAACTGTCAACAACACACACACATAAAAGGCATCAAAACGACAGCACTAAACTCATACCTATCTGTAATCACACTGAATGTAAATGGACTAAATGCACCAATAAAGAAACAGAGAGTTGCAGAAAGGATTAAAAAAAAAACATGACCTGGCTATATGCTGCCTACAAGAGATGCACCTTAGACTTAAAGACACAAACAAACTAAAATTCAAAGGATGGGAAAAAAATATATCAAGCTAAAAAGAATCAAAAAAGAGGAGGAGTGCCTATACTAATTTTTGACAAAACAGACTTCAAACTTAAATCTACCACAGAGGATAAGGAAGGGCACTATATAATGATTAAAGTGACAATATGCCAGGAGGATATAACCATGACAGGGCTTCAAGATACAAAAAACAAACTCTAATAGCATTGAAAAGTGAGATAGACAGCTCCACAATTATAGTAGGAGACTTCAACACACCACTTTCAGTGAAGGACAGAACATCCAGAAAGAAGCTCAGTAAAGACACAGAAGAGCTAAATGCCACAATTAACCAACGTGACCTCATAGACATATACAGAACACTCCATCCAACAGCAACCAACTATACTTTCTTTTCTAGTGCACATGGAACATTGTCTAGAATAGACCACATATTAGGCCATAAAGCAAGCCTTAGCAGAATCCAAAACGTTGAAATATTACAAAGCATCTTCTCTGACCATGACGATAAAAGTAGAAATCAATAATAGAAAAAGGAGGGAAAAGAAATCAAACACTTGGAAACTGAACAATACCCTGCTCAAAAAAAGACTGGATTATAGAAGACATCAAAGATGGAATAAAGAAATACATAGAATGCGATGAGAATGAAAACACTGCCTATCAGAACCTTTGGGACCCAGCAAAAGCAGTGCTCAGAGGCCAATTTATATCAATAAATGCACACATACAAAAAGAAGAAAGGGCCAAAATCAAAGAATTATCCCCACAACTTGAACAAATAGAAAAAGTGCAACAAAAGAAACTTTCAGGCACCAGAAGAAAGCAAATAATAAAAATTAGAGCAGGATTAAATGAAATTGAAAACAGAAAAACAATTGAAAGAGTTAACAAGACCAAAAGCCTGTCCTCTGAAAAGATAAACAAAATCAACAAACCACTGGCCAAACTGATGAAAGAAAAATAGGAGAGGAAGCAAATAACCCGAATAAGAAATGAGATGGGTAATATCATAACAGACCAAACCTAAATTAAAAGAATCATAACAGAGTACTATGAAAAGTTGTACTCTAACAAATTTGAAAACCTAGAGGAAATGGACAAATTTGCAGAAACACACTACCTACCTAAACTAACACCAAGAGACAGAACAACTAAATAAACCTATAACAAAAGAACAGATTGAAAAAGTAATCAAAAAACTCCCAATGAAGAAAAGCCCTGGCCCTGATGGCTTCACTGGAGAATTCTACCAAACTTTCAGAGAAGAGTTAATACCACCACTACTAAAGGTATTTCAGAGCATAGAAAATGATGCAGTAGTCTCAAACTCATTCTAGGAAGCCAGCATAAACCTGATACCAAAACCAGGTAACAATCCCACAAAAAAAGAATATTACAGGCCAATATCCTCCGCCAGGCACTCCTTCAAACTCTATGGGGCAGTTCTACTCTATCCTATAGGGTCGCTATGAGTCGGAATCAACTCGACAGCACTGGGGTCTTTTTTTTATCCCTCATGAACTTAGATGCAAAAATCCTCAACAAAATTCTATCCAACAGAATTCAACAACATATCAAAAAAATAATTCACCATGACCAAGTGGGATTCATTTTTTTTTTTTTATGCAGGAGCAGTTCAACATCAGAAAAACAATCAATGTAATCCACCACATAAATAAAACAAAAGACAAGAACCACATGATCCTATCAATTCATGCAGAAAAGGCATTTGGCAAAGTCCAACACCCATTCATGATAAAAACTCCCAGCAAAATAAGAATAAAAGGAAAATTCCTAAATAATATAAAGGGCATTTATACAAAGTCAACAGCCAACATAATCCTAAACAGAGAGAGATTGAAACCATCCCAATGATAACAGGAACAAGACAAGGATGCCCTTAATCACCACTCTTATTCAACATTTTGCTGGAGGTCCTAATCACAGCTATAAGGCTAGAGAAAGAAATAAAGGGCATACAAATTGGCAAAGAAGTAAAAGTATCTCTGTTTGCAGATGACATGATCCTATACACAAAAAAACCTAAAGAAGGCTTAAGAAAAGTACTGAAACTAATAGAAGAATTCAGCAGTTTCAGGATACAAGATAAACATACATAAATCAATTGGATTCCTCCATATCAACAAAGAGAGTGATGAAGAGGAAATCAACAAATCAATGCCATTTACAAGAGCTTCTAAGAAGATAAAGTACTTAGGAATAAATCTAACCAGAGATGAAAAGACCTATACAAAGAAAACTACAAGACAGTACTTCAAGAAACCAAAAGAGACCTACATAAGCAGAAAAACTTACCTTGCTCATGGATAGGAAGACTCAACATTGTAAAGACGTCTATTCTGCCCAAAGCAATCTACAGATACGATGCAATCCCGATCCAAAAAGCAGTGACATTTTTAATGAGATAGAGAAACAAATCACCAACTTCATATGGAAGGAAAAGAGACTCCGGACAAGTAAAGCATTACTGAAAAAGAAGAACAAAGTGGGAAGCCTCACACTACCTGACTTTAGAACATATAATACCGCCACGATAGTCAAAACGGCCTGCTACTGGTACAACAACAGATACATAGACCAGTGGAACAGAATTGAGAATCCAGACATAAATCTATCCACATATGAGCATCTGATATTCGACAAAGGCCCTGAGTCTGTTAAATGGGGAAAAGACAGTCTCTTAAACAAATGGTGCTGGCATAACTGGATATCTATCTGCAAAAAAATGAAACAAGACTCATACCTCACATCATGCACAAAAACCAACTCAAAATGGATCAAAGACCTAAATATAAAATCTAAAATGATAAAGTTCATGGAAGAAAAAGTAGGAACAATGCTGGGAGCCCTAATACATGGCATAAACAGTATATAAAACATTACTACAACAGCAAAAACAGCAAAAGAGAAATTAGATAACTAAAAAAAAAAAAGAGCTTCTAAAAGTCAAACACCTATGCTCAACCAAAAAAAAAAAAAAAAAAAATCCAAAGACATCACCAAAAGACTAAAAAGATTACCTACAGATTGGGAAAAAGTTTTTAGCTATGACATTTCCAATCAGCGCCTGATCTCTAAAATCTACATGATACTGCAAAAATTCAACAACAAAAAGACAACCCAATTAAAAAATGGGCAAATGATATGAACAGACACTACACAGGTAGGTAACAGATACATGAGGAAATGCTCACATTCATTAGCCATTAGAGAAATGCAAATCAAAACTACAATGAGATTCCGTCTTACTTCAACAAGGCTGGCATTAATCCAAAAAACACAGAATAATAAATGTTGGAGAGGCTGTGGAGAGACTGGAACACTTCTACACTGCTGGTGGGAATGTAAAATTGTACAACCACTTTGGAAATCAATTTGGTACTTCCTCAAAAAGCTAGAAATAGAACTACCATATGATCCAGCAATCCCACTCTTTGGAATATATCCTAGAGAAATAAGAGCCATCACAGGAACAGATATATGCACACCCATGTTCATTGCAGCACTGTTTACAATAGCAAAAAGATGGAAGCAACCAGGGTGCCCATCAACAGATGAATGGATAAATAAGTTATGGTGTATTCACACAGTGGAATACTATGCATCAATAAAGAACAATAAGGCTAAAGATTTGTCAATTTTATTGATCTTTACAAAGTACGAACTTTTGCTTTCATTGATTCTCCATATTGTTTTATAAATTCTCTATTTTATTTATCTCTAGGTAATCTTATTTATTTCTTTCTTTCTGCCTGGCTTGGGTTTAGCTTGCTCTTTTTTATGTATATTCTTAAGGAGTAAAGTTAGTTAAGTGATTTGAGAATTTTCTTCTTTTTAATGTACATTTTATATCTATAAATTTCTTAGTGCTGCTTTTACTATATCCCATAGGTTTTGGTATGTTGTGTTTTCATATCCATTTGTTTCAAGTACCTCCTAGCTTCACTTTAATTTCTTTTTTTGACACATTAATTGTATAAAAGTATGCTGATTAATTTCCACATATTTTTGACTTTTCTAGTTTTCCTTCTGTTATTTGTTCCTAGTTTCATTCCCTTATGGTCACAATAAGATATATTTTCACCTTCTTAAATTTGCTGAGACTTGTTTTACACCCTAACATATGGTCAATCCTAGAGAATAGTCCATGTGCCCTTAAAATAATGTGTATTCTGCTGTTGTTGGTTGGAGTGTTCTATATATGTCTGTTGGGTGTAGTTGGTGTGTATTATTGTTCAGACTCTATTTCCTTATTGATCTCCCGTCTAGTTTTTCTTTCCATTATTGAGAGTGGAGTATTGAAGTCTCCAACAAAATTATAGAAGTATCTATTTGTCCCTTTAATTTTGTCAGTTTTGTTGCATATATTTTTGAGCTCTATTGTGAAATGTGTTTATAATAGTTATATCTTCTCGATAGATTGAAACCGTTATTCAAACACAATGCTCTTCTTTAACTCATAAGAAATTGACTTAAGATACACCCTACACTAATCCTGCCTCATTAGCATAACAAAGATAACCCATTCCCAGATGAGATTATAACCACAGGTACAAAGGTTACAGTTTACAACACATATTTTTGGGGGACATATTCAATCCATAACACTCCAATACTGCATTCTTTTGTGATTAATTGATTTTATATTGTACCATTTTAATTTTCTCATTTGTTTTTCTGTGTGTGTGTGTGTGTTTCCTTTGTGGTTTCCTGGAGGTTACATTAACATCCAAAACTTTATAAAAATCAAGTTTGAAATAATACCAACTTTGTTACAAAGTATACACAAATTGATCCTTTATAGTTCTGTCATCCCCACATTTATGCTATTGTCAACAACATAAAATTAGATTTTTTAATGTAAAAATTAGATATTTATACATTGTGTGTGCATTTACATAGCTTTATAATTATTGTTTTATTTACTTGTCTTTTAAATAATGGAAAATAAAAAAAGGAAAAAGATTTTTTTTTAAAAGAAGAAAAAAGTTACGAACCAAATAAGCAACACCACTGATTTTATATTTACCTATATAGCTACATTTACCATCGTTCTTTATTCCTCCATATAGCTTCAAGTACTGTATAGTAGTCTCTCACTTCAGCCTGGCAGACTGTCTTTAATTTCTTGTACAGGTTTACTAGTGAGGATCTCCCCCAGGTTTTGTTTATCTGGGAAGTCTTAATTTCGCCTTCATTTCTGAAGGATAGTTTTTCCAAATATAGAATTCTTACTTAATAGATTTTGTTGATATTATTATTTCACCATGTTAAATATGTAATTCCACTACCTTCTAGTCTTGATTGGAAAGTAGTAATAATTTGAAAGTATGTAAAAAGTAGTAATAAGTATTAAATCCTAGTTTAAGAAGTGTTATTTAGGTGCTAGGGAATAGATAAATTTCACAATAATAGGAAGATCACATTAGATGACAAAACGGTAGACAATTACACAATACTGGGAATCATGGCCTAGCCAAATTGATACACATATTTTCGGGTGACACAATTCAATCCATGACAACAATGAAAGACTATAAAACAATAGTGAAAGACAATGAACCAACAGATAAAACTGAGGCCATGCATAGCACTCATATCAATAAATAGGCTTAATTTATCTATTAAAAGAAAAATATGTTCAAATTGGCTTGCAAAGGAATAGCCAACAATAGGTTGTATACTAGAGACAAAACTAAAACAAAGAAATCCAAAGGGGCTGACATTAAAAGAATAAGGAACATACATGAACAAATAAAAAACATAAGAAAATAGGAATTGTAATCTTATCAGCACTATTTTTAAAATGAAAAAAATATATATAATACTTAGCTTTGAGAAGATAAGGCAAACTGCATACATTTACTAATTTTTCTACTCCCACTACAGACTTGAGGCAGAATTGTTATACCCATAAATATAAACATCCACATGTAAAATGTACATTTCTATAAATAATCTCCATACACTCTCAATTATATGAAATAACACATGGATAAGAGAATGTGTAATTACATGACTCATATTATTCACTCTTCTCATCGACCATAGAAACATACAGTAAAACTAAAAGATAAAATATCAAGGCAGAATCTAAGCATGAGTATGGTAATGTAATTTTAATATACAATGATGCCAATTTATTGTTCTACTTATAAACATCACTAACACTATTATAAGACAAACAGAACATTTTTATTATTTGACCAATAATAAATAGTGGAAATAGCAAACTAAATTAAGGAGCCTTGATCAGAGATATTAAAAGCTCATCTGGAAGTCAAGAAAGACTATGACTTATCTGAATAAAAATAAACTTATCTGAATAGCAGGAAAGAAATGGCAAATCTGAATAATCCATAATGTAAGTAATTCCTGGATGCTATCTGTGAGTCTACTGTTTATCATTTGATGTTGTATTTCTTTATATTTATAATGCCTCATTTACTGTTTCTTCAATTCACTTCATCTTGCTGTGTAAGATACTTCCTAAAGGACTCACGCTATCAAAATGATTGTTCTCATTCAAAATATGAAGAATACATCTCTAAATTCTATGCTAACTCAGTCTATCATTATTCTTTGTTATTGTAGTAAATGTATATAACAAAACATTTGCCATTTGTAGAACTGCCTCATAGGGTTTCCAAAGAGCGCCTGGTGGAGTCAAACTGCTGGCTGACCTTTTGGTTAGCAGCAATAGCTCTTAACCACTAAGCCACCAGGGTTTCCCTGTACAATTCAGTGACATGAATTATGATTATCATGTTGTTCAACCATAAATATTATTCATCTCCAAATTTTTCATCAACCTTAACAGAAGCTCAGTGTCCCCTGAACAACAAGCCCCCCTTTTTCCCTCCCTTCCACCTGCTGCTGGTTATCACTAATAAACTTTGGTCTCTACACACTTGCTTTTTCTACCTCTTTCATGTAAATTGGTTCATATATTATGTCCTTTTGCGACTGACTTATTGCATTCAGTGTAATGTTTTCAAGGTTCATCCATGTTGTAGCATGTATCAAGATTTCATTTTTCTTTATAGTTTAGTAAAATTTCATTGTATATATGTACCCTGTTTTATTTAATTTTTTTTTTTTTTTTAATTCATCTGCTGATGGACATTTAAGCTGTTTCCACTTTTTTGGCTGTTGTGAATATACTACAGTGAGCATTGGTGTACAAGTGTCTGTTCGTATTCCTGCTTTCAGTGACTTTGGGTGTATACCTAGGAGTGGAATTGCTCAATCATATGGCAATTTTATATTTATTTTTTGAGGAACCACCAAACTGTTTTCCACAGTGGTTGTACCATTTTACTATCCCACCAGCAATGAATGAGGGTTCCTATTTTTCCATGTTCTCGCCAACGTTTTCATTTTTTATTCATAAACATCTTAGTGAGTGTGAAATGATATCTCATTGTGATTTTGATTTACATTTCCTTATTGACTAATGATGTTGAGCAACTGCTCACGTGTGTGTTGGCCATTTATATTTCTTTGGTGAAATGTATATTCAAGTCCTTTTCCCATTTTTTGATTGGGTTGGTTGTCTTTTTGTTGTTAAGTTGCAGGAGCTCTTTACATATTTTGGATTTTAAACCCATAATAGATATATAAGGTTCCCAAATTTTTTCTCTCAATCTGTAGGCTGACTTTCAACTTTGTTGATAAAGTCCTCTGAGAAACAAAAGTTTTAAATTTTGATGAGGTCCCATTTATCTATTTTGTCTTTTGTTGCTCATGCTTTCAGTGTTATATCTCATAATCTGTTGGTAAAAACTAGGTCCTAAAGCATTACACCTGTGTTTCTTCTAAGACTTTTGTGGGTTTAGTTCTTACATTTAGGGTTCTGGTCCATTTTGTGTTAGTTTTTGTATATTTTTATTTTGAAATAATTTTAGATGCAGAGAAGAGTTGGAAAGATAGTAGAAGTTCCCTTAAACTTTTCACCCAGCTTCCCCTAATGTTAACATTTTATATAACCATGGTTCAACTGTCACAAAGTTCTTTTTTTATTAAACTATAAAAAGTCTTAGTTTCAAATTTATTATCCTTGAAGTAAGTGCAAAAAGAGTGCATTTCATAATATTTAGAAAAAATGCTGGAAAAAAAAATCAATGATCCCTTAGAAACCAAGGAAATATATATCAATGCCACAGAACTTAGAATTCTTTCTAAAATTAATACATCTCTTTATCTATTAAGATGACATATTTGCAAATGGGATATTGGATTTGGGGACTCTTTGAAATAATATTTTTATGTCTCTCTATATAAATTGGGGCCCTGGCGGCACGGTGGTTAAGAGCTTGGCTGCTAACCAAAAGGTTGGCAATTCAAATCCACCAGCTGCTCCTTGGAAATGCTATGGGGCAGGTCTACTCTGTCCGATAGGGTGGCCGTTATTAATTGGAATCGACTCAATGGCAAGGCATTTTTCATATCTAATGTGAACTTTTGTAGACTGTTCCTAAACATATCAACCAACAGTGAAATTATATTATTAAATACATAAGCCTAAATGCTGTTTAAATTTTTGAGAATCCGACTGCTCTGACAGGTATCACAGTAAAGGATTCCAGACAGAAAGGGAGAAAAATACAGAACAAATTCGAGTTCACACACACAAAAAACAAAAACCCAGACTTACTGGTCTGATAGAGACTAGAGAAACCCCCAAGACTGTTGCTCCCGGACACCCTGCTAACTCAGAACTGAAGCCACTCCCAAAGTCCACCTTTTAGGCAAAGATTAGGCAGGTGTATAAAACAATAACACTTGTGAGGAAAGTGCTTCTTAGAGACCAAATGGGCAGCACCTGCCCAAAAGCAAAGACAAGAAGGCAAGAGAAGACAGGAAAACTGGACAAATAGACACAGGGAACCCGGGGTGGAAAAGGAAAGGGGGAGAGTGCTGACACAATGCAGGCATTGAAATCAATGTTACAAAACAACTAGCGTATAAATTTTTTAATGAGAAACGAATTTGCGCTGTCAACTTTAACCTAAAGCACAATAAAATTTAAAAATATGAGAATCTGAAGTTTAATAAGTTGTTTTTATAATAAGTACAATCTAAGAAAAATTTCTAATCAATATGCCTATTTACAGAAATATATAGCCAGACCTGGGGTGTGAAATTAGGTGCTATACTCTTTTGGCAGAAACCCTGGTGGTGTAGTGGTTAAGCGCTGTGGCTGCTAACCAAGAGGTCAGCAGTTCGAATCTGCCAGGCGCTCCTTGGAAACTCTGTGGGGCAGTTCTACTCTGTCCTGTAGGGTCTCCATGAGTTGGAGTCGACTCGACGGCAACGGGTTTGGGTTCTTTGTGTTGCAGTGAATGAAAAAACAATAAGAATGTGTACATTGATTCTTCATGCCTTGTAGCATAAAAAGATTAAAACTGTTTCTTAAAAGCATAGAAAAAACAAATTAATCAGGCATTCTATTTTTTTTTTTTTTGTTTTGGTTACAATATTTGGATTGTGAAAACTATAAAGCATTGTTTTAAAAGTACTTTAAGCTTTCTAAATGCTCTTATAATCATTACGGATTTGATTTTCACAACAATACCTTACAGTAACAGGTAGGCTTCAGTGGTAGAATTATCAACTTCCATGCAGGAGACTTGGGTTCAACTCCCAATTCCTGGCAAATGCAACTCACGAGCAGCCACCACCAGTCTGTCTGTGGAGACTTGCATGTTGCTATGATGGTGGAAAGTTTTCAAAGGAACTTTCACACTAAGACTGACTAGGAAGAAAGACCTAGCTATCTCAAATCGACCAATGAAAATGGTCCCATCTGCAACCTATCACCCGGATGGTGCAGGACCAGACAGCTTTTTGTTTCCTTGTGCATAGGATCTCCATGAGTCAGGGGCTAACTAGAGGGCAGCTAATAGGACAAGCTTTTGTTGATACTTGCAGCCAGCTGTTGGTGTCTCATTCATATCTTCTTGCTTTACCATTTCAGCATGTCACTTTCCATAAAGATAAACACTGTTACACAGTAGGGCATGCCCCAGCATTTCCAGCCTGTGTAAGAGTGGAGCTGACTCCAGGCACCAGAAAAAGCTCTCAGGAAAAGATGCAACTCTTATATTTGGAAGGCTGGCAGGCAGGCATTGAATTAATGTCTCCTGGATATTGGTGCAGGGCTCTGGAGGGGCAGTGATTAAGAGCTCAGCTGCTAACCAAAATGTTGGCAGTTCAAATCCACCAGCTCCTTTTTGAAAACCCTATGGGACAGTTCTACTCTGTCCTGCTGGGTTGCTACGAGTCAGAATCCACTTGATGGCAATGGGTTTGGTTTTTTTGGTTTTGGATATTGGTGCAGTGGTTAAAGCACTAGGATGCTAACCAAAACATTGACGGTTAGAAAGCACCAGCCTCTCCGTGGGAGAAAGATGTAGTGGTCTGCTTTCATAAAGATTACAGGCTTGGAAACCCTGTGGAGCTCTTCAATGTGTCCTATACAATCGCTATTAGTTGGAATCAACTCCACTACAAAGGGTTTGGTGTTTTAATTTGGAGATAGACCTCAGGAGTCCCTGTGTGGTGAAAACAGTTAAGTGCTTGATACTGAAAGGTTGGCAGTTCGAATCCACCCAGAGAGCCTGAGAAAGACTTGGCCGTCTGCTTCCCCATGGTCACAGCCAGGAAAATGCGGTTCTACTCTGCATCACAAGGGTTGCCACGAGTTGGAATCGACTCAATGGCAGCTGGTTTTTAGAGATAAAATAAAAAAAAAAAACTTTTTTTTTTTTTTTTTGGTTTTTAGAGATAGACGTCAATAAATTAAAAAAAACCTAAAAAAACCCTCAGCTTTTTCACCTTTGAAATGGGGTAAGTACGGTTTTAAAATAGTTCACAGAAAATTCCAGTGAGATTAAGGTCTGCTTACTCACAGTGATAACTTGTTTGGCAATTCACCCTTTACCGCCTTCCTTTCCTTCCCTATTTCACATTCCCATGCCCCTACTGTGTTTCTTGGGATCATCCAAAATGACTGCTTGCACTTGAAACTTCTCGTAGAAAATAAACTTAAGAATACTTCCCCAAAGAATAGTCTGAAGAGACATTCAAGTAGAGGGAGTATTCAAATTCTTTAGTAACAGTCTTGGTTGTAGGAAAGGCAGGAGCATGGGGACAAATAAATGGGTTTAGGAGTATCTGTGGATATCAGCTATCTATGCTTTCTCTTAAAAGCCAATCATTATTATCGAATACAGATTATTTTTTGTCCATGATACTTAGTCTAAAATTTAGGAAGGAATAAAACTCTCAGTTAAAGTTAATAAGGACTGAAGATTTTAGTTTTTTTATTAATATCATTTTCTATCATAGTTGTATATGATTCATAACTCATCAAACTAATTAGCAATGAAAAGCACACAAGTTATATCTTAAGGTGTTAGAACACGTTATTAAATTAGCAGTCCCATTTGCTAGGTTAATTAAAAAATAAAATTTTATTTATTTTCAGAGAATCAAAAGGTCAAATGCTTCTATTACATATTTTGAAAAAGTTTATTCAAGCAGTTTATTTGTAGCATAAAATGTGTATCATGCTGCATATTAATAATCTCACAGCTACTAAAATTTTAAAAAATTTCTTCAGTTTTATTAGCTGGTACAAAATGGATAAAACATTTATTTTATGTCTAGATAATCAGAATAGTATAAAAAAGCCAAGACCAAACCCGTTGCCATGGAGTCAATTCTGACTCACAGCAACCCTATAGGACAGAGTAGAACTGCCCCCTAGAGTTTCCAAGGAGCACCTGGTGGATTCGAACTGCTGATCTCTTGGTTAGCAGCTGTAGCACTTAACCACTATGCCACTAGGGTTTTCCAGAATAGTATATAAAAAAAAACCTGTATGTGTAATAAGAATAAGAGAGAAAATTGAAAAAAAAATTGGAAAAAAAATACTAGGGAAGGGAAGCTTAAGTACAGTGTAACTGATCAGAGCAGCTCACAGAGGATTGAGCCTTAGATGCTCGATCAGGTTCTCTATAATTCCTCTATAATTTCTTGGTTCTCTATAATAATTCCTCATAGTGATCCTATAGGACAGAGTAGAACTGCCCCATAGGGTTTCCAAGGAGTGGCTGGTGAATTACAGCTGCTGACCTTTTGTTTGGCACCCAAGCTCTTAACCACTGCACCAGCAGGGCTCCCTACCATAGCTAGGTTACTATGAAGCATACTATCCACATTAAAAACCGTATCTTCTGTTTCTGGGCCCCACGGGGTGGGCTAGTATTTAAATATAAAGTCTGAAGAAGGAAACAAGAAAATTGACAAATAATATCATAAGAATACTTTGCACTGACTCTATCCTGGTAAGCTTATATCTGGGATATAAGAGTGATTTACTCAGAAGGTTTATTTTCAATTTAGCTTACACATGGCAATGACATCAATACATTCAGAACTATTTTAGAAATATTTTATTTATTTTCAGAAATACGATAAACTCAGGTTTTCCAATTCTAAAACTCAGTCTTGTCCCAGTTCAAACCTACTGTATCCTCTGGCCAAGCTTTAACAAAATACAGCTTTAAATTATGTGTTCTCTGTCTTTTACTGTACTGAAGCAATTTAGTGCCAAACCCTGCTTCTTTTCTCATTTCAGTTCATACATTTTAAAATATATTTTGTACATTTCACAGAACACTTCACAATGCCTGGCATCTATCTATCTTGACTGCCATAAACTTAGTTCAAACTGTTCTTTTGTTGTTGTTTACTCACCGCAGCTTCCCTTTTACCCAATTCTAATTGGTATGTTGTTGTTAGGTGCCATGGTGTCGATTTCGACTCAGCGCCACCAGGGCTCCTTAATTCTGGGTATGTCCTCTTTATTTCAGCCCTGAAAGCTGTATCATGATTTCCTATTACAGTATGCATCAGATCACATTTCTGGACTTTGGTTCATAGTCCTTTACCAACATGCATTAACTTACCTGATTTCCCTTTTTTCTGACTCAGTGTATTTTCTTTCGACTTGAGCAAATGATTTTTCATACACCAAATAAACCTTTATTCCCAAACTAAACGTTATTCTCTTGTTTGTTCAGCTGATTGTCATCTATCTTTCATTCCTTAAAAAGCACCAGAAATCACAATGTCTCCTAGATGCTCTTTCCATTAAGGATGATATAAGTAGGGTTAGTGTTCTCAGCCTAGCAGGAATTGAATTTTATTCTCTTTGGTTATTACTTCTGATAACCTTCTTGGTTAGGGTACCATAGAATCACAATGAAGTCTCCTTCTTAGGCTACCTTTGTACTACAGTCATCCTTCAGACCGAAGGGTTAGTGGAAGTTAAGGAGAAAGAGTTTCCTCGTTCTAGAAATCTAGCTAATACGTTTATACCTTTTTTACAGCTCACAATACACTGCCACACATATTATCTCATTTGACTCAAACTGTGAAAGGTAGAATTGCAGTCCTTAAGTGGGAGGGAACCTGAAGCTCCAGTGTACTGCAGTATTCAAGAAGACAGGCTTTGGAGTTAGGAAGACCTGGGTGTGAATTACTACTACAGTGCTCATAGCTGTATAATTTTTGGTAAACTACTAATATCTCTAAGCCTCAACCATCCCAGAAAATAATGACAGTGATAGATGCAAGAGGTTCTGCACGTAAAGATCGTAGTACATAATGTGGGTTGCTTAGCACACGCTGAGCAATTACTTAATGGCAACATGTTAAGAGATTTGCCGAAAGCACCCATTTTAGACCATGCCTGCAAGAACATGAACCCAAGACTTCGGACTCCAAACCCCATGCTTTTCCCGTCTCCCTGCTTGTAGCACACTGAATTAAACTAACTTGATGGATGACCTTGAGCAAAGTACTTCACCTAGTCCGACTAGTCATCTGTAGAAAGAGGGACTTGATTTAGACACTCTCTAAGGTCTCTTGAGTCTACTCCAGTTACGTTAGATCAGGCTTTTTCTGTACTGTTGAAGTGTTGTGATATTGGTTCATGATACAGCCAAGATCTGTATAATCATAATCCGTGCTCTTTGCAATTCATTTCATCTCTATATCCATATTTCGTTCAACGTTTAGTTTGTGTACACACACAACCGCTGCCTGTCTTCAGTCTGCCTACCAGCGCCTTGGGGAGATCCACACCTAGCAAAACAGCTTTATTTATTTATATCCTAGCTTGTTTTAGAAAAGATCTAAGGCGGCGAGTGGCACTATAAGTCTCTAACGGTGTCACACAATGTGATTAATAAACACTCTTTTGATGAAATCAGCCCGTAGAAAATCGTCCATGAGTGAGATGCTAACTAATGTCTTTTCACCTAAGTCTTAAAAATAAAAACTAATGTACCTAGCTAAAAGTCCTGGAAGCATACGCTTATGACTCTTCCCTTAGCCTTGACGCTATCCCATTCGTTGTCACCGGTCACTCGAATGCCCTTCTCAGACCAGCCCAAATCGTCGCCGCTCCAGCCGGAGCTGGACCAAGATCCCACCCCGCCCCTTCGCGCTCTCTCATCACCCAAGTTTCTTGATTGGGAAGGGGCCCGGAGAGCCTTTCGCACATTTCCATTTTATTGGCTGGCACCGCTGTCAGTAATCTCTCCTTCCCGCCTTCCAGTCTAGCGTGTTTCTCGGACCCCTTAGTTTCTGCGACAAGCCGTTTACGTTTGCCTGAGCAGTGTTGCCGGGGCCCGGCGACCTTTCACCCCTCCCTTCCCTCTGGAGCGCCCTGGCCCCCGCCCCCCCCGGCGCGCGCCCCCGCGCACGCGCTCACCTCGCGCGCGCACACGCACGCGCACACACACTCACACTCCCCCGTACGCCCCCCCTCTCCCCCAGGCTGAGGTAGCGGCGCTGGGAGGCGGCGGCGGCGGCGGCGGCGCTGCTGAGAGGCAGGGACCCGAGCGCGAAGTGTGTGGGAGTCTACGAACTCAACCCCTCTCTACCCTCCCCTCGGAGCCATCCCCCTCCCTCCCCGCCAGCCCCCCCCTACAAGCGGGAGAAATAATGAGCGAGACCGGGCGGCAGCAGCAGCAGCGCGGAGCAGCCCAGGCAACGGCAGAACCGCTCCGGCAGCGGCGGCGGCGGCAGCACCAGCAGCGGGAGCGAGCGCAGCGCTAGCGCGGCGCGGGGACCGCCGCGCTCCTTCCCGGCTCCTGCCCTCCTCCGTCGCTTGCTCCTCTCTCTGCATCCACCTCCTTCCCCTCCTCCTGCTCATTCACTCTTTCCCTCACGCTCCCCTCCTCCTCGGCTTCTCCCCGCGCCCCGCCAGCCCTCGCGCTCTCCCACTCCTCCTGCCCGTCCTCCCCGCTCCCCTCCTCCCGCTCATTCACTCGCCCCTCTCCCTTCTCCACTCTCTCCCCCTCTCTCCTTTCTTCTCCTTCTTTCACCCTCCGTCTCTCACACCCCCTCCATTCCCCTGTCTCCTTTCTGACACTGCACTGCAGCTGCTCCTCAGCCCTGCCCCCTCCCCAGTGAGAACAAACCAGCAACATTGCTTTTTTTTCCTAAAGAGATTTCTATTGATCCGATTAAAAAAAAAAAAAAACCTTAAGAAAACCCCAAACGCAAAAAAAAAAAAAAAAGAGAAAAAAAAAACCAAGAAAAAAAAAAAAGAAAAAGCCAAAACAAAAGGGAGAACCTTCTCCCCGTAGCAGCGGCAGGAACTGCAAACATGATGGCGGCAGCTCCCATCCAGCAGAACGGGACCCACACGGGGGTTCCCATAGACCTGGACCCGCCGGACTCGCGGAAAAGGCCGCTGGAAGCCCCCCCTGAAGCCGGCAGCACCAAGAGGACCAATACGGGCGGTGGGTATCGCTTCCACCTCCCCGCCGGCCCCATCCCCCGCCGCCCGCCCCTGCCTCCCTCCCTCCCTCCGCCCTCCCTCCCTCCCTCCCTCCCTCTCGCGGCCCGGACACCTCCAGCTCCAAGCCGGCGGCTCCCGCGCCCCTGCCCCGTGCCCCTTCTTCTGCACCTGCCCCGCGCCTGGCCGTCCCCGACACATTTCCATTTCTGTGTTTATCATTCATCAAAATGGCGACCGGTTTTTCGGACTGAGATCTATTTAATGTGTCAAGAGTCTGACAATTTAAATATCCTACACCTGGGCAAGGGGGTCTTGTTAAGGAGGAGGAGGAGGAGGAGGAGGAGGGCTGACCCCCGAGCGAGGCGATGGCCGCCCGAAGATGCGCGCTGCATTTAACAGTCTGATAAAATAAATAAATAAATGGCACTTGGGTAGCGGATTGCAAATGATTGGGGCACCGGAGAGTTTTCCTCTCTCCATCCCCTTGCTTTGGGCCACAAGTAGTACGCAAAATCTTGATGAGTGCATGCTGCTACCGCACTTATATTGCCGGGGCAAATACCTCTCATTGATTTGTCTTCAGGGGTGTGCATACGAGGGTGGGGGTGTCTGGTACGGTGACTTGTTAGTTAACATCCTGCGCTTCCTTGGAAGATGAGTTATAACGGGACCAGTGTCGCTTCTTCATTTGTACTGGAGTCGTCTTAACCATGCACCCAATGCATCGAGGCAGAGGTGAATTTATCTCCAGCATGTACATTAGAGACGAATGGGGGGCTCTGGTGAATGGCACACCTGCAAAATTTGGGGGCATTCATTCACATAAGAAAGCCGGGTTTTACCGGGGCGTTTTGTATTTAAGACATGGTCAGGTTGAAGGAAATTAAAGTTTATGGAGTTGGCTTTATTTTCTAAGACATTTCATTTTTCTTCGTTCATCCACCCCCTCTCCGTTTTAAAAATTGTGATTTTTTTTTTTGAAAAGGAACATTATGTAGTAAGTTTTAAGTGTATTTGGTGTAAGACTCCTAAGCTTTTTGATATTAGCAAAAATCTTCTTAAGGTCCTTTAATTAATGAGCTTAAACGAGATCATGGTAGACTAAGAAGTGCTGAAGAAATGCACCAGGCTTACTTCGATTTGTCAGTTCACATCACATTGAGTTATTTCCTGGCAGTTATTGAAGGCTTTGGAATACACCCCTACAGTTCGGGTGGGTTATTTGGAAGGGGAATGATTGTTTTGCATACTTTAAGTAGGATGTAGGCAATGGCTAATTGTAGCCCTTCTGTGTTCGCTAATGACGGAAAAATAGCTCATCACTATTTACAGTCCTGAATTTTTTTCTTTTTTCAATACTTTAAGTGAAAGTTTGTCATCATACAAATCTCTGAAGTTTTGTTATTTCATTTTACCATAGTAACCACAGATAAAATTGGAAGACTTCCATGTTTGGAATAACAACTGGAATTTAGTCATCAGTTTCCCTACAGTGCTGCAAAATAATAGAACATGTTCAGATTTTAAATCCAAGTTTGAAAATACCAAACCTACAAAATAGGAAGCATTTTGTACATATTTATTTTTAAGTGTAATAGACCTATTTTTGTTCTTTAAAAATTTTTTAACCCCATATTCTCTGCAGCTATCTGCACAATTCTTTAATGGCTGTTTTTCCACTCTTGAGGGTGAAGAGGGGTTAGAAAGTTTAAAATATCATGTTAACCAAGTATATTTCTTTGCATTTTTCAGAAGACGGCCAGTATTTTCTAAAGGTTCTCATACCTAGTTATGCTGCTGGATCTATAATTGGGAAGGGAGGACAGACAATTGTTCAATTGCAAAAAGAAACTGGAGCCACCATCAAGCTGTCTAAGTCCAAAGATTTTTACCCAGGTAGGTGCAATGGTGAAGAGATTGTTTGATGAATCCCCAAGGAAAGACAGAAGATCTGCCTGTGTTGTGTGCCGTATTGAAAGAAATTTTTAAATAGTTGTGGAGAGTTTATTTATATACTTGCTTTATTAGAGTATATTGCGGAAAATATTTCAGAACGTTTCTATTGTCGATGATGTCTAGTTTCTGTAATTGATGTATTATTGAGTCTGTGATTTAGACCAATTGCAAGATTATTCTTTTGGGTATTTCTGAATACTTTCTTACTGGGGTGGGTGGTAAGCCTCCAAAATTTAAAGATAGAAACCTGGACAGCTGCCATTAGGAAATAGAATTCCTCTGAAGTTTTCAGACATCATTGTAATGACAATTAGTCTAGAGTGAATTCAGAAAAAATGGGGGAGGGGAGGGAGACTTCTTAAAGAATGGACCATTTACTTCTAAATCCATTATGTACCTCTTTCTGCTTCATTGCTTTGTTTGTTGGCCCTGGAGTGAAGTAAAGAGGACAAGTGCCGCCTCTGCCCATTTTTTAAATATTGCATTTTTTATGTAATTGTGACAAGGAAATCGAGTATATTATTATATAAAAAAATTACAAGAAGTAAAATAATGCTTCAAAATTTGTGTTACTTAAAAGCTGTGTTTGATTAAAATATGTTAACAGTTTGTGTGGTATAGTAACCCACTGGAATATGGCAAGTTTCCTAGGCAGTATTGAATTTTTGTTGTTACTTTTTAGTGTGCTTTTTTTATATCAAGTGTTACAGAGCTCTGCATGTCCATCTTTTTTATGATTTTGCTACTCAATATATGGATTTTAAGCTTAGTGGGAAAACATCCATAATCGAATAGTGTATCTCCTAGATAAAACATATTGACTCATTTGCTTTTGCTTAGAGCTAGCATTTTGTCAGTTTTGGGACTTATTTTATCTTTATGGCCATTAAAAAAATAATTCGGTGCTGAGGGAACTGATACTGCTTTTTTTTTGTTTTTTCTGGTGGAGAAAAAAAGCTGATTTGCTTTCAGTGATCTATTTCAGTTAAGAGTTCTTTAATACAGCAAAGACATCTGGCAGGAATGGCAGCAGAACATTTGCACGATTTAGTCAATCGCTTGGTGGTAGAAATGTACCATTACGCTGGATAAGAAGGTTTTAGAGTCATTGAACCGATCATTTATTTGTATAAATTAAATGCTGCATTGTGGTGAATATCAACATTAAAATACAATCTATAAAATACGATGCCCTTCTAAAGTTTTGTTTCTTGTAAGTGTAGTTTTGCAGATGGCTTTTCTCGTCTTTGAAACTTTATATATTAAGAAAGTTTGCTAACATATTCACATTCATATGTTTGAAAGGTATATTATGATGAAAAAAATCACTGTGGAATTGTGAAAACCCTTAGTCCAAATAAGACAACTCAAAAGAGCTTGATTGCAGAATTAATAACATGATAGTTGTAGGGAGAGAGCTGCGCTGGTAAATTAAATTCACTGTCAATAGATGAAAATGAAAGAGCTTTTTTTGCATTATACATGAGGTGGTATCAGATGTGCAGGGATGTTACAGAAAATTGGTGTTTATCAAGGATATTCCAAATAGTAAATTAAATGCCTTTTCATCTGAATATGGTTTATTTTCAGTGGGTTGGGAAGGGTGCACAGAGAATTCGATCTTTTGTTTTTAGTCCACTTAGTTGTGCATTTTTTTCTTATTACTTTGAATTTGCTTATTTTATTTATAGTTCTGAGGCATGTTTTTCATACAGAGTGAGGAAAAAATGGATAGCTGGGATGACTTGAATAGAATTTTGTGTGTCTAGTGACATAACCTGATCAAGGGTGAGTGAAATGTCGGGATAAAAGAAGGTTTGTACTCTGCCTGTAACAGGTGGAGACCAATCATACACTGTGAAATCAATTTTGAGGATAAAACAAGCCTTGTAGTTTATAAGAAGCTTTAAGAATTCTGGACACTTTGTATTAAAATATGGTTGCAACTAGGTTGTTACCAATATGGACAGACACATCTCTCCTCTTCTGATAGATTTAATAGTCTTTCTGTTCACAGTAGACCACAAGCCTGTGGAATTATCTGAGGTCCTGATATTGTTCAGTATAACAACCTCTTAGCTCCTTTCAACTTTTATATATATATACTTAAGGTACACTTACCTTGCACATCTCAGACAAGCTAAAATATGAAGCTGTGATTTATATTGCCGAGATACAGGGGGTATCTTGCAGGGTTATACAATAATTCGAAAACGCATTTTTGTGTTTCATGTAGTTACGTACATATATATGTGTGCATATGTGTGCGTATCTATATATACACACACATATTTGTATGTATATGATTTTTATATTCTGTAACAATGAATATGCTCAATGTTTATTCCACAAAGCATTTTTCTGTTTCCATTTGGTAAGAGAATGTATTTGGGAAAAGGCGTACTTTAATTGTATAACCTGATATAGATTTTCTCAAATTACCTAAGTTTTGAAACAGAATAGATCTGAGGTTGTGATTGTGGGTTTTGTTTAAAAACAGGTCAGTATCTTTAGAATGTAACTGTGTTCGTAAGGCTCAGTTAAAATACTAAGGTATTTGTGAAAAACTTTCTTTGGAGTGTATAATACAGAGTATAGACCCACTTTGGGGACATTTTAATAAATTTCAACTCAAATCGTATATGCATTGTTTTATCATGGTCAGTATAACTAACCTCTTCTAATCTTCATATCTGGTTTCCTCTCTTTTTTTCGCTTCCTCACGTTATGTCTTTAAAATGTGTTAAGCAACCTTGCTTTTCTGAATTTTTTTTTTTAATATTTAAGGTTGAAATGAAAACATTTATTCCATATTAATTGGTATGAATTTAGAATTCATACAACTGGCTATTGCATGGTGTATTTCAACATGTCGTATAGTAAATAAAATAATTTGGAGGGATTTCATGATGAAAAATGGTAAAAGTGCATTTTCCAGTTACTGTAATGGGAATAAAACAAACTGCAAGTAGATTTATTTTACTTTTTGCTGTGCTGTGTACTTCATTAACCTATTTTGTTTATCTGAATCTTAAAGAAAACTGATATATTACTGATTAGGACTGTATCTCTTTTCTTATTTGGTTAAAGCAGCCCAATTTGATTTCTTTATATTACACTTTTAATAATTAGGTTACGTAAAGTTTTTGCCTTGTAGTTAAAAACAGATTTCTCATTTTGGGGAATATATTACTCTATGAGTTTTCAGAATGGCTATAGTGTTATTATTTGTGTTTAGTTCTTAATGCAGAGATTGATTTTTTTTTAATTATTTAATGAATGATTCAGGTAGATAACTGGAAAATATACTGAATGCATTATTGGTTGAGAATAGTAAAGGGTGTATAAAATATTTTCCTATGTCTTGGATCTTACAACATTTCATTGCATACCTGTTTTTATTTCATTATTATATGAAACTGGAGGTGCTCATTGTATCAAACAGGAATCCTTCAGTATAATCTTGGTGTAAATTTGGGTGTATTTTACACTGTTTTCATGTTTGTGATTATGGAAATTGATCACATTTGATATAAATTACTTGTTTTAGGATTCTTAAGTTAAAATTTGAAATTATAATTCCTAGATTCATTATGTCTCCATTTTATCGCTGTCCAACTTGGGTGATGCATTTTTTTTTTTAGTCACAAGCCATTGTATGTCAGATTTTAAAAAAATCATGGAAAAGAATGTAAGTGAGTTTTTCTTTTAGTGAAGGAAATGCCCTGAACTGCCTTTATTTTGCGATAGAGAAAATTCAGTGGCCAATTTAGCCTTTAAAGATGAGGGTATATAAAAATTATCATTTTATAAAAATCAGGAGTTAATGGTATTTAGGACAGTTAACTTACTTGGTTTGTTTTTCACTGTTGACAGTAGAGTGGTAGTGTAATATGAATACTTTTGTTATAGCTTCTAAAAGTTTTAGTATATACTTTTTTCTTTTGTCTTAAATATGAAGTATCTCAAAAATTTCGTATATACTTTAAGGCACAATAGCATGAAAATAGAATTGTAACAGGTGGAAAACAAGGTAGTGTAATTTCTAACATTGTTGAGCGCATTTAGTAGGATAAAACCCAGTGGATAGCTACTGATTATTTTGTGCTCTACATTTGATTTTAATATGATCTAAAGACTGTTGATACATTTTTAGCGTCTTTCTTTAAATTCTGAAGTTGTAATGCTTATATTTGACATGCTACCTATTTCGGGCTACTTTATATGTTGTCTCTTTATTTCCTCATTTGAAAGAAGAACCGTAGCCTTTTACTTAGACAACTCTGAAAATTTTCTTTTTAGAGAAGTGATTTATTTTAATACTGTATTTTCTTACTTTAAGCAGTAGGCAGTCACAGCGTATGGAGGAACGTTATTGGCATAGCCTGAGCTATTCTAACATTGTAGTTTCTGAAAAATAGCAATTTGTACTTAACTCATGCATTCAAATGTTTTGTGGCATGAGATTTTTAGAATGATTGAATTAGCTTTAAATATCTCAGCTATTCATTTTATTTGATTCTTCTGTTTCATTCTGATGTTTTGTCTTTTATCATTGATTTAGTATGGTGTTGAACATCAGTAGTTTTTATGGTACAGTGACACTCTGAAATTCACTTTTGGAAGCCTTCTGGATTTGGGGAAAAAGTGCTCATTTAAAATTTGTGACATCATATGGAAATGCTCCTAACAACACTGCCTTACAAATGTTACTCCCAGAGGATTTCATAAATAGTTTAAAAATAGTGAACACAGTTGGTGTGAAATAGTTCAATATTTACATATTGAAGATGTTTCATATAATATACCAGGAAGAAAAACAAGCTGTGTCCTCGGAACTCTTAGAAATATGTGCAATCACTAAAAACCTGACCAAAAACCATCAGTCAAAAAAACCCCCCAAAACGCATATATATAATTTTTTTGCTCTAGTTCGAGAGAATTAGTTTTTAAAGCTTGTAGATGATCCAAATAACATGTATTCATTTATTGAACACTTATTATGTCACCTGTTAATTCAGCACCTGATAATTTTTTTTAACCATAAACTTTGGCCTTCGTTGTTTCCTGTTTAGTAGAGCTGTGTATTAAAGCACAACTTTTATAAGCAAGTGTAGCTTTGTAAAATAAAGTTGGGGGGATGAGGATGGGATACTTGTGCTTGATTGCCATCTCATTTCCATCTTTGGATACAGCTCTAGCATAAAGTTAAACAACATCTGCAGAGATCTGACTGACAAACATCTCTCTGGGATTCATCATTGCAGCCTGCAGCAGGTGCATTCAGCTTTGCAATCTTTTCCAAAAAGAGGTTAGTTTGTTCTAACATTTGTCGGTAGACCACTGGGAGCAAGTGACTAGAGAGAAGAGGCTGGTTGTCACTTGTCCAGTGCTGGAATACTACAGGTAATTGGACTGGACTGGTGGGAACCGCAGCAGTGTGTCTCACATTGCACTGCAGCTGCTATGGAGCTTAATTAACCTGACCCTCAGAGATTGAAGTGTCATGGTATAAAATGCAACATGCAAGAAATTAAACAGTACTTTTCAGTATTTCTGTTGCTTGGCATGGCGAAGTTTCCATTTTCTTCATCTTATTTTCAAAAGATACTGTGTCAACTATTCTGTATTTTTAATCTGGGAATGTTTGCAACTAAAGTGATTTTCCTTGAATCTGATAAAATCCACGTAAAAAGAGGATGGGGGCCTTAGGGGTAGAAATTTTTAAAATAACCGTAAGTTAGAAGTATTTAGATTTCCCTATCCCTCCAGTACATTTTCAAAGCAAAAGTGATTTGAAATAAGTGGATATACATTATAATTCTTTTTTCATTATCTTAGATTAACATGCATGTATTTATTCTCATAGGAGAAATAGTCCATGTTACTTGGTATGCCTTTTTAGCACGCTGGGGGCTTTGGCAAGCAAACTTTACTAAATGTTTTGAAGTGTTTAAAAAATCTAGACCCATAGAAGAAATATTTTAAGATGCTTCAGTTTAATATAGGCATACTGTTGAAATGGTTCTTTCCCACATTTTATTACAATTAAATTAAAATTTAATAAGTTAAAAGCTCTTAAGAATTAGTCTGTTATTTATTTCTATTGTTTTTAATTTCTTAAGCTATCTGAAGTACTGATGCGCAGTGTGCTTCCATGACGTGTAGAAGTTTCTTGTGTGTCCCGTTAGTATTCCCGTTTGCTATAGGTGTCTGTTATCACAGTCCTGTTTATTTGTTGACCCTCAGACAGAAAAAAATTCCTAAGGCAAAAATGTCCTTAACCTAAGTTTAGCAAGATGATATACTATTTTAAAATAATCTGGGATTTTAGAAAATCATTTGAAGTCTTTGTGAAGCAATTTTGTAGTTTTGATTGTTTTAGTAACTTTACTAATTTGAATTTTTTGGAGTCTTTTGAATATAACTTGTCAGTTACCCAGGAATAATTAAGCTTTGGATTTTGCGTAGATCTTCTTTCTAGTATGTTTTGTAACCTATATACTTCTCCTGAAGGAACTTTCATCAGTATTGCCAATAACTCTCTGATTCAGTTTGTAAGAAAAAGTGTTTTCAATTTAATTATGAATAGTTTGTAATTTATTGGCATTGTAGTAATAAAGGGTAATGACACTAATATAATCATCTCACAGGTCAGGAGAATCATTCCCACACTTTTAAACATATATCATTTCATTTTTCAATCTAAATTTATCATTTTTGATATGGTGAACTATTATTTTCTTATAAATTCTCATCAGCACAAAAAAGGTGCTTTAAAATTTCACTTATATACTTCATAATTTTTAAACTTTTGATAAAACATTGAAAGAGTGGACATTTAAAGACAACAGAGTAAAAAAAGAATGACTCATATGCACTTATAAACTTTTAGATATTTTCAATATTTGCTAAGCTATGAGCCACTGTATGGATATTCTTTTTCATGACAAATCTTGATCACGAAAACACGTAATATCTGCGCTGCATCATTGATCTTTTGCTGCTTCCTGCAGGGCCTGTCATAGCATCGTTGACAGGATCAGATGAAAAATGAAATCAATATCTTGAGTTTTTTAACAGCAAAATGATTCAGGTAAGATTATTTGGTGTAGAAAATAAAATACTTTGGACCATTCTTAAACAAATTCTGTTTAATAATTTACATTTTAAATTAGCATTAAATTTTTTCTTTCCTATTTCAAGACCCGTTTTATATCTTACTGATGTTCAGTATATTTGAAATTTCTAATGAATTTTATTCTGAAGTCAGTAATTTGAAATTTTTAGACTTCAGTGTTTTTTACTTACCTTATGAAACTGAGCATCCTTTTTGAAGTTTTAAGCAATAACTCTTCTCTGTTTTAAAGATTTTTGAGAACAGTTATTCGTTGAAGGCTCCATTATTCTATTTGTAGGAAAAGTTTTCACAGAATGAACTTATTAATGAAATAAGAACTTCAAATCCTGCATCCCCCCATATAATACATGCTCATTCCCAGTTTATTTCATTGAAAAAAAAAATCATTCTGACCTTATAGTAAAAGTTTGTCTTCATTTAAACAGTTAATAATTTGCTTCTCTAGGGATTAGATTGGTTAATTACCCTCTTTTAAGATCTAGTAATTTGTGGGAAGAAAGCAATAGAAGGAATGGAGTAGTATGTTTTTTATTAGCACACTGTGATAGGGAATGCAGTATGTGTTGTTGTTTTATGTTACTAAATATTTCAGAAGAACTGTAGCTTTTCAATTTTGGTAATATTCAGTCCTGAATACATGTTTCTGAAGGAGTTCTTGGAAGCAAATGAACTCTTACTAAGTTTCCTAAAAAAGTCAGGAAAGTTCTTTTTTTTTTTTTAACCTAGTTTAGCTCTTTAGTGTGAGATTTTGTTTTGAAAGCTTCTCACTTGTCAATTATGTGTATTTATCAGCTTCTTTCTGTGAGCCCAGGTGTAGGCAGCTATTTGATCATCTTCATGACTGAAAATTGTTATAAAACATCTTTGTTTAAAAAGTATAGGCATGTCTTACTTTACCTTGAAAAGTTGAGCTTTAACTGTTACTATCTCCTAAGTCGTGTTTTAATATTTCCTATGGCATCTCTGTCAGAGACTTAATGGCACCTCTTCGTAGTACCATAGGCTTTCTATTGAAAAGAATTGGAGAAATCATAGAATTTTGTGGAACTTAAAAGATGAAAGGAATGGAGCTTAGATATGCTCTCAGCCAGAACTTTAACACTTGAGAAAACCAAGGTACCAAAAGATTAATGATTTATGTAGGGTTTTCCTCGTGCCAGTAATTGTCCTGTTACTTTTAAATATGTTTCCTGGATCTCTGGTAAAATTTTATGAGGTAGTTCATTCTCTTCGTGTTCTGTTGTACTCTTTTTTAATTATTTTTTTGGATGTGACTTTGAGGAAACAAGTCTTCACTTCATCACATCTCTCCCCTAGTTTTAAAATAAGTATTCTCTCTCTTTTTTTTGATAATAAGGTGAAAGCACAATAGCTATTTTCAGTAATTTTTATTACTGAATTTGCTACATTGAAGGGCCAAAGACACCATGTTCTTTAGAAATTAGCGTGCGTTAAAAAAAGACATGACAGATTATATTGCCTGGAGCATAGCCTGGACATTTTCTGCTTTCCTATAGTTACATAGTTTGAAAATGGCAATGTGTTTTGGGTGACTTGATTTATGCAGCTTTGTTACTTATTTTCATTTGGAATATGTATGTATATTTGTGTATATACGTGTGTGTGTGTGTTTAATTTTTGGTTTAACAGATTTGATCTTGATTAAAAAAATAAGTAGATTTACAAAGTCAGATTTTATTTTCAAGGATATATTTATTGTCCATATTTTCATGACTTTTATGAAAACTTCCCTAACATATTTGGCTGGGTTTTCATAGCAATTGGTTTAAAAAGGACAACTGTGATTAAGAAAATAAGTATAAGACAATATAAGTAAAGATGCACATCTCTTATGTAATAATTATTAACTTTAAAATATCAATATATTCTGTTTTTTGTCTTTATCCATTTCATTAACTTGGTATACGTCTCAGTTAACTAGAATTCTGATGTTTTTATGGCATTATCGGCTTATGGACTACTTTCCGAGATAGTTTTAAAAGTACTTAACATGATTTTAAGACTTTTTTTCCTTCTACAGCTTTCTTTAAATTAAAATTATAAAAACATTATAATCATCCTCACTCACATCAATTGAGCTATTGGATTAATTTCCATTAATGTGGGCAAATGAATGTGATCCTTCTTGTCTGTTCTTATATGTTCAGCATACAACCCAGTGCTTTGTAGAGGTGCCACTGGAAATGAATAGATGACTTGGGGTTACTTCTGTGAGGTGCTAATATGATACCAGTCTATGTAGAAGGCAGTCTGTATTTAGTTATTCGCTACATTTTTAGTTTATTTCAGTGCATTGATTGTGTATAAATTCTGTATTTTTGGATAGGTGAAATAATGAGTTCAAAAATTAAAATAGAAAGTGGCTATAGGAGTGTTAGGACAGGTATGCACCAGGTGTTAAAAAAGAGTCCGACAGGGAAATTTTACTTTCTACTTCGTACTGTGCCCTGTGTGAGGAAAACTGAAAGCCACTATTAATGGAGAGAATTTCGAAGCCATCTTCAAAATGAAGACCATTTTTAAAATACTCTGACCTGAGCAACATGAGCTTATTTAAGATTTAGTTATTGATAAAAAAAAAAAAATTAAAAGTGCCTGCATTATAAAATTTTATACCGAAATCATATTATAGTTAACATATGGCTACATGCATAGTATGGAACAGCCTACTCCTGACTTTTCTTGAGATGCCTTGGAAATCAAATACTACTATTAAAGTAACATTAGTACAAGCATGATTACCAAATGTTTTATGCATGGTGTATTTTAATATCTTCTTCCCCACCTACAGTACATTACTCAGTTCTGTAGTTGATGCATATAAATACATTTTGATTTTTAGAAACTGAACATTTTAATGTTCTTATTTTACTAAGAAAAAAACTCGATGGCACTGGGTTTTTTGGGTTTTTATGCTGTAAAGTAGAATTTATTTACAGAAAGTTTGACTAACTTGGCTATCACAGTATTAGTATATGTGCATTTTTGTGAAATTAAAATTTTAGGAAAGTTGCTGAGTTTGGGCCATTTTAAGAAGTCTTTTTAATACTTGGTAAATATTTAAAATTTAGAGAGCTGCATGAAATATTAGCATTTTTCTTGTATCAAGTACGTTGTTTGGATTTTGCTACAATAAATCAATGAAACAGCTAAGATTTAATAAAGCTAACCTAACCTAAACCTGTTGCTCATAGCAGCCATATAGGACAGAGTAGAACTTCCCCATAGAGTTTCCAAGGAGCGCCTGTTAGATTCGAACTGCCGATTCTTTGGTTAGCAGCCATAGCACTTAACCACTGTGTCACCAGCGTTTCCAAAATTTAATAGATTTTCCATTTAATAGATACACTTTTTTTTCCTACCTCGTATTTAGTCTCTCACATGTTTATAAACTTATTTACTTACTTACCTACTTGCTCACTTACTTAAACTAAAAACTAGTGGGTTAAAACCACTCTCTGACAGTCTGTCTTTATTTGGCTGTATCTTTTGCCTTTCCCTGCCCCCACCATGCCCAGTCTGTAACAGTTTGATGGACATTTTTGTGTTCTTTCCTGTAGAGGTTAGAACTAGGTATACAATGCCCTGAAGATTTTACTCTCAAGTAAAGGAGCAAGATGAAACTTAAAAAAAAAAAAAAAAAGGTGAATAGCTGTTTATAATAAAGTTTGATAATTGAATAATGGAAAAATTACGTTTAGAAGTCATAAGTACCTCTGTTAGTGGTATGGTCTTACTTAGGAGGAGAGGTTAGACTTCAAAGAAAGCTTCAAAAAGGAGTTGACAGGGTTCTGAGAGTTGAATTTTAATTTGCTTGGTGGACAAGGATGGAAGCCCACTTGAAGCAGAGAAACAGAAAATGCATAGACAGGGAAAGAGGGAAAAACACTGGTGTATTCAGGGGTCCAAAAGTAATTTGGTATTATTGGGATGAAAAGTGGATATTACTGTATGTATTTGTTGGGGGTGGGGCACTCTAGATGAAGTCAGTGTGTTACGTATGAAAAAGAAAAAGGCCTGATTGAAAAATCTGCATCTTGGAGATTTTTCATTTGCAAGAATTAAAGAAAAAAGTATGTCTGTTGTGTTGAAAAAATGACAGTGGTATTATTAGAATATATGTATCTCTCTCTATAGATATGAATATAGAAATAAATAGTGATACTTGTACTCTAGAGGAAGGATTGCGTTAGTTGTCTAAAAGCAGAGTTGAGTATTAGATTGAGGGGTCTAGCTTTCTGCATAGGAAGTATAGGTAAAATCAAAGAGAAAACTAATTTGCTTAGAAACGGAAAGACAGGGAAAGATGAGGCAGCTAGGAATACAGAAAAGAGATTTTAAGTAATATAAGAGCTGTGTTTTATTAAATTGTGGGGATCCATTGAAGGACAGATGTCAGTGAAGAGGACTTTGCCATATGCAGGGAAATTCTGGAGACAGAAATCTGTTTCTGACATGTTCACTTTTCCATGCACTGTTGTTATCTGTTCCAGTGCATTGGGAATATATAAATATATATTTTAAAATTGCTGACTCAAACCGATTATTTTAACTAGTTTGCCTTTAATTCATATCAGTTAAGAATCATATGCCTGATAAAATTTCTCATTTCTAAAGTTCTTTGACTCTTTAGGCCTTTTTAGCTTTCTTCCCTATGAACACACACTCATTTTTAATTTGATGAAAATAGTTATTGCTGAATGTATTTTTTTCTTAATGTGTGAATTTGATGCAGTTTAAACACCAAAGCTTTGGTATATAGACAATAGTACGTGTTATTTTAATGTTAGTGAATTCTTTGTTATGTAATTATTATTTTTAAAATTTTGGTAGGTTATTCAGATTCGGCAGGGTTTTTCATCATTGATGAATAATCGCTTTATATAAGAATCAGTCTTAATCAATACTCTTATCAAATTCAGATGGATTAAAAAAATGGCTTTCTGAAAAATATGTCCCTGTTTTTCCATTTAGAAAATGAGATTAAAAATCTCCCATTTTGCATTGATTGTGAAATTATTAGCTACTTATGTAGAGAAACATTAAAAAATTGAACAGCTGAAGTGACATTAAGCACCAGATGGGGATTTGAAATAAAAAATTTTCACTGTGTAATCTTTATTTAAATGCTATTCATAATTCAGTAATACCAATTGTATAACTCAAGGTTGAATTCAATATAAAAAGGAAGCAGAGAAAAAAGAAAAATTGAGGAAAAGTTTGGTTTGGGAAGCGTTTCAAAGTGAAGTTATGTAAATGCAGAATCTTCTGCAAATTCTACCTTTTGAAGATTTGCTATTTTGGAAAAATTTCCAGCTATGCTTTCTGAGAAAAGTAGAAGCCAACCTCTGTGTCTTTGAATTATCTCTGTCGCAGTTAACAGAAGAGTGATGGTCTTGTTTTTAAACATTTAAAGCCATAAAACTCTAAAAGTTACTTCTAGTTTATTAAGTATGGCTTAATGATATCTTAACATTTCTGTTCCTTGTTTTAATTCTTAAAATATCAGTGTAGACAGGAATTTATTTTATTTTACAGATGAGGAAATTAAAACAGTTAAAATGATTTGTGGTATGGCAAAAGTTTGAGTTTGGAAATACAGTATTCAAAATTTAGGCAAGATTCACTGAAGTGCCACATTGGGCTATCAGTGGGAGATAAACAGATATTTTTGATGGGCTGATATACCTTTTTTCACCATTCACATGAAAATCCTACAAATTTAGGTTTTGCTATTGAGAACAAAACTATTAAGCAAAATGAAGATACAGGAACAAGTTTTCTTTTCTGATCAGACCAATGTAAACATACAACCTTGAAATAGTCTTTGTCTTTTTCTCATATTCCTATTGATATTAGTTTGACATTATGTTTTTATTTTTGGAATCAGTTTATTTACATGAAATGATTAAATAGTTCTTGGTTTGTCACTGTAAAATATTGTCTTTCACTTTTTAAATCCACTGCCCTGGAGATTTGTTGAATTACACAGGTTAGAAAGGACTTCAAAGATCTAGTCAAATCACTGATATTACTATAATCTAGTGTTTATGCTTTGAGTACTGTGTAGTGGCCTTATTAAGGAATTAACAGATCAGTTCAGTCCTTTTTTGATACAAGAGCCCTAGAGAACATGTGGTATCGGACAGATGTGGGCTTGAATGCCAGCGCTGCCACTTAGTAGCTGTATGATTGGTCAGATCATTTAATCTTCTCGGACCTCTGATTTTCTCATCTGTGTAACGGGGATATTAGTACCTGTCTCGTGGTTGTAAGTTGTTGGTCTAAAAAAAAAAAAAAAAAGTACTAAAAAAGGAAAACTTAAAAGTACATTACAGGCAGTCCCCAGGTTATGAATGTCTGACTTACCGACAACTCGTACTTGCCCTTTAATGATTCGTAAATTTACCCTCATTGATTGAACCAAGCTGTAATTGCAACAAATTCTTTATCACAGTCACCTTCACCTGCTGCACGTGCAGCTTTTAAATCATTGAAAATGCTTCGAGCGTTTTCTTGCACTAAACCCCAAAACCCACTTCCCTCTTGTCGAATCCGACTCAGATGGTGACTCTGTCAGACAAAGTAGGACCGCCTCATAGGGTTTCTAAGGCTGTAAATCTTTACGGAAGTAGACTGCCACGTCTTTTGTCCGTGGAGTGGCTGGTAGGTTCGAACTGCTGACCTTTCGGTTAGCAGCACAGTGCGTAACCACTGCCATTGTGGCTGCTTTCTTGCACTAAAGTAAGGCTAACTAAGAACCGTATGCACGTGTTCTGATTACCCTCAAATTCAACTTAAAGATGCAATTAGGAATGGATCTCCTTTGTAAACCGGTGACTTTCTGTGTATAATGCCTGGTGTATAACGAGCGTTTTATGGCCCTGGCTTTTTTTCCCATCCCCTCCTCCTTCTCATGTATGTCTCATTTAGTAATACTGAATTTGTAGCAGTAATCTTTTTGTAAAATAAATTATATGGCTCTAAAAGAAGGCAAACATTTTATAGGTTTTTTTTTTTTTTTTCAAATTTAAGTATTCCTTTTTTCTCATAATTGAATGTTTTAAAAATACAAGCAATACAGAAAGTTAAAACTGACTTCTCCTTGTCCCACCTTTTTAGGATAATTTTTGTTTTCTAGCCTTCTAGGCTTTCTAAATGCTTCTTTATATAGGTTTATATTTTTAGTATGTAATTACAAGTGATACTTCTTTTTACCTACAGAGATGAGTTTTCAGCAAACCACCTACCTTGGTTATGGGTTAATAGAGCTACGGAATACTATAAGGTGACCTCCCACTCTCACCTATGTAGGTGTTACTTAGTTGCATAGCTTAAAAAAGGTGTTTTGAGATACCTCTGAAGATATGCAGTGATTGTTTTTAACACATACAGCTGGGATGAAAACAAAGAAAATGAATTTGTAATTTTAAAACATATTATTGTAGTATAGAGCTCAGTTGCTAACCAAAAGATGGGCAGCTGGAATCCACCAGCCACTCTTTGGAAACCTTATGGGTCAGTTCTCCTCTGTCTTGTATTGTCGCTAAGAGCCGGAATCGACTCAATGGCAACAGGTTTTTTTTTTTTTTTTTTGGTATTTATGAAGCATAGGAGCCCTGATGATGCAGGCGTTAAGCGCTATGGCTGCTAACCAAAAGGTCAGCAGTTCATATCTGCCACCTTGCTCCTTCAGTCTGTCCTATAGGGTTTCTATGAGTTGGAATCAACTCGATGGGATTTTTTTTTTTTTTTAATGAACCATATGGTCTTATTTGTGGTAACACTTTTGAAAATTAACTTTAAGCATCACGCTCTCCTTTCTTCATCCTTATGCATGTAAATATAAATCAAAAATATTGATTGGACCTCTGACAGAAATTTAACAGGAATACACAATGTGGCATATAGGTTTTTTAACAGTTCCTATCATTTTTTTTTTTTTAATCATAGTTTCTGGAGCCCTGGTAGTGCAGTGGTTAAGAGCTTGGCTGCTAACTGAAAGGTTGGCAGTTCGAATCCACCAGCCACTCCTTGGAAACCCTATGGGGCATTTCTACTCTGTCCTGTAGGGTCACTATGAGTCAGAATTGACTCAACGGCACCCAATAACAACAACATCATAGTTTCTGTGGAGCCCTAGTGGGCAAGGTGGTTAAGTGCTCAGGTCTGCAGTTTAAATCCACCAGCTGCTCCTTGGAAATCCTACCGGGCAGTTCTACTCTGTCCTACTTGTAGGGTCACTCTGAGTCGGAATCGACTTGATGGCGCACAGCAACAACAGCAGCAGTCGTAGTTTACGGAGGGTCACTATGAGTCGGAATCAGCTCGACAACAATGGATTTGGTTTTTTAATGCTGTTTTACAAGATGTTAAGAAATTTGTGAAAATCCTTTCCCTCTTAGTCAAAAGAAATGTCATAATGTATTAAATGGTGAAGTTAGATGTTTAATAATACAGTTGATGATTTAAAAGACTGTTAACTTCTTAAAATTATTATTTCTATCAAGGTCTGAAACATTTTAATTCATTTTTCTGCAACTTCCATACAAGATTCAAGGGACTTTAGTAGTGTAGTTCTGCCAACGGTATCCTGTCCCAAACATACCCCCTTGGACACACCCACCACCCACAAGCACACAACTCTACACACACCTGCCACTCAAAGAGCTATAAACACCATCCTCAAAACAGACAATTCACACACCCCATTCTCCACCCTACAAGGGCGGGTGTACCAGCTCTTGTTCCACAGCTCATAAACACCCCATCCACCCATCCATACCCCTGTACTCTGACTCGACTTCACCACTACAACCCACCTGCTCACTGAAGGATACTACCAGGCCTTGGCCCTGGTAGGCAGGTACATAGTAAAAGGGAGCAAACTAGGGGGTTTCTGATGAGAACTCAGAGGCTGTGGTTTATTCCTTTTCCATTCCATAAGAGTTTACATTTTCCATGAGTTACCACAGAAATTCTTGATTACTGTTAAGCTAAATTATTTTTACGCTGTTCATATTTTTTGTAGAGTATATAAACTTGTGTTGTTTTCAAATGTTTATGTATTAGTTATTATTTATGTATTAAATATTTAATATTAATCTAATACCATCACAGGAGCAACTGTGAATATGATTTTGTTTTGTGTGACTGTGCCCTTGAGGACAATAAATTTAATTAAAATCATGCTGATTCTAGGATAACTTTATGGGAAAAATGAAATTGTTATAATATACAGTGAGTTCAAGTTTATAGTCAGAATGTTAGACTTTTGAATATATAAGAATACTAGAAGCTAGAGGAAAAAGTAAAGTGAGAAACTTTGCTGAAGGTCATTTAATTCCAGAATGATTAAATATTGTGGTCCTACTATCAGGGTTCCTTGGTCTAAAGATTAAAAAAAAAAAAAAAAAAAAATTTTTTTTTTTTTTTTTTTTTAATCTTTAGACCAAGGAACCCTGATAGTACAATGGTTAAACACTCAACTGTTGACTGAAAGGTTGCTGGTACCAACCCACCCAGTGGCTCCGCAGGAGAAAGACCTGGCAATCTGCTTCAGTAAAGATTATAGCCAAGAAAACCCTCTGGGGGAGTTCTGTCCTTTCACATTGGGCCGCTGAGAGTTGAAAATTGACTCAAAGGCACCTAACAAAAACAACAACAACAATTTTAAGAGATCGGTGTATTTTTAGTTAGAACTAATAGAGATGATGAGAGATTTGAAGTCTGGAACCAGGGGTAGTATTGAATGCTCACAGTTCATAGAAGAGGAATCTGTATTCGATCTAGTTTAGTGATGAGTAAAGGCTGTCTCTGTTTATATTAGGGATTGGCTGCGGGAAATAGAGAAATTGGAGGTAGTTCTTCTAGTCCCTTCTCATTTGTAGCATTTTTACTTCTCTTTGGAAATAAGGCAGAAGGCTAAAGCAATGTATCACAAATTTAGGTATCAATTCCAAAATCTTCCTCATTGATTATTTTGTTTCTTATTTTACTTAGAAAATAAAAGTAATTAAAAGAGAAATTTTATTAACTCACACCACAAGATCTGCTCACTTAACTACATCAGTGCCTCTGTACTCTACATTTTCTCTTACACTGATAAACTGTCCCTGCTCCTAGCAATGGCCAATCTTCTACTTTTATTCTAGAGTCCCATCCCTCTTGCTACTCAGACATCTTTTTTGGCAGTTCTTCTCTCTCCTGCACTATCAATCTCCCCTATTCTATTGGATATTATCTATCAACCTACAAACATGCTGTTATTTCTCCAATGTAAAAAAAAAAAAAAAAGTTTCTCTTCATCCCACTTTCTGCTCCAGTTACCACACCATTTACAATAAAATTCTTCAAATCAGTTGTCCACATTAACTCTATCTCCAGTTCCTCTCCTCCAGTTTTTATTTTGACCCCGTCATGGCAATTAAACCGCTCTTGTCACCGTCACCAGTGACTTACCTGATGCTAAGTCCGTGGTCACTTTTCAGTCCTCGTTCTTATATTCCAGTCAGCAGAATTTTTCAGTGATCACTCTCCAGACATTTTGTTTGGCTTCCAGCACACCTCCACTTCATTCATTTCAGCCTCTCATTTCCGTTTTGCTCAGTGCTTGGACCCCTCTCTTCTTTTAATCCGTGCTTGCCATGTTGGTGACCCTATCCCGTATCATGGCTTTAAATAACCATTTGTTCTTTGATGGTTCACAGATGTCCATCCTGGACCTTTCACCTGAACTCTAGACTAATGATGCAACGCCCACGTGATACTATTTGTATGTCTAATATATATGTTAGAATTAAATATTATTTTAAATATTCTGGTATTTTAGTTAAGCTCATGGATCCGTTTTCCCTACTGTCTTCTTCCGCATCTCGGTTGCAGCTTCATCCTTCTAGTTTGTTAGGTCATCCTTGGGGGTCATCCTTACCTTCTCTCTTTCTCTTACCTTTTCTCTGTCAAACTCCACATCCAGTCTGTCAGGATTCCAATTATACTCAAGATATTTGCCTTACAGAAAAACCAAATATTTAAACCAAAAACAAACATAAAACCAGAAGTGAATGTTGCAAAACTGCATTCTGTTGTGCATAGCCAAGTAAAGAATTAATCCAAATGTGTGACTGGTTGTAAATGCAGTGTTAGAGCTTTCTAGTAAGCAGCAGAAAGCCGCCTTTTGTAATTATTAAGGTAGAGCAGACCAGGCCCCCAAATTATTCGTAATATCAAAAGGTAGAGCATTGGGAAACCTGTTCTCATATTTAGTTTTGTTTTATATGGAACTCTTTAGGAAATAATCTATATTTTAAGGAATACCTGTATCAATACAGTCATTATGGCAGCATAAATATTTTTATACCTAAGACAGTTGATTTTGGAAGAATAAATGCAAAACAGTAAGATCGTTGTCGTTGCTGTTGTTAGTCATCATTGTGTCTATTCTTAACTCGTGGCAACCCTGTTCATTATAGAGAACTGCTTCATTGGGTTCTTGGTTGTAATCTTAAGACAAGGAGCATGGTGACGCAGTGGTTAAGTGATCAACTGCAAACCAAGCCCATCCAGCCTCTCTGTGGGAGAAAGACCTGGCAATCTACCTTTCTAAAGGTCATAGCAAAGGAAACCCTATGGGGCAATTCTGCTCTGTCACGTGGGATCTGTGGGGTCCGTAGGAGTGGAAATCAACTCAAGGGAACCCAACAACAACAATCTTAAGGGAAGTAGATCTCCAGGCCTTTTCCATGGTATTGATGGCTAGGTTTGAATCGCCAACCTGCAGGTTAGTAGTCCAGTGCCATGCAGTAGGATTAAGAAAAACCTGAATAATACCAGTTTGTTGGGATGTATCAAAATAAAATCCATTGTTTTTGGAGGACACATTTGGCTTAAATTGTGAACGAACCATGGTAGGCCGTGTGTGTATATATATATATATATAATGGTTGAAAAATAAATACTGAACCATTTAAAACATTGTGCTGAATTAAAAATTCATCTTTTTGAGGCTTTAACTGGAATTACCTTGAAAAAATAAATTGATAATTTTCCTTCTGAAATATTTTGAAATACTTTTAGGCTTATCTAGTTTAAATTTCCTCATTTTATTGTCAATGACCAATTCTAGTTGATATATTTTACTTCTCTTTAATTTAAACCAATTAGGTTAATTTTACTATTTTAACTTTTTTTTAATTCTGTACTCAATTATTAAAAGAAATTTGTGTTATTTCCCACACAAGTAGGAAAATTCTGTGGGTTTTTGTAGATCCAATATAATACTTTAATGGAATAATTATGTAATAACAATTTTGACTTCTTATTTAATCATATATTTTATGATATATCTTACTGGCAAAAGATATTTATCTCTGAAAATAGACTGCCAGAATAAGGCAAAATATATCTGTAAACTAGATAATACAGAAATGATACAGTAGAGGAAGCTTGTTTAACCACTGTTGTAAAAAAAGAAAAGTAGCTGTGCGGGTTGTGGCTTCCTAGATTACAGGGGCAAGAGCTTGTGTGTCTGCATTTGGTTTCATTTTCAAGTTTAACATGAAAATTTAATTTTCTGACTTGAAATTACGGCTTAAGAGTTGTGCCTTAAAACATGTTATTTTGGAATGCTTATTAATTATACTCTTCTTTCTTAAACCATACTGTAGTGTTAAAAAAGCGCTTGTTTATATGAGGCGTGGGCTTGCTAACAGCTTTCATACATATTGTCTGGAAATACCTATGTTGTACTGTTTCATACAGTCATGGTAGCTGATAGATTCTATCTGTAAGATATTTTCTTTTCACTATATCTTGTTATGAAATAAAATACGCTTTTGAATAAAGATAACTTTCCCATAATTGACTTGTGTTTAACTACCCAGTCTAACGTGTTTGAAGTTTCTCAAATTGAAGTTTTAATCAATTAATTAATTTCACTTTTGGTAGTGAAGCCTAGTATCCTCAATACTTCTTTCTCTCTTCTTTTTTTAAAATGGACTCGATTTTTTAGGGCACTTTTTTTTTTTTATAGGTGTATAGAAAAATTATGCAGAAAGTATAGTGAGTTCCCATATATTCTCCCTCCCCTTGTACACTCTTTCTCATATTATAATATCTTACATTCATTCAAGTGGTATATTTGTTACAATCAATATTGATTCTTTGTTGTTAGCTAAAATTTATAGTTAATATTAAGATTCACTACTGGTGTTGTACAGTCCTATGGGTTTTGACAAATACATAATGTTATGTGTCTGCGCCATACAGTAGAAGTTTTATTTTTTAAGTGTCACTCCACACTTGATTTTCAGCATGCTCAAATCATTAATTTTCTCCCTTATAAAATAACTTTACGTCTTGTGTGTATATTCAGTGAAAATATGTTTAGACTGTAGTCATATTTTATAAAAGTTATATAAGCATATGAGGATATATATATAACTTAAAAGTTGGTTATAAGTATATATATGAGTATTTCATACTCAAGTATTTATGAGTATGAAATTAAATATGGAATTTTAACATACTTCCTCATTATTAATTTTTCATGTGATTGCTTTAAGTTTGGTGTTAACCAAGTTAAAATGCTCCAGTTTTTCCAACATTTATTCATTTGTCCATGTATTCATCCAGCAAATATTTGTTAAGTATGGGTTAGATGCTGGGCATTTTGCTATTTACATGAATACAAATATGAGTAAGACGAAGTCTCCTCTCAGTGAGAAGGGATAAGACCAGAGTGTCAGGCAAGTGCGAGATTTTAATCTGTGTCAAGTACTAGGTACTTTTATTTATGATAAATCAGATTGTATATAATATGTTAAAAGAGCTTTATCAATTTTCAGTTATTACATGTCCAAGCCTACATTGATGAGGAAAACTATTTAACTGGTAGTGGGTGTTTGCAGTTTCCAGAGGATTATTTACTTAGAATTTACCTACAGGATATCCCACGATATAATCAGAATTTTTGATCATAAAATAGCATTATGTATGGAATGGTCAATTAACTTAAAAATTTTAAAGTTTATAAAGTAAATGAATATCATCCTTTAGAATCAGGTACCTCTCCTCTGAACTGTTTTTCAGATTTAAGTGATCATTAGTTCATGTGCCTCTGCTTAAAGCTGGAAATCAAAAATACTTGCTATAATTTATTGTTTTATTTTCAGACCCGGTTAGAGAGACAGATGTGTGGGAAAACTGACAGAATGAAATTATTTAAAATTAAATATTGAATAGTATTTTCAAGCTAACAATGAATGTGTTATACTCTGCACTAATCACATCATTATTGCTTTACTTTTTTCAATTTTGTGTTACGTATTTCTAATCCTGAGAACATTTAAAGTTCTGTAGTATTTGTTTGCTTGAATTGTCAGTATTTAAGACACAAATGAAAGGTTGGATGTAGCTCAGCCTTGTGCTTTTATTACCATCCACTTTATATACTTTTGCTCTGAGGTTGCAGAGCCATCCCTAGAGAAAAAGAATAAAATTGGGCCAATTGATTCTACTACCCAGTCTAACACAGAGTTTCAGTTGAGCCACCTCTGCTGCTGTTATCCTTCTGTTTGTCTCTATTTAGCTTCCTATCCTCTGTCCATTTTTCAAACTTTTTTCGTCATTGTCTGCCCAGAAACTGACCCCAACATCTGAATATTCTGTAAATTGGCTCGATTCACAGTTCACTTGATCATCTTCAAGAACTTGTATCACCTTCCTTTTACACTTCAGAATTGCTCTGTAACTTCAGCTTTAGTCCTTGTCTACATTTCTAGAGAGGAAATTCTTTCACCCTCTTTTGACGTTACCATTTTCTCTGTCTCCTTTTACCCTTTTCAGGCTTTTGTTTTATCGTTTATCACATTCTTTTGGGTCTTACTAATTAAAAAAAAAATAGATTCTTTTTCTCAGTTTAGAAAATATATTCAATTCTTTGTTATCTTAAAATGTAAACCAATAAAAGCTAAATCCTTTCTTTGATTCTGATACTCTTTTACAGTTATTAGTTCTCTCTCCTTTCCATAACCATCAATTTTTTGAAAGGATAATCTGTATGCTGAGTTTCTATTTTCTCAGCATTCTGCTACTGTGAAGTTATCCAACTCTCTCAAAGTTCATTTGTATCCTCTTAGTTTCTTAATTTATTGAACTGATTTTTTCAGCCATGAACTCATCACCTTCTTTTGATTTTCTAAAGAATTCCATGTTGATAACCACTCTCTTCTTCTGGGACTCTTCCTTCTTTGACTTTCTTAACACTGTGTGATCCAGGTTCTCTTATTGTTTATCAAATCAGATCTTCTCAAGCATGTTTATGGGCTTCTCTCTCTCTCTCTCTTTTTTTTTTTTTTTTTTAAATAAATCACCTAATAAATGTGTGAGTCCCATTAGATTCTGTCCTTGCCCCTGTAGAGATTCCTCTATCTTTAGTTATTACCTTTATGTAGATAATTTTTCAGTCAATTTGTTCAGCTCAAAACTGTTTTGAACTTTTGTTGTATGTACATCCTCTCACGGATATGTTCATGCACTTCAAACAAATCTGATCATTTAAACCTTACTAAAAAAACTTTCTGTAAATTACCTTACCCTTAAAGTACAAATTCCTTAATATCATTCATGTGATTTGACTTGTTGCTTCTCTTTCCAGGGTATTTGATTGTCTTCATTAACCCCTTCTTGAAAACACACCCTACACACATGTGTGCATACATCACATGTCTAGTGTAATATGAAATTTGAATCTCGTATCTGATTTAAAGTTCTTCCTCTATGCCAGCACAAGTCAAGCTTTGGGTCCTGGGGACCTGAAGAATGGAAGGGCTGTGGTCTGTTATTTCTCATTCTCTGTGTATTTTTCTTTGAAATTCAGTAAGGGAATGGGATTGATTTCCAATATACCTCGCCTCTCTCAATTTTGGTTCTAGCTCCTTCAGGCTTAGGGACTGATTGGAAGAAAATGGGCAGAACTTTCTTTTCACTTAACTGGGATTATGACTGAGATTTTTTTTTTTACTGGGATTATGACTGAGATTTTTTTTTTTTTTGGTTTTGTTGTTTGTGTGATTTTCACTAACTAGCCATTAATGAAGGAGCCCTGGTGGCATGATGGTTAAGTGGTCAGGTGCTAACCAAAAAGTCAGCAGTCCAAACTCACCAGCTTCTCCATGAGAGAAAGATGTGACAGTCTGCTTCCATAAAGATTATAGCCTTGGAAACCCTATGGGGCAGTTCTACTCTGTCCTGTAGCGTCACTATGAGTCAGAATCAACTTGGCGGTAATGGGTTTGGTGTTTTTCATTGGCCTTTAATACCATCTGTGTGACAGGTCTCCAGGTTCTAAATCTTTGAAGAACTTTGCTTGGGTTTCCTACTACATAGTTATCTGATGTGAGGTATCCTTCTTTAGTAAACTCTGTTTCAGTATCTCTGTGTTCTAACCACTTGGGTATAACAGTCTCCAGCTATTGCTGGAGCTCCCCTGCCCATTTCGGCCATCATTATTGAGGTATTGGCAAGAGGCTTCAGGACCAGCTATTTTCTGCAGGGCCCAGGTAACCCACAGCAAATGGTGCTGATACTCGTGTTCCATTCCCATTGTGGTGCCTTAGCTTGTCTTATTCTGCCATCACTCTTCAATTCCTTTTTCGTTTTGTACTCAGTCAAGAATAGAGAACTTTCTTAAATATGCTATTTAAGTACTCATCTAAACCAGTTTCTTCTTGCGAGCACCGTCAGCATGCAGGAATCATTTTTTTGGCTTGTAACGCCATAGGAGAGGAGTGCGTACAGTCAAAAGAGATTGTCTGGCCTCAATTGTTTGCAGTTCTCTTTAGAATGTGAGGATACTTATTTCCTCCTCTTTTCTGCTTTGGGTCCTGTTTTCCAAACCCCTAGCAACAGGGAAAGTATTATTAAACATCCTCTTTACATGTATACCACAAACTTAATACATGATTTATTTTGTCTTTAAACCAAAATATCACATCAACAATCATTGCTGCCCCTCCCTCCACCAGTCTATGAGGCAGATCTGTGTGGTGATAGAGGGATAGGAAGAGAGAAAACAAACGTTGTGATCTATCCAGCTCTGCGTATATTTGGGCAGTACATAAGCTAGGAATAATACTTTTTCTTAGACATAGTTATAATCTATGAAGATAAGCATTTCAGAGAATTTGGGGAAATCAAATGAGGGAGAATATGAATGATATTACATTAAACTTACTAAAGTAAAAAGTAATTAGAATATTTTTAAAAGGTGAATAATATGAAATTTATAGAAATTTCTGCTTGAGCCCGTTTCAGTGCCATAGCTGTGGTTTCAGAACAATTCAAAAAAGGTGATTCAGAAGATGGTTAACCTAGCAGAGTAGTTCTTAATGTGTGTTGTTTTGGGAACAAAATGCCTTCTGAAACTTTTATTCGTTGGTCTTAAATATATGCATATGTGTGTATATGTATACTATATACATATGCATGTATTATATATATATGATAGTCATTTTTATTTTTCCTTGATCTATTTCAATGAGAATTTCATCTTGGCAACTGCAGTTTTTCTAGTGACAGGATTTCGGTAATATAAAATTCAAACCAAACCCATTGTCATCAAGTTGATTGCAACTCAAAGCAACCCTGTGAGACAGAGTAGACCCTTAGGGTTTCCAAGGCTGTAAGCCTTTGCAGAAGCAGACTGCCACATCTTTCTCTCGCGGAGAGGCTGGTGGGTTCAAACCACCGATCTTTCCATTAGCAGCTGAGTGCCTAACCACTGAAACCACCGGGTCTCCTCTTTCAGTAATATAACCACAGCAGTTGAAGAGGGATTACATATTCGATTCAATTTAAAAAATTTAATAATATGTATCTTTTTTTGAATAAGGAAGAAAATGGCTTCCTGCTGTTACCCTTTCTGGCATTTAATTTTATAGATCCTTTAAGGTAAGAACTAGGAATGGAAGATAAAGAGTCATCATAAAGTGGCAAAAGCTCTGGATCTTTGTTTAACTAAGTATTAAACCAGAACTTCAAAATTAGTTAGGTTTTGTCTCATTTATGATACTAAGAAGATCAACACACGCAAATGGTATACTTCTGAACTAAAGATTTGAAACAATCTGGAACTGATTCTTTTCAACTAGATAATTGCTTTGGGCTATGCTCTTAAGTACACAGTAGTTGAAATCGGGCGTGATAATTTGTGATCAATAGTGGGCACATTCTACATCTTTGATTTCTACTTTGAACTTCTGGTGATGTGTGTATATAGATCTGAGGTTTAGACCAATTACTTTCTGTGATAAAAAGAATTTTCTAGATAAAGAGAACAGTAAGATTGCAAGGAAAACACAAATTAAAAAAAAAAATTACATTAGAAACATCTTAAACATTGAAATGTATCATCTTCATCCACTCTTCTCTCTTTGTTACTGTTTTAATGATCTGGTTTATTGTCAAGAAACATGATTTAATAAACTGCACACAAATGGGCATGCTATAATTCAGGGTTTTAAATAATTCGGATTATCAGCTGTCCATTTAATCAAAATCTGTGTTTTTGGGAGGAAAAGAGGGGAAAGAAATGAATCAAAATGTATCAAAGATTCTGAATGTAAGATACTTTGCAAAGGTCTTCAATTCCAGTTATTTTTCGTTTCTAGAAGTGTTTGATTTTTTTTTTCAAATCTCTTTGCTCTTATATTTTCAAACACATTATCTATACTTATGGCAAATGCTGTCTGATAATTTTGCTGTCTGCTGTGTCTGCTGGCTGGCTCTCCCTCATGCTGTCTTGGTTCCTTGTGTGTTTTGTGAAATTTTTTTGATGGTGTTAATTTTTCTTAGCAATTTACCTGTAGAAATGTTTTGAGCCTTGGGTCAAAGATGGCTTCCTCCAGTGTGGCTTTGCACTTACTGTTGTCAGATACCTATAGTCACTGCCAGTTTAGAGCAATTTGAAACAGAATTCTTGGTTTGAAGTTATTCAGACTATCTAGGTATGAATTCAGGCCGAAAACCTGCTTGAAGATGGACTTTTTGTTACGAACTCTCAGGGATTCTCCCCTCTATTTTCTAAGTTTGGATTACTCTCTAGGGGTGAGTAGAAGTTTCTGTTTTACTCTTAAAATGGTGGTGTGGCTCATTGGGGTCCAGGCATTATGGAGGTGTCTTCTTCTAGGCTGCCTACCTTGGACATAGTGCATACTTTTTATCCTGATCCGTGGGGTCAGGAAGGTCAAAAGAGTAAAAGATCAGATTGCCAGGGTTCATCAGATGTCTTCAAGGCAGATAGACTAGTGTTCTTCCTACCCCTCTGGGTTTCTGCATTCATTTACATCTTGACTTCAGTATTTCTTACTTTTTTGCCAGCTAGCAGATGCATTGAATAATGCATTTTTATTCATTTGTAATCTCTTTTATTTCTTTGTATCACTGAGAATATGTACAGCAAACACACACCAATTCAACAGTTACTCCATGTACAATTCAGTGACACTGCTTAAATTCTTTGAGGCTTTCAGACTTTCTGGAGCCATGGAGGCTGGATGAACCCCCAAAACTACTGCCCTGAGATAATCTTTAAACCGTAAATAAAAAATATCCCCTGAAGCCTTCTTAAACCAAACAGTAGTTTAGCATAACTAGTAAACAATGTCTGCCTTGAGCATTGTGGTCTTTAAAGATCGGGCTATATGGGATCAAATTGACAGCAGCAACTCGAATGATTAGATAGGAACCTTAGGGAACAGTGAATTTATGTTAGTGGGGAAGGACAACTCAGAAAAGGAGGGTGAGAATGATTAACAACTCTAAGAATCTAATTAGTGTCACTAAATTATACATGTAGGAACTGTTGACTTTGTGTAATGTGTTTCTAATATTTTTTTTAATAACATTTCACTTGTTTCAGGCTAGTTTACCTAGATGACGATGTTGCCTGACATGAAGGTATCCTAGATTTTATTTACAAAAATTAACTTATTTTCTGCAGATACCCTGGATATCTATATTACATATGTATTATAATCATTTTAGAAAAGAGGTAACCTGACCAAAGTCATGCATGGTACGTGGAGGAAGAATGGTTTGAACTCTGGCTTGTCTTACTCCAGAGCGTGTGCTCTTTCCATTTCACAGCACTGTCTCCACGTTGTTTTAGGTTCTTCATCCACAAATATTTGAATTCCAGGGTAGTGTGTATTTTGTGCATCAGTGGTGGTAGACAAAAATAATGGAATCCTGAATTACTTCTTGCAAGGAATTTTGAGAAAGGTGTCGTAGTAACAATTAGTTTGGTAAACAGTAATTAGCAGTATTTGTCACACACAGACAGTAATACATACACTAGGATTCCCTAAACAAACATGGATCTTTTCTGTCCCTACATCTCTCAATATTATTTACCTACCTTTTCCAAGATTCAGCAGCCCCTTCCTCACTGCCACTTTTTCCCTTGACCTTCTCTTTTTCCAGTCCTGTTGGTATTTTTGTTAGATTGAGAAGTCTTATGTGGTAAATATCAAGAAGCTCTTCAGATGTTTCAAGTACAGGCAGAAATTAAGATAATATTTGTTAGGCTTTCCTCAGTAAAGATACAGTAGTGAAGAGAGCTTTATTAGTTACCAAAAGGAAAAAAAAAATACTATTTTTCAAAAATAGTATAACTAGTTCCTCTTGAACAAGGAAAAAAAAAATACCTTAAAAATGTTATTTGATGCTTTGCATTTTGAGATAACTATTTCAGATTTAATAGATCTGAGAAAATGGAAAGTTAATGAAGCAGGAGAGTGGGAATGAGAACAGGTATAGCAGAATAACCGTATACAAAATAAATGATCTTATTAATGGTTCTCCAGAGTGGGTTATTCTAACTACTATCAAACTATTCAAATCAAATAGGATGTGTAAATGTCATAGGATAATGCACATAAGAGAAATTATGAGTAAATTTTTCTGAAGACACTCTTTGAATATTCTGTATTTTGAACAGATTTATCAAATTTAATGCCTTGTTGTATTAGTTTTTGGATGTTAACTTGGTATATCTTTGTGAAGTGATGTATTTTAGAGAGATTTTCATAAATTTGTTTAAAATTACATGTTTGGGTAGGGAACATAAAGGTTTAACATGTTTATCTCATAGAAACACTGAATCAGATGTACCTGTTGGACATATTTTTATAACTTAAATAGCCCTTCAACATACTGTGTATGTATTTTATGGTAATAGAGTTGGTTACTGCCAGCTCTCTGTTCTAAAATTATCACTCATTTTACTGACACACTCTTCTCCTTATGTAGAAGAACAAAGGCTTTAAATTTAAAGCAGAACTGGATTTGAATTTTGGTCCTGTGACTTGCCAGTTCTGTGATTTTTGGACAAGTTTCTTTTTCCCACTCTCTCAGTATAAAAGTGGATATGTTAGTATCTATTCCAGGGAGCTATAGTGAGGATTGGTTGTGATGGTGTATGTAAAAACTTTATCAAATTACCCACTTAAGCACTCAGTAAATGGTATTGTTTTACCTGTAAAGCAACATTTGGTTATGAAATTATATAAGCAGTTGGTTCTTGTTTTTTTTCCCATATTTACCAGTGTTTCAGATTCTCTTTTGTTTACCAGAAACCTGACTGGGACTACATAGAAATCATTAATAAAGTTAATTATGATCAATTGTTTAACATTTCTTTAGCACTCTTTCTTAATTGTAGTCACTATTGTGCATAATTTCTGCAATCATAAATCTGAAGTTGTCCATATAGTGGTAAACTTTGGAACTTTAGTAACATTGGAACTTTTGTTCATTGCTTAAATATCTTCCATCAGAACTGGAAGTGTATATATTGAGGTTTTATAACCAGAGGGATTTCAGGAGAGGGTGTGAGAAACAGCTGAGCAGGGAGCTGAAGAATGAGTGCTGACTAATTGTTGCTACCTGGCAACCACGTAGTTCTACTTCAGTTTTACCTTTTGCTCTTACAAAACAAAGGAACACTAAATTCTATTTACAGAGTGTTTCAGCTAGAAGCATTTGCAGTTTTAAAGAAGAAATGAATATTAGGGGTTGTCAGGTCTCAGGAAAGGGACAAATTATGCAGACTTCCTGCTGAAGCGTGAATCCCCACTCTGCCACTTACTAGCTGCATGAACTCCAGTAATTTCGTTAACCTCACTGTGCCTCAGTTTTCTCATGTGTAAAAGAAGGATAATAGTACATACCTCAGCAAGTTGTTATGAAGAGTAAATTACTAAATAGGTATAAAGCAGTTGGTGTAAACCTGATAAATCGTAGGTGCTCTGTAAGTGTTAGCTACCATATTTCATCAAATTGGAGTTACCCATGTTTGAAAGATGCATCATTACTTTATGTACTACTAAGAAAGAAAGAAAAAAATGCCAGTTAAACTGTGAGACCGTGCTTTCTTGTAAAGCATATCCTAATTTCAGAGATCTTAAAATGTGAAAGAATATGTGTCTTAGGATCAGTGCAGTATGACATGTTGTTAAATAGGTGAGTAATATAACTTTTCATATTGATTATTTTTAAGGATAGTGTTTACCTTGTTCCTGTGTGTTATATTGCTTATATTTAATTGACTTTATAATTTACCAGATATAATGGTAATTATAAAGGGGAAAAATAGAAATATGATAAACCATGCATGGAAGTGTTTAGTTCACATGAGCTGTGTATATTATTTTGTCAATTTATAATTTTTGTGGGAGAAAATTGTATTTTAAATTTACATGTTGAAAATGTTTTGGTAACTGGCATTCTATTAATTTTGAACACACTTTCATGTATCTACAATGCAGTAATAATAGTTTCTATACTTTAGGCCCTATAATATCCTTAAGTATTACCCAAATAATCAAAGATAATATTGTCTTCAATAGATTAATAATGCTAAGAGTACAGCATAACATTAAGAATTGTGGACTCTAGAACTAAATTGCCTGTATCAACTCAGTCACTTACTCACTTGTCTACTAGCAGTTACCTCTCTGTGCCTTTGTTTTCTGTCTGTAAAATGGAGAAAATAATTGCTCTCACTTCACAGCATGGAGGTTCATATGTGAAGTGGTTGGATCAGTGGCACATAGTAAGCCACAATGTAACTGCTTCCTATTATTTTATGTTAATTTATTACCATATTCTAAATATTTTAAAAGTTTTAATCCATTTTATTAACTATATTCTCTGCATTGTTTTTTCTCTTTCTTTTAAAATTATAAATTTAGTGTATTTTTTTCCTAAACAAAGTTGTTGTGGGTTACAGATCCCTAAATTAATTAATTTTCCCATTTATTACATCTCACCCTATAGAGAAAAGTCTCCACATATTTAAAGATGTTTGTGGGTATTTTGAAGTCTCTAAAGTGAGGAGTAAGATATATACAAAAATATTTATCATCATTTAGCAAACATTCAAATGTCTTACAATCTTAATCCTGAATGACAAAGCTTGAATCTGCATTATGAACTCAGTGTTGTATTGTATTAGTACTTTTAAAACTATATTCTGTGGTCTCCAAAAGATTCTACGGAATTTGTTCTCATGGGGTAGTATAGGTGGTTTGGGTGCTGGGACCCTACCCGCTCACTTCAACCAACACAACTCTGATTTACCCGTTTACATGTTAGGTATCCTTGTAAAATTTTGTTAGAATAAACTAGCTCTGGATAAAACTTGAAAACCACTGGATGAGGATTGTTTCTAGCTCTAAAATTATTTAATTCTTGAATGTAAACAGTAAATCTGAGACTAGATCTCAAAGTCCATATATTTATACTTCAGCAATTTATTATGTCAGCTAGGCTCTCAAAATCTATTGATCACTTTATCCTGTATTCATAATATTAATAATTTATATAGTTCTTTAGAGTTCATTTGTGCTACTTTATTTCATCCTCAGAAGAATTCTGCTGATGTTGTAGCATTATCTTAAAAGTGAGGCAACAGGCTTGGGAGTGAGTCTAGTAGAAAAGGTCTTATGTTAGAAAACACCTAGGTTGCTACTTACTAGTAACTGGGTAACCCTAGTATCAAATTAATTATTTCCTCTGAGCTTTGGTTTTCCTCATTTGTAAAGTGGACTTAATTATACCCAACAGAATTGTTAGTATTAAATGAAGGGATATGTATAAAGCTCTTAACACAGTTCTTACATAGATAAGTAAAAGTTATTTCTCTTGCTAGTAGGGAGCAGGACCAGGAATTGAACTCAAATCCTATAGGCTTGTCATTATAACCAGCCTGCTCAATTTTCCCCGTACAGTATTAAAAACAACAGTTTTACAGGTGATAGCTTGTCGCTGGGGATGAAAACAGATGCTTGAAAAAGCACTGGGACCATTTAATGTAAGACAGAATATTCTATATATCTCAAAAGTCCTGATGCCAGCATGATAATTGGTATCTACAGTAATGATACTTAATCATCAAGAAAGTAAGAATGGTGTGTGAAATAAACAGACCAAAAAAAATCTTTATCAACTGGTAGAAAAAGGAGAGTTTTGTCACCTAAAGGTATAAACTTCAACTTACCTGGTAGATTTTATGTGAAACAATGCTGCTGCTAGATGCATGAGATATTGTTGTTGATGTTAGTTGCCATCAAGTTGAGTACCACTCATGGCAACCTCATGTGTGTGGTTTTCAAGGCTGTGATCTTTCGGAAGTAGATATTCAGACCCAAGGTACCTCAGGATGAGTTCAAACCATCAGCTTTCAGCTAGTAGTCCAGGGCTTACCTGTTTGCACCATCCAGGGACTCCTAAATGAGATATTGCTAGGTTAAAATTTAGAAATAGACACCAATCATCATGTATTATTTTACATTGTAAGTAGGAAATATATTTACTTTCTTAAATTGATTTTTTAAAAATTAAATAATGTATGCACAGAGTTAAAAAAAATCAAGTCATAATAAAAGATTTAAAACCAAATAAAGTAGTTCCCTGTTTGACTGCTCACTATCTCCCACAGCCCTACTCCCCAGCCAGGGCAGTAACTTGGCACTCTGATAGATAATGCCATTTATTTCCATATTTACAAATAATAAATTTAAACTGTTCTTTATCACTTTTTCTGTATCAGTTTACTTCCTGTTTTATTAGTTGAGGATTTACTATTCTTAAATTTATATCCCCTGTTCTTTCAACATAACTTATATAATAATTATGCATTAAATCTGCATTATTCCAACATAAATATTGTTCCTTTTTGTGCCAAGCAGTGTATTATGATTGTTTTCTTTCTGCTACAGTTTTTTCTGGAGTTAGTAATTACCTCATTTTCATTTATTTTTTTGTGTGCCTAACATTGGTTTTTCTAAATGTTTCAATATAGTTTTAGAAAATGCATACCAATAATTTTTTTTTTTTTAACGCTTAAACATAGTTTCAAACACGGTATCAATTTTGCCTTTTTATTGTGGAGGTCTTTGCACCATGGTCTGTCCTACAGTCTAGTTTGATTACTTCCAGGGCTGGTGCATAGCAGACATCTTGGGATTTTCCTTTCCAAAGCCATCTACAATCTGAATTTGTTGCTTCCTTGACCTAGTGCATAGTGGACATCTTATGACTTGTCCCAGCTGTTCTCCAGTGCTGCATCCTCTGTTGCTTGAATCTCATGCTTTCCTTTTTTTTTTTTTGGCTTGATTGATTTCTCCTTTGTGTTACAGGAGTATAATTTTTGCAGCTTCCTGGGAAAGGATTAATAGACTTTTGCATATTTGAATGTCTTCATTCCATCCTCATATTTGATTAGATACTAGCTTATGTATAGAATTATAGGTTGCAAATAATTTTACCACAGAATTTTGGAGGCATTTCTCCCTTCTCTCACTTTTCTGTTCACTATCTCTGGTCATAGATCTTGCATAATTTGAGCTCTTGGGTTGGGATGCTATAATTTTCTTACCTCCCCTCCTCCTCTTTTTTTTTTTAATTTCTTTTTACTATCTGGCAGATTTGGTAGACTTTCTCTTTTAGTGGATGTTTTCTTTCAGCTATTATTTTTTTTTATTCTGTCTCTGATTATTTCATTTTTACATAATGTATTAAAAGAAATTTTTTTCTTTTTTTATTCTTATTATGTAACTATAATTATTTGTTATGTCTGTGCGGTTGTGCAGTGGTGAAGCACTTGGCAGCTAACCCAAAGGTCAGTGGTTCAAACCCACCAACTCCTTGCTCAGTGGGAGAAAGATGTGACAGCCTGCCTCTTTAAATATTTACACCCTTGGAAACTCAATGGGGCAGTTTTACTTGCCCTATATAGTTGCTATTAGTTGGAATCAACTTGACAGCAAGGGATGTGGATTTTTTGTTGTTGGTGGTGAGAATTTCTAATAATAGGTTTTTGGTTTTTTTTAAGGTTTCTTCCACTCTTTGTATTTTTATATTTCCTCTGAGTCTCTTTTTCTGTTTACTTTCGTCTTAATCTTTCATGTTGTAGGATTTCGGTTGGAAGCTGTATGTCTGAGGGGAGGTCTTGTTGCCTGGGTGGCTTCGTTAGGATGATTAAACAATGAGCCAGAACTTCTGTTTGGAGACCTAGATTGTGGTGTCTGTTTTCTGGAGTCTCAGTTTCTCTGATGAGATGGTATACATCTTTCTGGGTGGTCTACATCTGCCTGCCAGCATAGAGGAACCATTTCGGGTCCATTTTAGCCTTGTCCCTTAACTCCCCTCTATGTCGTTCTTGGTATTTCTGAGTTAGTAACATCTCTGGTTCAGTAGATCCAACATTACATCTCCTAGGTGTGTAAGAGGGCATCTGGAATGGGGTGGGAAATCTGCATGTCAAAATATTCTCCCAACAACATTTTTTAAGGAGATGGAGAAACAAATCATCAACATCGTATGGAAAGAGAAAACGCCCCAGATAAGTAAAGCATCACTGAAGAAGAAGAACAAAGTGGAAGGGCCCACACTACCTGATTTTAGAACCTGTTACACCATCACAGTAGTCAGAACAGCCTGGTAGTGGTACAACAACAGATACGTAGACCATTGGAACACCTGTGAGCAGCTGATACTTAAAAAAGACCCGAAGTCCATTAAATGGGGAAAAGACAATCTCTTTAACAAATATTGCTGGCGTAACTGGATATCCATCTGCAAAAAATGAAACAAAACCCATACCTCATAACATGCACAAAGACTAGCTCAAAATGGATCAAGAACCTAAATATAAAACCTAAAACAATAAAGATCATAGAAGAAAAAATAGGGACAATGCCAGGACCCCTAATACATGGCATAAACAGAATACAGACATAACTAACAATGCACAAAGTAGATAACTGGGAGTTCCTGAAAATCAAACACTTAGGCTCATCCAAAGACTTCACCAAAAGAGTAAAAAGAGGACCTACAGACTGGGAAAAATTTTGGCTACTACATATCCGACCAGGGTCTAAACTTTAAAATCTATGAGATACTGGAAAACGTCAACAGCAACAGGACAAATAACCCAATTAAATGAGCAAAGGATATGAACAGGCAGATCACCAAAGAAGACATTCAGGTATATGAGGAGATGCTCACATTCATTAGCCATTAGAGAAATGCAAATCAAAACTACAATGAGATACCATCTCACCCCAACAAGGCTAGCATTAATCCAAAAAACACAACAGGGCTTTGTTTGGACCATAGTAAATGTTGGAGAGGTTGTGGAGAGACTGGAACACTTATACACTGCTGCTGGGAATGTAAAATCGTACAGCTACTTTGGAAATTGATGCGGCGCTTCCTTAAAAAGCCAGAAATAGAAATACCATGTGATCCAGCAATTCTACTCCTTAGAATATATCCTAGAGAAATTAGAGCCTTCACACAAATAGATGTCCGCACACCCATGTTCATTGGAGCACTGTCCACAATAGCAAAAACATGGAGACAACCTAGGTGCCCATCAACAGGTGAATGGATAGACTTTGGTATATTTACACAACGGAATACTATGTAATGATAAAGAACAATGATGAATCTGCGAAACATCTCGTAACATGGATGAACGTGGAAGGCGTTAAGCTGAGTGAAATTAGTCACTCACGAAAGAATGAATATTGTATGAGACCACTATTACAAGAACCCAAGAAAAGGTTTAAACACAGAAAAAAACGTCCTTTGACGATTACGAGGGTGAGGAGGGAAGGAGAGGGGATTTCACTAACTAGATAAAAATAGTAAAAAAAATAGTAGACAATAATTATCTTAGATGAAGGGAAGGACAACACACAATACAGCAGAAGTCAGCACAACTGGACTAAGCCAAAAGCTAAGAAGTTTCCTGAACACAACCAAACACTTCGAGGGTCAGAGTAGCAGTGGTGGGGATCTGGGGACCATGGTTTCGGGGGACATCTAGGTCGACTGGCATAACAAAGTTTATTGAGAAAATGCTCTGCATCCCACTTTGGTGAGTGGCATTTGATAACTGAACTTAGACGTAATGGTCTGACATACTAGGGCTAATTAGATAAAGTCAAAGGATTAATGAATTTTAGCTGATATTCTTTTTTGTTTGTTTAAAATGTTCAGGAATAGTAGAAATATATTTGCTTGCAAGTTTTAAAGGTTATAAATTAAAAAAAAAAACAGTATTATTTCCATGAGAAATCAATGTTCTGGACAGACATTTGAAATTTAAAATAAATTCAACTGTAATTATAGTGCCAATAGTTAAAAATAAATCTTGTTCAATACCAGTTTGATTTTTCTTTTATACCACTAATAAATCATTTCTATTTAGTGTAATTTTTCTGTCCTTCTATTTCTTTGGTGTAGACAGAATCCTATTGCCTTCCTGCTGAGGATATAATTTCTGAATCTAGGCGATGTACTGTCAGCACAGTGAAGCAGGAAATTATTCTCCTGTGTCAGCTGCTGCTGTTAACGAATAAAGAAGGTTTGGGGTAGGATGCATTCTTGTTATCTCTACTCACAAATCTCATGTGACATGCAAATAGATTTTAAAATCAAGGGAGTTCAAAGTATGTGGTGACGAAAGGTATTTCCCTGCTGTCAGTTCTTCCTCTGTCCCCCCTCTAAAAATTCTAATTTATATTCCAAAGTACCTTGCTTTTTTTCTGTTTCCATGGCAGTAGTCTTGGCGATCAAAAGGTCACAGATTTGAAAACTATGGAGAGCAGTTTTACTCTGTAACACATGGGTCGCTAGTAGTTGAAATTAACTTGATGGCAACTGATATTGTTATTATGGATCTTACAGTGAGCCAGGGACAGTTGTAACTAAGTGCTTTCCACATACAGGTATGTGTAGCTTAATGTCCATTTGACCAACTTCTGACCTCATATACTTCCATGATCACATAAGGTTATAACAGAGTTCAGAGATCCCGATAGGAGAACAGGATGTAGCAAAGTACTTTGCTAGTGATACTATCTGTCTGTTACTAGCTCTCAGGGTCCCCCGTCCTCCCCAGCCGTGGGAAGGCAGGGGGAGAGGGTCCTGGCGCCCATACACTGTTGCTTACCCCACAGTGTTGGCCTCAGGCAGGGACCACACAGACATCGCCAGAGCTCCTGAGGAGGATCACCTCTCCCAGGCCACTGTCCCACTTGGCCCAGATGCCCTGCAAGTGATGCTTGGGTCCCAGGCCGCAGCTCCTCTTCAGTGGCAGCCTAGTAATGGTCCGGGCTGCTGTGGCAGAGAAGGAGGAGGAAAAGTGGCTGGGGGAGGAGGTGGAGGAAGAGCTGGTGGGGCTAGAGGAGTTTAAAGCCTGTTGGGGGGAACCGGGAAGGCAGGCAGCTGGATGGCAAGGGCACACTGAGCTGGACGGGGCCAGGTGCAGCTCTGAGGCCAGTGATGGAGCCAAAGGTTTTACGCAATCCCTTGGCGCGGCCGGGTCCCAGCCAGACCATTGACTGTCTTTTGCGCCTCTCTCGTGTTTATAATACGGGGTTCGCACAACATCCAAATCAAATAACATCCTATTTCACAGAATGTATCCTGAACGATAACTGATGCATACACATATTAACCGAATCAGTTCACACAATAATCCCATGAGGAAGAGAAGGCACAAGATTTTAAGTGATTTGCCCAAAGTTTGTATATACCAAACTCAAACCAAACCCAGTGCTGTCGAGTCGATTCCGATTTATAGCGACCCTACAGGACAGAGTAGAACTGTCCCGTGGAGTTTCCAAGGAGCGCCTGGCGGATTCGAACTGCCGACCCTTTGGTTAGCAGCTGTAGCACTTAACCACTACATACATAGACATGTGGTATGTATATATGCCTGTGTGTGTGTGTGGAGCCCTGGTGGTGCGATGATTATTAGCTGGGCCGCTAATCAAAAGGTCGGCAGTTGGAATCCACCAGCTGCTCCTTGGAAGAAACCATGTGGGGGCAGTTCTGCTGTGTCCTGTAGGGTCATTATGAGTTGGAATCAACTCGATGGCATACATGTATATATATAACTGTATATGTATTATATATATTTGTATTGTGTGTACGTAAGAGTGTGTGTGTGTGTGTAGTGTATAAATTTAGAGGCTGAGATGGGATTGGCATTTGCTTCCAGTCTGCCCCTAGGGTCTGTTCTCATAACCATTGTGCTATCTTCATATAATTTAAACTTTGTGGAAGATTGATAGCAGAATCTAGTATAGGCATTTGGCAGGAATTATGAAATATTTTAAAAATACGATGCAATCTTCAATTTTTATCTCTTAATTTGTCTATGAATCGGGAATTGCTGTTACTTGATTTTTACCTTCAAAGAGCCTCACCAAGTTACAGGACATAACTTTGTTAGACAGTCTCTGATCTCTGTCCATATGACACAGACAGAAAGCAAATTTATATTTCCTTATTCAGTAAAGCCTTCATTTTACTTAATTATTACAAATAATGCTTTCACTATTATATTTATACAACTTTGTGGTAGGTGAAACTGTAACGGTCATTCTTTTATTTAAGGGTGTATATTATTAAATATGACAGATTATTTCATGAACATTTGAAGGCGTTCTGAGAAACCTATGTATATGTCAGATATTCTAAAGTAGAAGGTTGTTGTTAAAGTCATGATAAAGTGTATATTTGCTTTTATTGTTATTATTAAGTATAAATTGGTTATATGACCTGTCTTGAATACCATTCATGGATATTGTGATTTGAAAATGTCAACAGCAATTGATAAGAAAGTCTCAAATATACAGCTGTCTACATTATGTAAGATGACATTAAAATTTACGATTATCTCATATTTTTAAATTGGAGGTTCAATAACCTTTCTAGAGTTACAGTAACCAGTAGAGTAGTAAATGATGAGGGTGAGAATATATTACACATTTGTCAAATTCCAAATTAAGCTTTATATGTTTAATTATGCTTTTTAACACAGTTACCAGTATATATTTTCCTAAAATTGATGGTTATTTCTCTTTTGAGGAAAGATGCCTGATTGAGGAGTATTAGATGATATGTAGGAAAATGGTCGCACAGGAGTATAAATAGATCTAAACACTTTAAAAAATAGCCCTTTTTTCATTTTAAAACGGGGAAAACTATTTCCTTCTCTTGGTAAAAATTCATCTCACAGTTAATTTCAGATCTCTTTGTCCTTATAAGTTTTCTATTGCCTCCACTTGTGGGATTCATAATATGTAAGCAAGAGAAAAAAAAAAAATTATCCTTAAGTTCTTTTAGTCAGAATTTTTCCATCTCCCTTTGCTGAAATTACATAGTTTCATCCTGAGGTGATCAGGTCAAAAACCAAACCTGTTGCCGTCGAGTCGATTCCAACTCTTAGTGACCCTATGGGACAGAGTAAAACTGCCCTGGAAAGTTTCCAGGGAGTGGCTGGTGAGTTTTAACTGTTGACCTTTCCATTATAGCCGAGTGCTTAACCGCTGTGCCACCAATTTTAGAATGATTAAAGTACAGAGTGACTACTTAACGACTATGACTCCAAACTCTTGATATTATTTCCATGACTTTATCTGGGTTTCTGAAATGAAACTTGGAGCTAACAAAATGCCTTGGTCTATTTAAACCTTGTTTTCCGGTTATAGTATCCCTATATATAGCTTTGGATTCCTGGTGACATAGATTTGGGAGCTCCGCTGCTAACCAAAAGGTCAGCTGTTCGAATCTACCAACTGCTTCTTGGAAACCCTATGGGGCAGTTGTATGCTGTCCTATACGGTCGCTATGAGTTAGAATCGTCTTGATGGCAACGGGTTTGGTTTGGTTTTGGTTTATAGATAGATTTGGAGCCCTGGTGGCACAGTGATTAAAAGCTTAGGCTGCTAACCAAAAGGTCAGCAGTTTGAATCCAACAGCTGCTCCTTGAAAACCCTATGGGACAGCTCTACTATGTTTGTAGGGTTACTGTGGGTTGAAGTTAACTCGATGGCAATGGGTTTGGGTTTTTTTTTGGCTTTCATATAGATTACATACTTCTTGAGTATCGTGGCATGGATTGCCTTTATAAACATATGGCTTAATATGTACAATGATATCCTAGCAGTTAGAAATGCTACTTGCATGAGATGAAAACAGTTTTGGATAATTACATGTTTAGATTTACTTATTTTGAATACATGAAATGCTCTTATGCTGCTTCATTGTATTTCAAGTGCAAGTAGGTTCAAACTGAAAAATTTTTGTAAGACTAAAAATAGCTTTATAAAAGAACGTCAATGGAAAAATAAGAAACAATGAAAGGTTTACTTTGGTAAATTCATATGCATTTTACCAGCTATCGCAACAAGAATGTTACCATTGTTTGCGTGCATTGCATTCACTTCACTTTTTTATATTTAAATAGAATTTATTTTTTCCATAAATTTCTTTCATGACTATAGCTAAAAAATAACATTGTCACCATTTATGTTTAGATATTTTGGACTTATTTTTATTTCACATAATTGTACTAATCTCTTTAATTCTTGACTTTCTCACAACTGACTCAATGGCAACAGATTTTTTTTGTTCTTAATAGAACAGACACTTTTTACACAATTATAAAAACTGTCAAGATAAGTCCTGGAAATAGCCATAATATAAATTTGTGATTGTAAATTACTGTGCTAGGGTACTGATTTCTGGATTTTGTAAGTAAAAACTATTGTTTAAGTGATTATTACCCAAGCTATGAAAACTTAGAATTTTTTGGTTATAATGGAGTCCTAGATTGACATTATTAACTAACAGCAAATCAACATGTAAGATTAGGTAACCTGAATTTGTATGATTTTCATTTTGCTTTTAACTGCTAGTATTTCTACATACTATGAGAAAGTAGGCTAGAAAAAGGTATAAATTCAGAACTTTGTAATTTTGGCTTACATTCCTTTCTTTTCATTATGTTCTATCTCTAAGGAGTGACTAATAAAATAAGTGCTGAATATACACGTCATATTTAGGATGATGAGTGATTTAAAAATGAATGGGAACGTTACATGAACAATTACAAGCATCAGTGTAATAAGATCCTCTAGTCTGTGAAAGTGTGACATTTAAACTGAGATAAGGTCATGCAGAATTCAGCCGCGTAAAATGCTGATATTTTATTTAAAAAGAAATAACCTGAGTTTTTAGAGAATTTCTGTTAAATAGTAAATGTCTGGAAAAAGCACAGTTCAGTTTAGGGGAAGATCCTAAGTTATGAAGCTATGAGTCACGGTAGAATATTTTCTGAAATTGTGTTTTAGATTACTCCGTAAAAATACTGAAAGGATTCCTTTGAAACAATTGACCTCGTAAACTTTTTTTCTTTTTTGCTCTTTCCTTCTTTACTTGAGTGAATGAATGAATAAATGCTAGTTTCCAGGCTCAGACTTTAGAAATATCTTTAACTTATCCGACATTTCTACTCTTACAGAATTTTACTTGGTAGTAAGATTTTTATTTTGTATGTAGCTTTTTTATTACTCCCAGTTTTCTAGTTCATTATCATTACTCTAATTGAGCTATCACACCTCTAGTTCATCTTCCATGCTGCTGCTAGAGTAATTTTTGTAAAATACTTGTATAAATGCCACTGTTTGAAGTAAAGTATTCTGAAGTTCCGTAGTATAATTGGGCCTGTTCCTATTCTTCTCCTCCTCACTGGCCCTTAACCAGTTACCATGCTTAATCTACTGCTGTGTATTTACTTAATGTGTGAATACATAAACTATAACTCTTGTCACTATCCTGGCAACTCCGTGTGTCCGAATAGAGCTGTACTTTATAGTCTCTTCAGTGGCTAGTTTTTTGGGAGTAAATCACCATGCCTTTCATCCAAGGCACCTCTGGGTAGACTTGATGCTCGAACCTTTTGGTTAACAACTATGAATGCATGAACTGTTTGCGCTACCAGGGGACTCTGGCCAGCACTCTGTATTCTGCTCATATCCTTTTAATTGCAGTATTCTGAATAATAAACTATGTTTCTGTCTGACTTATGCCTTCTCTCTTCCTTCTGCTGAAAACCTGTTCACTTTGTGTCTACTGCTATATATTTCCTTAATGTGTGAATACATAAAACATAGCTCCTATCATTAAGATGTTCTAGAAAAGGCTCTTTAAATTTGGAATAGTTGGGAACCAACTCTTTATTTGCATTGTATATTTTAGTTTTGTATATATTAGCAAAGCTTCTGTTTCTTCAATGAGTATCCTTAATACATGGTGAACGTTCACTTGTTATTTTTTGATTAGTTTTTGTTACTGCAGGCTTGACAAACACCATATTACACTATTTCATAATACTGTTTGTGACATTGTGAATTTATTTTAAAGGTGAGACTAATCTATGTGCTGTAAATCAGGGATTCTTACTAAAGGATGTGTATGTATGAATGTTTATTGTATCCTTTACCTACAGAAAACTAAACTGAAAGGAGTAAGGAAGATGATTTATAAAAGTAAAATTATGATTTTTATAACTTTTTCATAAAAATGTTACCCTTCACTGGAGTCCTCAAATTTAGTTTTTTTGTTTGCATGTTATAGTGCAAATAAAAGAATACACTTATAAAGGACATGAAATTATCTTGTATTCCATTCTTTAGGACTTATTTATAGAAACAATTGAGTAGACACCAGTGTTTTTCCATATCTTACTCTGTTCCAAGTAAGTACGGTATCAGGGAAGGGGCCAGTGTGACTTTTCGGGAAATGCAAACTTCAAGAATACGTAGCAAGGATTTAGCATTTATGTACCTACAATAGTGCAGTAATGTATGGCATGTAATATTGATCTATTGACTTAGAAGACATGGCTACACACACACACACACACAAAAAGACGTCATAACAGCAGTAAACAATATTAGGACCTTATGAAGAACTTCAGTTGCTCGTTTGGGATAGCTCTGTTGAACAATTTTTATCAGTGTTGCTAATGACAATAGTCTAAGGTATTGTATATGTGATTTATATGAGCTACTTCATTTAGTCATTGAAACATCTCTGGAAATGCTGCTTCTCATTACATATAAGAGAAAGCTGCTCAGAATCACATATTTAAAGGGAGTAACTCTATTCAGTTGGGTGTCTTAGACATCATTTATCAGTAGTTCCTTAAAATTTTTTCAAGGGATGGTCAACATGGAGCCTTTTGAAAACCTTGTGAATCATTTCCCATAGAAAAATGTACATATGAACCCATGTAGTATGTTTTCACTTCAGTTTGTACCTCTATAAAATTGTCAGATCTCCTGAGTCCTGTATGTGGAACCCAGGTTAGGAATCCCTGATTTATGACTTAGTAAAAATGTTAAGAAGCTCTGGATATCTTTCTCACCCTTGTCACCTAAAGGAAATAATATTTATTTACATTATGCCTTATTCTAGAAAGAATTGAAGAAGGCTGAGAGGAAATTGTCAGGTATCACCAACTCCACTGAGTATATGCTAAAATAAATAAATTTTCTTATAGCAAGCAAGATTCAGAAAGATTTGATTTATGAAACACTTCCTAATGGTCAGGTTTTATCTGACTTTGCTACATAGCGCCCTTAATCTGTTTCAGTAACCTAAGCATGAATATTTTGAAATAAGGTACACAGTTAACTGCTTCAGAGTAGTATAAACAAAGTTGCTGTGCCTAGAGGTAGGAGGAGATTAGGATGGTAGTTTAGTGATTAGTTACATTTCTTAGGAAATACTTTTTTGAATTTAATCTTCTGGTCTATCAAAGATAAATCCTGTAGAAAAGGTGTTGTAGTAAATGTAGAATGTAATAATTTTCTGAATTAATGAACTAATGTTATCTTATACTTGATAAACTCATTGTTTATTTGGACTAAGCCTAAAGACTGTATTTAGATTCTAGCTCAGTTTGATTTTGTAGAAGAAAAGTTGTCAATTTATATGGGATCACTTAAAGCTTCAATATATGAAAAATTATTTAGACTTTGCTAGTTGTTTAAGACTAGTTAGTTTATAAAATTGTTTTTCAAATATAAAGTAATTCAGAATATCAGAATGTTGTTTTCTTCTGCTGCTTTTAGCTATTTTCATGTTACTTCAGTTCTGATCTCCCCTGTTTTTTACCTTGACTTGTCATTTAAAATGAAAGCATTAAATTTGCTGAACAGAGTGAAGAATCTTAAACATGTATGTGGTTTTAAGTAAATAACGATAGAAACACTATAAATTAGTATAAATGTTTGGAATTTATTTTTAATATATATTTTTTAACATTCTGATTTATAGTTATGTTGTGAATTGAATAATTGTATTTCTACTTTTCCCTTTAATCATTCTTGACATTTGATTTTTAAATGGATGGTAGCCCATCTGCACAGGGCTCTTGTGACTGAATGATGTATTCTGTTTTGCTGTGGCACAATTTTCAGACAGCCACTTTTGTTCTTAAAAATTTTCATTTTCTATAGTACTTTTCATCCCTGTATATATGTACAGGAGTCACTTCACCCACCACCGAATTGCAGCCACTTCTGAGGTGGAACGCAGCAACTGTTTAACAGCGCACTTTCCCCTAGGTGCTGCCAGCTGCAGAAGAATTGTACATGGTCCTGTACAGAAGGTATTTCTCCACTGTGCCATCTGCAGAGTGAAACTGACTAGGAGTACTACATAGACTGTAAGTTTCTTGTGTACCTGCCCTAGACTGGAAAACCCAATAAGACTGGAAAACATCATTTAAAAAACGCACTGAGGTCAATTAAACTTAACTCTGCTCTCCCTGGCTCTAAATTTACTTTAAGGTAATCTAATTTGTGATTGGTTCCAAATTAAATAACAAACAGATGGACACACTCCTTGGAAATTATTTTGTTCTAAAAGCAGATGAAACTGAAATGCTTTTAAAGTATTTTCTCTTTTAATGAAATGTAGAAGAATCAATTTGTTTTAAAATAACCAAACCAACATACGCTTTTGTAGTTATATCCTTAAACCAGAAAATCAACTTGTAATTCAACAGGAACATTGTAGTTAGCTTTGCTTACAGTGTTTTATGTCTTTGTCTTAATGCTTTCACTCTTTTTGTGAAAGTTTTGCAACATAGTTCAAGATGAACCTAGTGTTGATTCTTTGTTTTAGAAACGTTGAGTTTGAATCTTTTAAGATATTGAAACAAAATATGGGAGAGGAGAAACTAAACATTGAATGTCCACTTAATGTATTTAATAGTCTCTCCCTCATTTAATTAATCTTTTTTTTTTCTTTTGTAAAAGCAGTTTTGCAAGAGTGTTATCTTTAGTAATAGATTAGCACATTTATACTTTAAAGGAAAATAACATTACAAACTGCTCTGTCTGTTGTTACACAGCATGATATGAAACTTATTGTTGTATTTTAGTAAATAGTTTGACTTACTGTTTGTTTTTTATTTTTTTTTGTATGTCTTTAGACATTTCTATGGAAAGAAATTAGGGATTCATGATCCTCTTATAGTCTTAATAATATGAAATATAATGTCATTTTCTTTAAGTTAAGTGATATTTGTGCATATCTCTGTGCCTATAGATTCTCAGTTAAGGTAGATAAAAGTTAGCTTGTCTGGGCCACAGTTTCCTTGTTTGTAAAATGAGGTGAATGGAGGGAGTGATTGCCTAGAGACCGTTTAAGTGTTTTCTGTTTAACTCGGGGGCAGAATTCTATGCATTGAGAATTGTATCTTACATTATTTAACCAAGATATTTTGGGGCATGTAACTTTGTTCTAGTTAGGATATTATGTGTGTTAACCAAATGCCGAATAATGGTGTTTTAGAGTCCAAAGAAGCGATCTGATTTCCTACAAAGATGTTTTCCATTTATCTCTAGTTTTGTAGTAAAATTACCTCCACTGTTTTGAAATACAACTTTTTGAGAATACATGTAGTATAATTCTTAATATCATATTCATCATGGAAGCATCAGGTAAATTAGACAAAAAACTAGTTGTTATTTATATTATATTTATTTATTTAAATAACATAAAACTTTAAATAATACCAAAAAAACTCACATTTTCAGTTGTGATTTTTCCCCCCTTACTTACATAGACTTATTCATTTAATAGTCAAAGCACTAAATAAGAAAACAATTTTTAAAAGAATGTAGTTTAGGTAATAGTGCACTTCTGTCTCTAGCAACAGGGTGTTTTATCTGCTCTGTTTTTCGTTCTTTCACATTTTCTACAGTGTGTTAGTAAGTATTAATCTCATTCCTTTCATTAATCGAAGTAATCCTATTGGACAGAATAGATCTTTTTTTCATGTATTACTTTAATGTTTTGGTGATGTAAAGATACACACTATGCTTATCGTGTGTGTCAGAGTATTTTTAGGTTATTACAGGATATTTGTTACATGTTTGACAATTATTAGAGTACATTTTTAACCATACAAAAGGGGTAAGGTGAGAAATTTCATTTTTTCCTACATATACTTGTGCATTATTTTCATTTAATGGACATACATAATTGTGTAATCAAAAATAAAGGAAAATATTAGTGTTTCTGTTAAATAGTATATTTGGAAATTTTTTTTTTTTTTTTTAAATTTGGAGATTATTCTCGTTCCCTAAAGTATCATAGATGACTGATACCTCCACTTGAATGATTGTTTTGCAAGTGAGGGCTCCTCATCTTATTCTGAGGGATCAGAATTGTGGTTGGAATTATGACTTAATTTACATCTACTTAGTAATTATGGGGTTCAGAAATAAATACTTCATTAAAAGTAATTAAGCCTTAATGAAACCCGTATTCTTCATCCTTCTCTATTATAATTGTCTATTTGTTATAACAGAAAAAAGGAAGAAAATATATCGATAATATGTATTTTTAAATGATGTGTTCTTAGACCTCTAGCAATAACCTTTTGGCAATATCTAGCTTTCAGTTACAGGCTTTAAAAAGAGATATTAGGACCAGCTGAAGAAAGAGTAAAATCAGTGAGAAAAAAAAAGGTATAAGGAAATACCTTTTTAGTATAGATTTGAATTTAAACTAATTTTGAAGAACCTACTCAAATTTTTTAATAGAGCTTCAATCCATACTTTTTTGAATTTTCAAATGGCTCTCAGCTTGTAAAATATACATGGTATCTTCTTTTTCTTAATTAAGGGCATATTTTTATAATTAATCTCAAACAGACTTTTATAAAAACTATTTGACTTGCCAAATTTATCTGAACAAATTCTTGTGAATTAAATATTTTATTGCGGATAATAGGGAGGTGATTTTGCAATGAAAAATTACAGAGGCAATTCTTTTTATACTAAATGATTAATATTTCAGTTACTTTGGTTAATGAAGCTGTATTTCAGACATCATTTTTATCATCCAGAATGTAATTTGTTTACAGAATAATACATGAATTTTTGCATTGAAATATTTTCCAAATAAATATGAAAAGCTCCCCCCCCCAAATCTCAGGTAGATCAACAGGTGATAAAATACTCATGTTACCTCAGTCTTTGCTATTCTTATTTTATGTTATCAACTCCTGCCTTTTTAAAAGTTAATTCTGCAGTTATTTCTCAATAGAGTTAGCTGAAATTTTAAATGTATAAATTTGCATAAAAATTGTTAATGCCACAAATCTTATTGTCTTTCATAGTGAATTAATAGACCTTTATTACTTTAAACTTCTTCCTTAACTCTGAAATTTCTACATGCATTTTGAGTAAATGTGTGTGTGTGCGTGTGTGTGATTGTGTTTATCATTTTTCTAATGTATTTTCTGAAGCTTGATCTCAAATCCTAACTGCTACTTTGTAGCTATTTAATCAAGTGTAAATTGCTTAACAGCTTTAAGGTTGTTTTCTGTTAATTGGGAATCATTAAACCTACCTCACAGGGTTGTTGTGAGGAAAATACAATAAAACATATGTGAAAGAATGTTTAGCATATACTAGATGTGCAAACCAGAAAACAAAACCTGTTGCTTTCGTCCCACTCATAGTGATCCTATAGGACAGAGGAGAACTGCCCCATAGGGTTTCTGAGGAGCGGCTGGTAGATTCAAACTGCTGACCTTTTAGTTAGCAGCTGCGCCACCAAGTGTATGAAAAACAAGTGGTACTAAAACCTTTCGGTGGCACCACTGCCCTCAGGATAAAATTCAAATTCCCTGACATGACGCTGGATATGGCTCCTCTTTTAAGTCCTTAGCCTCGTTTTTTTCCTTGCAAACTGCATGCAACATTGATACTGCGAACTCCTTGCAGTTCCCAGAATATTATCACATTGTCTCTTTGGGCATTTATCTGCTTGAAATATTCTTTATTTTACCTGCTCCTTTACCCCTAAACTGCTATCATCTGTTTAAGTCAGCCTCATCGGTTAGGCCTCAGTTTATATATCGCCTTCACTAGGAAGATGTTTCCTACCCCTTGTTACCTTAAATGTTTTGTTAACTCCTTCTTTGTGATCCTATAGCCCTTTGCTATTTCTGTTTTAGCAATTATATGTGCTTGTCTGTTGCCTTCACTAGATGCAAAATCATTGTGGGTGGAGCCTGTCTTGTTTAACTTTGCCCCTAGTAACAGTTTCTACAACTCAGTGAATGAGTGAACGTTTTATTAAGAGATATAAATTCCCCCATGCAAATTCACAACATATATATAAGCTTAGTACTCTTTTAAGAATGACAACTTTGATTTTTATGCTCACGGAATATATTTCATATGCCACAATAATGATAACAAATTTATCAGCCTACATTGCCCAGCTTTTATCATTCTTAAAAAGCTTGTTAAAAGAAACTAACTTACTAGGGTACAAGCTGATACTTGCTTAATTCTTTCCTGTCACTACACCTGTAGTCCCACTCTGAATATTATTTTTTTCCCCCTGCCCCTCGACAAAATGTTGGACAGGCTTCTTTTTCTCTCTTCCTCTTCCTCTTTTATCTCTCCTCTCATCCCTCTTTTGTTCTTTATTTCATTCTTTTATCACTCTCTGGCATTTCAAAATAGACTTATTTTTCAGGGGGGAAACAGGCTAATGAATTAAAATTCCAAACTCTCACCTGTCATAAAATTTCACCCTCACATCAGCCTTGCTTAAACTTGCAGATGTGCGTAGGGAAGGGTAATGGGGACATGGTCAATTAGTAGACTTCTGCGTTGATTTTTTTTTTTTTTTAACTTTTTTGTCTTTACTCACTGTGCTGCCTCTCGGTCTTCCAAGGTTTGGGGTTAGCAGTAGGAAAGAAATAAGAGTAGTAAAGATCTTTCTCTGAGTATGTTAGACATATAAACAGATTTTTTTTTTTTTTTTTACTTTTCCGCGTTCATCAAAAACTCCCAGTGTCTGGGATAACTCAGCTGCAGTTCCTTTGAGGCACTTGATACTTCCTTGTTTGTCTGCTTATTTCTATCATCCTTAGCCTCTGACTTTGTTGTCTACCTCCACCGCCTTTCTTTGGAGCTCATCTTGTTCCTTTTGCGGTCTCATGGGTACGCTTCATTAAAAATGGCTCAGTGCAGGCTCTTTTCTCAGGAGTCACTATATATCCCATAGGAAAGTATATATCTTTACCAAACTCTGGAGGTGTTGGCCGTTTCTAAGGTAGTAGCTCAGACTGTTTGCTCTGCTCTTCAGGCAGCTTGCCCTCTTGCCTTAAGACTTTTCTTAAGGCCTAAGTCAGTTACCTGTCCTAATTAGTTAGTTACCTGTTGTTGAGTGCCACATATTCCACAGTACATAGACCAAACTCTGAGTGAATCACTCGCACTTCCTTTTCTACACCTAACAACATTCTGAGCTCTCACTATTCCATTTCTTTCTCAAACATTCCCTCCATAATATATGGTTATATTTTTTATTTGATTGATGAACTAAAGGTTGAGCAATTTTTGGCCACTGTCTTTCCAAGTGTTGCATAGACGGCCTTGTTACCTTGGTTTAAACACTTGAGACCCATTCTTCTCAGCCTTGGGTTCTTTTCTGAAACAGAGAACAGGAAGATCCCCATTTTAATATGCATGCTATTGCATTACCTTTTCCCTGCACTGAACTATGATGGGTAACTTGCTTTCTGTGAATGTCCACCCGTTTCTATCGAACATGCCTTATTTTATGCTATTCCATGAGTTTGGAGTGCCCTTTCTACCTTTTATTCCTGGTGGAATCTACTCAGTCTTTGATGCCCATGTTAAGTAAAATCTTCATTGGCCTTGGAAGTTAGATAAACTTTTTTCTGGAAGCATTGGCTGTTTCAAAGGTAGTAGCTCAGACTGTTAGCTCTGCCATCAGGCAGCTTGCCCTCTTGCCTTTAGACATTTTTTAGGCCTAAGTCAGCTACTTGTTCTAATTAGTTACTTGTCGTTGTGTGTCCTGTATTCTAGAGGACATTGGCCAGACTCTGAGTGAATCGCTTGTAGTAATGAGAACTTTATTCTCACTAGTAATTTATTTAAACTGTTATTATATTACCTATAAATACATCTTTTTCCCTAACTAGATTTTGAGCATTTTTGAGACAACCACTGACTTATTTATTGGTTAATCTCTTACTGCCTAGTCCCTGTTATGTGCGCATTATCTGCTGAATTAATAAATTACTTCTGAACACTGAGATTGAAGTTTATAAAGTTATGTTGAGTATTTAATGCTTTTATTCTTATTTATTTCCCTCCTTGCTCCAGAATATACTTGAGGGGCAAGCATTGGTTTTTATGACACTTTTTGTTTTTGTTTTAACTGAATGATGTTATTGCTATTTATTCCTTCTTAGCCAAGTTCTTTTCAGGTTTTAGTTTTATTTTTGGCTCAATTGATTTTCTACTTTTGCTGCATTTCTTTATTTTTCTTCCTTTTTTTTGGTCCAGTTGATGCAATTAACTATGAGAAATGAAGATGACCTTCTATTCCAAGCAGCTTCTGCTTGCAAGTTAAAAATAATAATTATAGGATTTTCATTTCTTTTAATGTTTTTAAAGATTTCAGATTGTATTACTAAATGTAGTCAGAAATGGTTAAAAAGCAAGCTGTTAGTAGTGAGCTGGTTGTGAGAGTATAATATCCCTACAGTAGAGAGTTAAATGAAAGTTACATTTGTTGGAAATAGAGTGCTGTTTTCAGGCAGACTTCATTGCTATTTGGAGTGATTATCTGAAATAAGTTGCCTCAAACAATCTGGAATGCAGCATTGAATTTCTGCCATTCCTCAATAGTATAATTTAATGCACTCTTTATTACTGAAATTTAACCAAAAATAGAATCCTTTGATATATATGGTCTGGCAAATTATAATAATTAGATAATTTAGAAATCAAGATTGTATTGTAAATAGAGATAATTGAAAAATCATTTCTATGTATAGCAACCCCCCCCCCCGAAATCTACAGATGAGTATAGGTAGAGGAAAAATATTTTCTCTTCAAATAAGATCATTAAAGCTGGAAAGAAGAGAAATCAAGAAAATGTATCTCAGTAATTTTTGTGCCTTATTTCTGCGTTGCTGTATGCAAAATGTTATATAAACTTTTAAAAAGAGATATTTATCTTATTTACTAACTGTCACCAATAAGCTGAGTGATATTTTAATATTTAATGTATGATAATTTTATTCTATCCATCAGCACCTACTGGCTAGGAATTTTGATGAATGGATATTCTGACCTTTTTGTTAGGTGAAATAGTAAATTATGGCAGAGCTCGGAATCAGTTGACTGTCAAATGATAGAAATTATAATATGTGTGATTACTCACATGCGTTCATTTTTCTACCACTGGACTTTTGTATCAGCGTTTTTTCATAAGAACAAACATACTGGTCATATGATTCTCAGTTTTAGGTGTTAAGAAACATTGTTTATTTCTGTTAGTTTACCTACTCTTCAGCCTTGACAGTAATTGAAACATTCTGATGTGGCTCAGTGGTTAAGAGCTCAGGCTAATAACCAAAAAGGTCAGCAGTTTGAATCCACCAGCCACTTCTTGGAAACCCTGTGGGACAGTTCTGCTGTGTCCTGTAGGGTCGCTGTGAGTTGGAATTGACTCTGGCAGTGGGTTAATTACCTTACAGTACTAGTCAAACAAATTATTCTTGCACTTTTCACTAAGTTTTAGATGAATCTTGCTTTAGGATGGATGTTTGATATTAGGAAGAACAAAATTGTGTTTTTTAAAGTTTTTATGAGCATACTTGGGAAAACTAAAGTGCAGGAAAATTTATAGGATGCGTCTAGCATGTATACCTACCAATTATTTCATAAGAAAATTAAAGTTTAAAAATATAATTTCCCAAAATACAACACCTGAAGTGTACTTCTCCTTTAAATATTTGCTCTTCCTTTTTTTTTTTTCCTTTTAATTGGTACAGTCTTTTTTGGTTGATCTATTGTATAGGACTTTGATTTATAAATTCTTTAAGTGAGTCAACCAAAGTGTTAAGAATTAAATTATGAACTCTAAACTTCATCAAATATCAAGTTTTTTTTTGTTTTTTTTTTTTTTAATAATTCCTGGGTATTGCTCCTAATGAAAACACCTCACTTGAGTTGTGGTAAAGTTGCAGATGATGAGGAAACTGGTCACCAACACATACTCCTGTATGCTTCTCTCTGAAGCCCTAACTTCCTATTTTCCCTGTGTCCTGCGGGGTATGACCAAAACAGCATGTCTGAAACCAAACAAAAATCAGTAGTTTCCCATTTTCATTCCATCTCACAACCCCACTCATTCTTACTTATGACATCACCATATACTTTGCGATTTATGGTCAAAATGGTATTGTTACTCTCTGTTCTTCCCTCTCCTTTGACTTGAATATCGTCCTACTTATTGCCAGATGCTAATTGTTTTGCCTTTCCAGTGTGTTTTCATTCTGTCTCCATTGATAAAATGTTAGCTTATTACTTACCATTTCCTAAGAGCTATGTACTAGTTTTATCTTTGTGTTGGATTGCATTCTCCTTGAGATCGTAAACCACATATTATTCACCTTTGTGGTTTCCATGGAGGATATTCTCAGGAATGACTCAACTAGTTGTGATTTAGTTGATTTCCTGGTTTTTAAGTTTTAGAAACATTGAATATATTGCTGAAAGTCAGATGAGTGCCATGGTTTAAAATAAATCACACGTTATTGCAACTTGACAATACTTCTGGTGTTAGCAATGCTAGGAAAGTGCCTTAAATGAATTTTGAATAATAGTCTATTAAGAATACATGACTTGGTACTAATTATGTGAAAACATTTTTTGCTAGCAGCATTGCCAGTATACGCCAGTTTGTAGACTCTTGCTTTTTTCTTTTTCTTCCCATTTTTCAAATATGGCTGCATGCCATTTTGAGAGAAATAATTTTAGCAGAAGGCATTTAATTGTTCTCTTTTTACATTAGTCCTTTTCTAGCTCTTTTAGAGATATAGGATACAAATGGAAAGCAAGCTTCTTTTGAAATGTCACAAATGACTTAAACCCCAGTACCAGTTCTACCATGGATTTGATTTACCGTAATAAGAGGATACACTGGCCTTCTAAAAAGAGCAACTCTGCTGCAGGCTGTTTTCCTGCTTCCTGCGCTAGAGCTTTATAAACCCGTTGCCCATTGCACTTTTCCCCTTTGCTTGTTGTCATTACAGTCCTTGAAGATAATCAGGGGTTCTACATTTTTTCATTAAGAAGGTATTGGCATTTCAGATCAGATTGAATATGTGCTTAGTCTTTTTTAGGGTATCTAGAAAAATTATTTGAATGAATGTTAGTGTTATATTTAAAATTAAGATGATCTCTTAAATGTGTTCTCTTAAAAACATTCTTGTTGGTCTATACTTTTGAGTATTTTTATTAGCTTAATTTGATTTTCTTCTCATTTCTCTTTAGTTCCTTTAGAAACTGTGTATACACATACATACAAACACGTGTGTATGTATATACATGAAAGGTCTTAATTTTATAAATTTACTTTTTTTCATATTTTAACATCACAATTATTTGTTTGGAAAAGAGAAATTTTCAAGTCCGTTAAGTTTTATTTTAGCTAATTTGAAAACAAAATTTGAAGCTTATATATATTTTATTATATATTTTCCAGATTTAACTATATTAATATTAATGTTCCCTTTATAGTCTGTATATGAATGCTATCCATTCATGGTTTGTGTGGTACTCAGTAAGTTTATGTAATTAACATACTATTAATTGTATAATTTTCTTGTTCTTACTAACCATGCATTAATTCATTCAGTAAATGTTCATTTAGTAATACTATGTGCCAGGCACTGTTTTACATGCTGAGTATACAGAAACTTTATATTCTCATAGAGCTTATATTCTTTTAAGTGAATAAGGAGACGTAAACATATAACAGTAAATACATAATTTCAGATGGTCGTAAGTGCTATGAAGGTAATGAGAGCATGGGATAAAAAATGTTAGGGGAGGGGAGTATAATTTAGGTAAGGTCCTAAAAGTAACAGGAAACATCGTTAAAGCAACTGTCATTTGAGTTTAGAGCTGAATGAATGATTAAAAAATGATTAGAAGGAAGAAAATTGTATTCCAGGCGTCAGGAACAAAGGTCCTTGGATCAGAATGAATTTGGCATATTTAGAGGACAGAAAGATATGGTTTATAGGTAGAACATTGTTACAGAAAGAGAGAATATGGCAGGGGGTGAGGCCTTTGAGACAGTGCAGGGGCCACATTAAGTGAACCGTAGTGAGCAGTTAGGATTTTATTCACCTAACAATGTGAAGACATTGGGCACATGAATACTAAGATCTGATTAGCACTGAGAAAATCACACTGCCTGCTGTTTGGATGGTGAACAAGGGAAAGGGTAAGGGGCAAGAGGGATGATTATTAAGTTATTGCTGTTGTCCTGGTGAGAAATTATTGTGTCTGGGTGTATGGCTTTTAGTAGTGGAAATGATGAGAGGTAGGATATATTTTGGAGGAAGCCCTATTGAGAAGCACTGTTAGACTTTGCTAGTAGGTTAGAAATGGGGTAGTCAGCAGTATCATACTTGAACATTAAATATCCTTTGAATATATAATTCAGTGAATATATACATTTTCATGGTAAGAAGGTATCATCATTTCTTTATGATTATGTAGTTTTCCTCATTTTTTTGCCTGTATAAATAGCATTAATCTTTAATGATATTTCTCACATCACCAGCATTATATGTACATAATGATTTGTGATGGCTACACAGTTTGAAAGGTAGAGAATTGTATGTTGCTATTTTAATTTTTGATCAGTTGGATTAGTAATCTTTGATTACTAGCCTGATTCAAATTTTAATGTGTACATTTTTAGCAGTTGCACTTTTTTTGTTGTGAATTTTTTCTAGCTATGTTTATTTTGGAACATTGATAACTTTCCTTATTGATTTGAAAGGCCATATGAACTCATTAAGATGGTCTAAACGCCCAGCATGATTGGGCCTTGAGAATTTCTCGTTCCATCTTGGGTGAGTCTCCCTACCTGGCCTTTATGCTTTAGACGACACTCTTCATCACAGCTCAAATGAGAAGGGTCGTCTGCATCCCTCTTCCTCAAAATCTTGACTTGGTTGACTATGTCGTAATCATCCTCCTTTCAGCTTAAATGTTCCTCCTCAAAGGAACTGTTCCCAACCTCCTCACACAATACCCCTTCTTACCCCTTTGACAGTTCATTTCTTGTTGGTTTTTTATTTTTCTGTCTTTTATAACCTTTTTATAGCGTTTATCACTGTCTGAAATTATTCTTTATTTATTACCTGTTATTTCTTACATGAGGTAGGAAAGAACCATGCTGTCTTGGGCTGTAATATTGTTGAGCATGTAATATTGGACATAATAATATATATTGTGGAGTACATAAGGGTATTAACCATTTGTCTCTAATTGTTAACATTTTTCCCTTTTGTCAGTTGTCTTTCAACTTTGTTTATGACTTTTTTTTATATATAGAAGTTTACATTTCATGGGACCAAATCAGTGAACTCTTCTGTGACTTTTTTCATTATTTTTAAAAGGAAAAGAAAAACTTCCTCCATGTTTAGTTATTACATTTACCAATATTCTAATGCAAATATTTCTGATTATAAAATTAATATTTATTTTCATGAATTAAGGGAAGTATTTGAAGATAAAAATAACTATTGTAAATGTGTTTCTATGCTTTCTTTCAGTCTTATTTACACCTTTATGAAATAGAGCTTATACTGTGTATGTAGCTTATCATTTTTTTTACTTAACGTTGTACCTTGAGTATATTTAAATAATATATGTTCTTCATTCTTTGCAAACATAATTTTTTAAATGTCTGCAGAATATCCCATTTTAGGCATTTGTTATTTAAATATTTAATAAATCTTCTATTGTATATTTAGGTTTTGTTACTATAAAGTACTGTATATTATTGTGTTGAAATTTTTGTGTTCACTTATGATTGCTCCATTGTGATAAATCTCTAAACATAGAATAGTGAAATTACTGGGTCAGGAGTGCATGCACTTTTTTAAGACACTTGACTGTTGACAAATTATGCTTCAGAAAATTTAAATCAGTTTACACCCCCAATAATGGTGTATGAATGTGCCTGTTCCTCACGAAGTTTTCTAGTTTCTGATTATGACATGCTTTTAAAATATTGGTCTGTTCCTTCCTATGTATGGATCTCCCTTTTAAACTTTTTTAGGAAAACAATTGTTTTTCACAAAAAAATTAAAACATTTTGTATAGTCAAATCTGCCTTTTGCATTTTTTTCCTTTTATATCTGCACTTAAAATGGCTTTCCTTATTCTGAGGATATGTATATGCCCACTATAGTCTGATCTAATTTTTTGTGTTACAACTCTCTAATTTACCTAGAATTTATTATATTCGTGGGGAAATGCCCTCACTTAATTTTTTTCTAAATAGTTTTCTGGCTATGCCAGCAGTATCATTTTTGAATAATCATATGTAGTATTATCATGCTAAGTATTTATGCATGGTAGGCTTTTTGAAGCCCTGATGGCGCAATGGTTAAGCATCCGGCTGCTGACCAAAAGGTCAGCAGTTCAAATCCACCAGCCACTCCTTGGAAACCTTGTAGGGCAGCTCTGCCCTGTCCTGTGGGGTTGCTATGAGTTGGAATCGACTTGACAGCAACAAGTTTGGTTTTGATTTTTTTGGTTAGGCTTTTTGAGATAGAGGGTTATTCATTCTGGTCCATTGTTATATTCATTCTTGTTTTAATTATTGTTGCTTTGTATATATTTTGAGGTGTCTATAATTCTCTCACTTTATTATCCTTATTTTAAAAACTATTCCAGTATATTATTACATTTCTCTTTCTATATGAAAAAAAAACTTAGAATAATTTTGCCAAGTATCTCTCCCAAATAAAACTTTATTTTTGTGACGTTTTACTAAAACTATTAACTTGTTTGCATAAGATATCCTTAAAATACCTAGAATTTTATCTAGGAACTGAAGTTTTTATGCTTTTCTGTCTCAGTAAAGCTTTTTCTCAGTACAGGTGTCCAGCACATTTTATTTCAATTTGTTTATTGTTCCTAGCTGTTCATGTTGCTCTTTTAAATCTTTTTTTTTCATTTATGTATTTAACTGATTATCGTAGTTCTATAGTATATTAGTTTCCTTTGTTTGCTGTAACAGTTACTACAGACTCCATGACTTAACACAACACAGATTTATTCTGTTACGTCTGGAGACCAGAAGTCTGGAATCAGTTTCACTGGTTCAGGGTGTTGACAGGGCTGGTTCCTTCTGGAGGTTCTAAGAGAGAGTATCTTTCCTTGTCTGTTCTGGTTTATGGAGGCCATCTACTTTTCTTGGCTGGAGACTCCTTTCTCAAATCACTCCAGCCTCTTGCATCCATCTTCCTCCTTTGACCTTCTTGCCTCTTTCTTATAACAACCCTTGTGATTATTTCTAAGGCCTGGCCAGATAATCCAGAATAACCTCCCATCTCAAGATTCCTAATTTTATCCCATATGCAAGTTCCTTTTGCCATATAAGGAAACATTCACTTGTTCCAGGAATTAGGATATGGCTCTTTTTTGAGGGGAGCCTTGGTGGCACAGTGGTTGAGGGGCCATTTTTCTATCTACCACATATAGGAGAACTGTTAATTATCTGTACTATTTTATTAAACTTTTATATTAAGTACAGTTGTTTTCTGTTTATTTTCTAACCAATCATAAAATCTATAAAGAATCATAATTATTTTACCGTAGCTACTTTATATGCCTCTAGTTTCTGTTTCATATCTTACTGCCTTTCTCACTTTTTAATGCAAATGCTCATCATGTTTTCCTTTTGTTTAACATATTTGCTATTGTTTTAATACAGACTTTTTTATCATAAAGAAGTAGTTTGTTCATTTATTTCCCCTCTTCTGACTCACTTGTGTTATATTTTATGCTCTACCAAATATTAACCCATACCTGCATTTTGGATTAAGTTGTATTTGACTATATCATTCTTTCAGTACACTACTGGATTTGGTTCGCCTAATACATCATGATTTTTTTTTTTAAGTTTATATTTATAAATGTGATTCCGTTTCTAGTTTTGATATCACAGTTATACTAGTTAATAAAATTAATTTAAAGGTGCTCCATATTTCTCTGTATGCAGGATTAATTTTTACAGCATGAAAATTGTTCATTTAATATTTGAAAGGTCATATAAAACAATCTGAGCTCAGGATTTATTGAATATAATTCCTTGGCAACCTTTTCAGTCTATTTGATTATTTACTTTTTCTCAGAGTCAGTTTTGGTAATTTACATTGCTTCTATAGAGTTGTCTATTTTGTCAGGATTTGCCAAGCATCGTGCTGAGTATTCTGTATATCAAGATAAATAAGATAATAAAACAGGATTCTTAATCTCAGGAAGCATATACAGTAGTGGCATAATCGAAAGGAAAGTAATTTTTGCTGAGAGAGAAGACAGAAGTAGAAATTAACACTTAGACCTTCTGAGAAGGATTTTATGAAGGCAGGCAGTGGGAACAAAGGCATAAAAATGGTTATGAATACCTGAAGAACTCAGAGAATTGCAAGTAGTTCATAAGGGCTACAGTTTAGGTCTGGCCAGAAGGAGTAACGGATAGAGATTAGAAACTGTATTATGGGTTCTTCCTGTATTTGTACCTTTCCCTTTAGATATTGTTAAGTTGTTAATAATGCCAGTTATGGGTTTATGATAATCCGATTTTCATTTTTCAAAGTTTAATCGAGTGACAGCATTGAGGACTCCACGGAATGGGGAAGGGGCCAACAGCGGACGAAGGGTAACAATTGCATTTCCTCCTGAACTAGGGGTGTGAGTGTAGACAGAGTGGAAGGAACCTGTGGTAAATGCGCGCACACACACATGCACACACACCCCCAAAGAAATGTGACCACCAGTGCTTGTTCGCTGGTTCGATGTGGCAGATGAGGGGGAAATCAAGGACTTCCAGTTTCTGTCAGGTCTGTTCGGAGTTCAAGGCAATGCTTGCCTTATTTTTATTTCAGAGCCTGTAGCTCTGATTTCATTTTAAAGGCTTACTAAGTTCTGGATAGGCTAACTGTTATTAAATGAAAAATTGCAATAGGAAAATAAATGTCAGAATTAAAGACATTTAGATGTCTGTTACAGACAGTGCGTTCAGTAATTAGGCAGAAGAGAAGAAAGATATTCTAGTAAGATTGGTGAATCATATGGCATACACCATATAACTAAAAAATTTGGTTTTAATTAATTTTTTTAAGTAAATATAAGGAAAAAGAAAACCAAGAATTCTGTAGTGAGAAGCTTAGACACAATATTTGAAGTAATTTCTCCACAAATATGTACCAGGCACATAGGATACGGATATCAATGTGAAATATCCTTGCCCTCAAAAGATTTGAGAGCCATGGAAGACGTGTCTTATAAGGGTGACTTCAAAGTATCTACCCTCCTGCCTTACAGACATGAGTAGTATAAACTCGTGTTAACTACCATCACAATGAAGATATGTTTCCATCATACCAAAAAATTCCCTTGTGTTCCTTCCCAAACAATCCTCCCTTTACCCTGAGCCCCACTACCCTGCCTCAAGAAATCACTGATCATTTTTCTGTCACTATGGGTTTACTTTTTATGGGTTTACTTATTCTAGAGGTTCATTTAAATGAATCATAAATTATGTACTCATCTGTCTAGCTTCTTGTGATATGCATAGTGTTTTTGAGATTCATCCCTGTTGCATGTGTAAGTAGTTTATTCCTTTTTTATTATTGAGAAGTAGTCAAAGTAGTCATTGTATGGAAACCCCAGTGGCGTAATGGTTAAGGACTATAGCTGCTAACCAAAGGGTCGGCAGTTCGAATCCACCAGGTGCTTCTTGGAAAACATGTGGGGCCGTTCTTTTCTGTTCTATAGTGTCCCGGTGAGTTGGAATCGGCTTGACGGCAGTGGGTTTGGTTTTGGTTTTAGTCATTGTATGCCTTTACAGTTTATTCACTTATCGATGGACGTTTCCAGTTTTACTATTAGGAATAAAACTGCTATAAACTTCTGTATACAAGTCTTTGTGTGGACATATATTTTTATTTCTCTTGGTTAAATACTTAGAGTATCTGGTTACATGGAATATTCAACTTCATAAGAAACTGCCAGACTGTTTTCCAAAAGGGCTTTACCATTTTCTATTCCTACAGTGTGTGAGAATTCCGGTTGGTCCACATCCCTATCAGTACTTGGTGTTGTCAGTCTTTTTTAAGTTAACCATTCTCATGGGTTTTAATTTGCATTTCCCTAATGGTTTTTGATGTGCTTATGGACCATTCATTAATTTTCTTTTGTCAAGTATCTCTTCAGATCTGTTACCCAATTTTATTGGGTTGTTTGCTTTCTTATTATTAAGTTCTAAGAGTTATTTGCACATTTTGGATACAAGTTCTTTATTAGACACGTGTTGACAATATATTCTCCCGTGTTCTGGCTTGCCTTTTCATTTACTTAATTATGTCTTTCAAGAAGCAGAAACTTAGTTTTGATGAAGTTCATTTCCTCAGTTTTTTTTTTCCTTTTGTTTCTTACTATGTCAGATATATTAAAAATTTTCCTAAAAGTTTTGTAGTTTAAATTTTATGGTTAGATAACGATTCATTTTGAGTTAATTTTTGTATACGGCATGAAATGAATATGCTTAAGAGGAGTCTGAAAGAAGAGTTACCTTTATGTATTTGAAGAGCTTTGAATATATAAGAAGTATGTTTTTTCTCACATGAAGTTAAAGGTCAATTTGAGTTTGGTATTGGTCTGTGTAAGAATATTTTTCTAGATCTACCCACTCAACACATGAACAGATGTTTTGTGTGATAGTGAATTCTCTGTCCATAGTGCTGCTTAGGTAGAGATTGCTGGCAGTCAGGATTTAAAAACAAAAACAAAAAAACCCGCTGTCGTCGAGTCAATTCCGACTCACAGCAACCCTACAGGACAGAGTAGAACTGCCCCATACAGTTTCCAAGGAGTGCCTGGCGGATTCGAACTGCCGTCCTTTTGGCTAGCAGCGGTAACACTTAACTACTATGCCAGGAGGGTTTCCTCAGTCTGGATTAGTATGTATAAATATTTTCATTACAATAATTATCACATAGAAAATATTCAGTAATTGTCTGTTATTGCTGCTGTTGCTACTATAATATTTAGGATTCTTGGCTAGAGAGGGTGATATTTATATAAGATAGGTTTGGATACTATCATTTATTTACTTACTACTTACAAATAGTGGTCACACTTTTGTTTTTCCCTCCAGCCCCTCCAATAGGGAATCAATAAACAAATATTAGTAAGCAGTGTTTTAAAAATCCTTTTAGTCATGGCTTTTAATTGTATGGGTAATTCACGAGTACTTTTTTTTTTTTTTAAGTTTGGACAATGTAGATGTAAAATAATAGTGAACTTAACTACCCTTCCAGTCTACTCCTCAAAGATAACTACTAGAAGTTTAATATATTTGTTTTCAGATTAGTTTTTATACATTTATACTGATATATATTCATATACATATGTGTCTACACATCTGCATTTTTTGGTATAAGCCTAAATGAGCATATTATACTTGCTTTTTTATTTTAACAGCATGCCTGGTAAATTTTTCCATGTTTATATACCATTCTCATTCTTTTTTACTGCTGCATAGTACTTAAATATAATGGGCATACCGTAATTTATTTTTCAAGCATTTAGCAGGCAGACAAGGGCAAGCCAAGGCCTGACTTGGCTGATGAAGATACAACAAGCCACTTTTAGATTCAGACAGTGTTGTCCATTTGTCTGGAATGTGGGATCCCCTGTTGCTAACAGCCAATTCTAGCCTGCAGCTAGACACTTGAGGGCTGGGTTTTGTAGTCTGCAGCTATACCCTGAGGCCTGGGAGTGGGAGGCAAGGCAGGCAATGTTATACTTCAACCTAGGAGGCCATAAGAAACTGTTTCATGATAGCGTTCTGGAAGACATAGGGTAGGGAGATGAGTGAGAGATAGCCTCATGGCAGCTCCTCACAAGCTTCCGTTTGTCTCACGTTCCAGAAAGATCACAAAGCATTCTGCCAAGACTCAAATTGGCTTCATTTAAAGCCATTGCCTATGTGGCCTATGTGGGATGTGCAAGATTGCCAGAGCATCATAACAAAGTCATTTCCTTACAACAGCTGAGAGCATAGTCTACTCATCACATACTCTACTAAGGTGTACTTATAGAGGCTTGTACCAAATTGATTCCATTTGTCTTAGGCAACATCAAATGATATTGACCATGACTGACTTCCCAGTAGAATGATCAGGCGTACTTGGAGGATAGTCTGCAGCCTGGTTCCCCTTTCAGGTCCAAACCAGTTAAGTATGTTATTGATCCAGGTGCTGCAAGAGATTTCGACAATCATACCCACGGCAATGCCATTTTTTATCACCACGCAGGCTACAGTGTTTAGAACAACCAGTTATGTGAAAAACATGCAAAAGAGTTTTGCTTTCCCCTAAGCAACAGAGGAAGACCACAGTACCAGCAATAATACAATTAAGATAAAGGGAGTCATATCAGTGTCCAGAAAGTTAATCTTATTCTATTGTCTTGAGTGGGACCTGTTTGCTTCTGAAGTCAGCAGCTTCTGGGAGGTTTCTGAGACAGGTGAATTTTCTTCACTGGTCAGCCGTCAAGTTGAAAGTGGCGGTGGCAGTTGGTTAAATTGGCCAGAAGCATTGTGGATAACTGCGGAGAGAGATTAAAGTTCTTCCCACCTCCCTGACCCACTGGTGTCTCAACTGTGTCTCTTTCTCCCAGCCTGGGTCGTTGCCCTCTTTCCACAGTCATGCGATTGATATGACCAGTCCCTGTGACCTCATATTCATAATCATTATCACCATGATCCATAAATTCCCAAACCCAGCAAACATAGCCAGATAGCAAAAGAAGTACCATGTTAGAATCTCCCACTCCCTGGCTGTTTTCTACTAAAATATTCCAGTCACCTGGTTTTCCAGGGTAGGCATGGGACAAAGTAGTGTAAGAAAAATTATTTATATGGTTTGAGTCTTTTACAGCCAGTTTGGGCCTAGTCCCTCCTTCTCAACCTCATAATTAAACTCTGTTTATATAGGAGGTACCTTTGTGAGGAATTACCACATTTAGAGCTCAAACTACCTTTCCTAAATATGTGCACCAGTGAGAGCTCAACCTAGCTTACCTGGTTCACCTTTTTCATTTTCTCTTTGAGAGTCCTTTCTATCTGTCAGTGACACCTCCTTCCTGTGGAGGATATGGTACATGAAAGGTCCAGTGAGTGCCTCAGGTATTTGCTCACTGCTGGGTAATTTTTCTGTGAAGACAGCACCATTGTCTGTTTGGGTGTATTAGGAGAATGCAGATATGTAACATAGTCCATCTAAGAGTCCTTGAGTAATATGGCCTCCATCAACTGTGTGGATGAAAATGCAGTAGACACCCTGCAATGGTGTCACTAGGTCTCTTTTTGGACCCTGTCCTGAATTGTGGATGGATTACTATGCCCTGGGGCCATGGTGTACCCAGGTGGCTGTGATTCTTACTTGAGTAGTGCAGGTCTTACCAGCTTGTTGATTCCGTTAATGCTCATCCTCAAAGGATCTGTCCCCGTGGGCATCTCCGTGGGTCATGAATAGGCAGTGTAGATCTCATACAATCTGCTGCCAAATGGTCATCCCTGCAGAGACTGACTGGGATTTGATCATCTGAACATTCCACTGCCAAACCCCAGACCACGCTGCCACCCCATTGACTACTGATGAGTCAGTAGCAGTGTGCATCTTGGGGATATTTTCCAGGGGAAGCACCACAGCTCACAGCTTCGCCCACTCAACGGAGTTTCCTTTTCCATGCACAGTTTTAGGTAGTTTTCTTTGGGGCTGCATGACTGCAGTGGCCATTGGACTTTAACTTAGCTGATTCACCTGTGAACCAGACCCAGGCATCCTCAGGAACCTCAGTGTACTAAAACCCACCCAAAAGCCTGAGATTCTGGTATAGACCTTGCATCTGGGGTGGCCACATCTTGGGGGTGACTAACTACTTCTCCATCTATCTCTAAAATTCTTTGTTACTCTTGTTTCTTTAATAACATAAAATCTATGGTATGCCATGCATTTGCATGAACACTTTGTCTTAAAGTAATTTGGCACATAAATTATTTTAGATTTGAAGGTAGGTGTTGTTGAAGAATAATAACAACAGTTGCTTTTAGTTCTGTTTCCTTTGAGTTGAAGGAAATTCAGGACAAAATTTAAACATGCATTTTCACCGTCAAATATTAGTATTAGTTCCAGGTACATTTCTGTCGTTAGTTGTCATCCAGTTGATTCCAACTCATGACGACCCCATGTGTGCAGAGTAGACTGCTCCATAGGGTTTTCAAGGCTTTGACCTTCTGGAGGCAGATCACAGCCCTGTCTTCTGAGGCACTTCAGGTAATTACAAAAGAATACAACTAGTAATTCCTTTATATGGTTCATATACTCATAATGCGAGTAAACATATGTTTATGTTTTCTAATATTAAAAGCATGCCATAAGTTTGAATACAAAAAGTATTTTTCATTTCCCTAGGAACTTTGTAACAATGCTAAACCAGTTATTGTTCAGTCAAACCCAACTAATGGTGACCTCATACATATGAGTCAGAGTAGAACTGTGCTTCATAGGGTTTTCAGTGGCTGATTTTCAGAATTAGATTGTCAGGACTTTGTTTTGATGCATCTCTGGGTAGACTCAAATATCCCACCTTTCAGTTAGCAGCTGAGTGCGTTAGCCGTCTGCACCACCCAGGGACCCTCAACCAGTGTTAGAGCTTTTAAATAAATATAGATGCATTTGGTCTAAATGTACAGTTATCTCAGCTTCAAAAAATGATGTCAAGGAGCTTTTTATTTCCTTCTTTGAAAAGACACAGAGTGTTTATACAAGTTTCTAAGCAACATCAGCTTTGAAAATTGTAAGAAGAATGAATACTTGGAAAGCAGTGGATCCAATTTTGTTATACTTTTGGAATTTACTAATTGATGAAAAACAGAGCCATGTTAGTCATCAATAAACCCCACCCAATTTGCAGTTTTAAAAATTATATACTCTCATATTTAACATTTTTCAAATTTCAGTTGTTTACTTAACATATTCAAGTTGATTTACTCAATATTGTCAAAAGATTTTAATCTCATTAATTAGCATATTGCAAGAATTTTCATTGAGTGCATAATAAATTACCTAGTAAGCAATTCTTTATAATTGAACTTTAAAAAAATAAAGAATTGAAAAAACTAAAAACTGTATAATACTTCAAATATATATATAATGTAAATTAAAACTAACAGTTGGAAAGAATTTTGTCTTATCGTTATAACCTCTTTAATAACATTTTCAATTTAGAATCTTAAGTTAAAGAATTGTCATTATTACCCATGCTATTACCATATTTGAAATGAACCCTAACCTCCTCTTAAAAAAAAGGAGATATGAGAATCACCTCTGAAGTGTAATTTTAGCCAACATTTTCTGAAAATACAGTAAAAATGTACAAGAAATTATTAAAATATTTCTCTGTGATATAGATGACAAAAAAGAATCAGGACAAAGATGCTTGGAGAAGCACTGAAGGAGACAGATTTAAGAGGCGAGAAAGATAAAGAAACATAAAGAAGAACCTACCTTAATGACCTCTCAAGAGAGATCTTTAGACTACTTGGGTGTTAGAGGTTGCCAAGTGCATGACTGGAAACCCTGGTGGCGTAGCGGTTAAGAGTTCGGCTGCTAACCAAAAGGTCGGCAGCTCAGATCCGCCAGTCGCTCCTTGGAACCCTGTGGAGCAGTTCTGCTCTGTTCTGTAGGGTCACTATGAGTCAGAATTGACTCGACGGCAACGAGTTTGGGTTTTTTTTAGTGCATGATAATCCAGTAAAAAAAGTGAATTTACCAAAATGGTAGCCCACGAAACTTTTTGTAACAAATATATCTCCTAATCTTTTAAATATACATTCCCATTAGAGATTTATGTTGATGTTTGTTAGATATATAGCTTTATGAATTAGCTGCTGTGCCTTGATGCTAGATGATTGTTAATATGCTGTACATTTCTGATAGATGCAAATAATTAAGATAGTGTGAGAAGGAAGCAGGGGATGTGGACTTTATAATAACTGCGATGAGAGAATGCGATTTAATTTTCTAACAAGTTCACAAATAACTCTCAGACATTTAACTGTTCCATGAAATACGTCGTGGTTATTTAGTATGCAAGTGTGATAACGCAGTGTGACAGATTGTCATAGTTCCTTGTTTGTTTCTCTACATTTTAAATTAGTAATAAGAGTATTCGAGTTTTAAAACAAAGATATTAAGTGACCTAAAGAAATTTTTGTGTGGGAGGTGAACAAAAAGTTGGCAAAGTTATGTGTTCATTATGGGGGTTGGGGGGAAGCTGTAGTAGGAACTGGCCACATCTGTTTTATTGTTTGCAGCTGAGGCATTCAACCCAAAATAAGTTGGCTGATATTAAAAGTACAATAATTGCTAATGTAAAACAGAAAGATGTTTTTCTCATTACGTAGCACTGGACAGATGTATTTTGGTAAAAGAATTGAAGTGTTTAACAAAATTAAGTTGATTTTGGTCTTCAAAATTTGAATGTTTTACTTTGAGGTCAAGTGTATGTTAACTCATGTAAATATTTTATCTTTCCCAAATTGTATGTGGATTTTTTTTTTTTAATTCTGTTCTGTACTTTCGAATACACAATGGACTGATTGCAACTAATTACATTTTGGATGCTACTATTTTTGATAACAAAGTGACTACTAATACCCTGTCCAGATTGTAATAACCCTTTTTAATTGTAAAGTACTGACACATTTCTTTATTGTATATTGCTGTTTTTATATGTCGTCCAAATCCAAATTTACGTTTTATACGTGAGTTATGCCTTTAGGTGTCTTCTTGGCTCTACTTTATATACAAAACCACATTAAAGAGAACACCTTCCCTTCATTGGTTCCTTCACATTTTGCATGGGGAAAAAAAGTGATACAAACACACCTCAGAATATGTATTGAATATTCTGTGACATTCTTTATTATTGTTCCAGAAGATGACCTGTGACTGCTAGGTCATGTTGGCCGCTTTAATAAATTGATTGAAGAAGGTCTTCTGCATTTTGCTATGATTCGACATGTAAAATGTGGTGTGTCATTTTAATATTGAGTGAATTGATATCATTGAGTGAAACCTTAGTAGCACTTGTCCTTTGAGTCATTTTTATGATGGCTTTATATTAGTCCATCTGAACTCCTAAGAAGAGCCCCTTGTCACCACCAACAATAACAGGTAAAGGTCTCTTGCAGTGTGACTTAAAGTCACCATTCAAGAAACAATTGGTCTCACTGTCCAAAGATATTTGACCTGCCAGCATGAAATCCACGAACAGGTTACTTCCCATGGTATTCTAACTGATTAAATTGTGAGCACTAGGTTTAAGAAAGCTTATTTTGTCCAGAAAAAAATAAGCTTTGTTCAAGGAGTTAATCCCAAGTTGTTTATTCAAGGAATTAAAGTAAATGAGTAATGAACTTCTATAAATAGTCTGCATGGAACAACTACAGATGAGACTTTTCCTAAGAAATTTGAGAAAACACTAATTCAGGACAAGTTGGAGTAAAATTGGCTAATAGAAGTTAAATATATGTGGAACAGAAAAATACTTAATTGTACAAGTTTACAAATTTGTGAAAAGGTAAGGTGTTTAAAACCTGTGGTTACTCAATGAATTACTCCTAAGCAAGTATGTTGAGGAATTTGTTTGAATCTGTCACCTGTTATTGAACCAGTAGTGTCAATTCAGTTCCATGAATTTTTCTCAGAATATTCTGATTTGCCCGGCAACACAGCAGTTCTGTATGTTAGCAGTGGTAAAATTTATTGCGATTTATTGAGCTCAGGCTGAGATGGAAATGTTTTCTGAACGAGAACAAGGACTCTCAACCACTGTTTATTGAACACATAATGGCTTTGAAAATTAGCTTTTGCTGTAGACTTGATAATGTTTTGTAATGAATTCGGCTCAAAATTACAAGGCAAAACAAGACTTATGTGCAAATCTTGAGCTACAGTAAAGTCATTTTTTCAACAGCTAAGTTTTGTGAATCACAGGTATATGCTTCCCATGCTGTCAAAAATTAAAACAAGATCTCCGTTCCCACACAGATTTGCAGCAGATGTATTTTCTGAGCTCAGACTACAGTTCAAGCCGTGTTTTTCAGACTTCTGTGCAAGTGCAAAGAAAATTTCCAGGTTTCAAAATCCATTTAACTGTGCAGCTGAGGAGCTTCCGCCTAATCTTCGACTGGCAGTGATTAATGTAGTGACATATACTAAATCAAGAGAAAAATCTAATACAACTGTATAAATCCCAGCCAAGTGATGGGTATGCTCAGTAAATATCACCTGCTCATGGCATTATCTGTTTATGTGAAAGACATTATCAAAAATGAAAAAAATAAAATCTCATTCTAAGTCAGCATTAACAGATGAACATTGCCATCGATTTAATGATAAGGAACACTAACATTAATTAAGCAAAATAATATTCTTTCTGTCAAAATAATTCTGTTCTTCATTGGTAGACCTATGTTTTATTTTGTTGTTGTTTGAAATTTGTTGATGAAAAATTGTAGAAATTTGCTTTTTCTCTTGTTATATAAGCACTTATATCCTTGACTTTACCTCTCGGCCCACAAAGCCTAAAATATTACTATTTGATTCTTTACAGAAAAAATTTCTTCCACCCTGGCTCTAACATGCCCACTTTCACTTATTAGACTGTCTTGATAAATATTTTCATGCCACACTATGTCTTTGATCACTTATTTTTAAGAGAAGTGCAAATGAGTAAATTAAAAAAACTCATAATGTACAAAGAATGAAATATTTATAAAAACACTGATTAAACAAAAACAAAAGAAAGAAGACATCTGACATACAAGAAGAAGCATTAATCTACTAGTTCTCTCATACCATTTAATAAAAAGAAGCAAAACAATGCCCCACCAAGACAAAAGAAGAATATTTTTTTGAAATGTAGGTTATCAGTCTGTTGTTTCTTTCTGTTTTATGGTTATCATTAAATCCTTAGAAATACATACCATGTTTTGCTTTTTTTAGTATACTCTTACATTGCTACTAATTTGGCTAAAATTACTTTTGAGTATATGGATAATTTATAATTTTCATCTGTGTTAGAATAATATACCTAGTAAACTGGTTATAGGGCAAGAAATATACAAATTTGGCAGTTCTGTTGTTTCTAATACCTCATTATATACATAAATCTTTTATTTTATAAATTATATTTCAGGCCTTTTCTATTTCAGTGATCTGTTTGTATCATAAGCTGAATATTGTCCTATCAAACATAGTTTTCAGCTGTTCACCTATTGTTGAAAATTAAAGTTGTTTAGAGTATTTTGTCAAAATACTCTTAAAAAACAAAACAAAACAAAAAAAACCCATTGCTGTTGAGTTGATTTTGACTCATAGCAAACCTATAGGACAGAGTAGAACTGTGCCGTACAGTTCCCAAGGAGCACCTGGTGGATTCGAACTGCTAACCTTTTGGTTAGCAGCTGTAGGTCTTAACCAGTATGCCACCAGGATTTCCTAAAATACTCTAGTACCAAAATATTCTGAATATTATAGATTTAGAGTATTTATTAATATCTGATAGGATAATATACCTTCTCCATGTCCTTTTTTAAAGTGATAAAGTTATGTATAAATTTCCAAATGAACTTTAGAACCATTTTTCAAATCAACCCCAATGAGAATTTTAGAAAGAAAAGAAAAAAAAATCTAGGTTTAATGTGTTTGGGAATGAATTTAATCTTTCAGTTAGGGATAACAGTGAAGCTTCATAGTTTTGTTGTAAAAAGAGCTCTAAGTAGTGTATATTTGCTTTTACTAGTATAATCTTTTTTCTGTGGATTATGCATTATATTTTCTGGCTATCGCTTATAGAAAGTTAATTTTGGAGAGGTATGTTTTCTATCGACTGTTTATTTTTAAATTTTATTTTCAGCTAATCCTGTGGATTTGAACATTAGATTTTAGAACGTTTAGACTTTTTTTTGCAGTTAGAATTTGCAGTTGCAAAGATAAGTCAGTTATTCAGTTTTGATCATAAAAACATTAAAAAAGCATTTCTTTTATTTTGGAAAACATGTTTTTATTAGCATTTATGGTATTTGTTATTTGGGAAAATAATATTTACTATTTATGGTTATAGAAGTATTAATATTTTTAAATGATCACATTGTTTATATAAATATATATATATAAATAAATAAAACCTATGGATTTTTCTCCCTATTCCTTTTCCCTGTGACTAAAATTGTCCAATGTATGGCCACATTTTTCAAAAATAACTAGAGTATATTATACAATCTCTGTTAATGGTTGCTTCAGCAAACATAATGAACACTTACATGCCCATGCACTTGAAAAAAGCAGAACAGGACCTGTAAAAATCCCTGCTCCTATGAAGCTTACATTCTAGTGGCTAAGAAAAATCATAAACAATTAAATTGCTAACATTTCAAGAGGAGAAGGAAGATTTTTAGATGGACTGGTCAGCAAAGGCGGCTGTCTGAGGAGTGATAACTGTGAAGAAATAAGCTGTGTGAAGATGGGAGCATTTGGGCAGGGACCATTCTAGGCAAGAAGAGCTAGAACATTTCAAGAAGACCAGTGTAGCTGCAGCATAGTGACCAAGTGGAAGGTGTTAAGAGATGAGGTCAGAGAAGTAGGCAATGGCCAAAACATGAAGGGGATTATAGTCCATAGTCAGGAGTTTGTATTTTATTCTAAGTGTGAGAGGACTTTGACCAGAGAAGTGACTTCTTTTGTTTCTTCAAAACATAATCAAAGACAAACTTGGTGGATTGATATTACCAGATACCAAGACCTGTAGAGATAGTGTGGTATAAGTAAGTATACCAAAGGGGAAGGGGAACTGTTCGATAGAGAGTCCAGGTCCAAACCTAAACTTACACAGTCACTTCATTTATGACAATATGACCATGTAGTGCAGTTGTGAAAGGATAGTCCACATTGATTGGATAACTCCACCCCCCAAAAATTATCTTAGCCCCTACCTCACACCATTCTCAAAAATGAATCCCAGATGAATTTCAGATATAAATGTCAGTGGTAAAGTAAAGCTGTTAAAAAAAATAGGAGAACATCTTCATGAATGAATTTTGAGTATGAAACATTTGAAATGAAACATTTCAAATAGGGACACTAGAAACCCTAACCGTAAAGCAAAAGAGTGATAAATTGGAGCACATTAACCTTAAGAACTTCTCTTCATCAAAAGGTAGCATTAACAGGCCCAATAGACAAGGCACAAAATGAGAGCGTATATTTGCAATATATATGACAGAGAACTTACACCCAGAATAAGCATAGAACTCAATCCAATTTAAAAATGGCCAAAAAACTGAACAGGAATTTTACAAAAGAGGATAACCTAATGGCCAGTAAGCACATGAAAATGTTACAATTTCATTAGCCATCAGGGAAATGCAAATTAAAATCATGACATGATACCACTACACGTCCACTAGAATATCTAAACTTTGAAAATTGAAAAAATATTGACAGTACCATATGTTGACAAGGATGTGGGTTAACTTTAACTCTCATGTACTGCTGGAGGAGTGTAAGTTGGTACAGCTTTGGAAAATCATTTGGCAGTATCTCTTAAAGCGCAACATACACGTATCCTATGACCCAGCAATCCCATTCCTGCAGCATACCCAGACAGAATGCGTACCTATGTGTGCTTAAGGGCATACATAAGAATATTCCTAGGAGCACTATTAACGATGGCCTCAAACGGAAATCTACTAGAAATCCATCAGCAGTAGAATATAGAAATTGTGCTGTATTTGCACAATGGGGTGCTATACAGCAATAATTATGAGTGAACTATAAAGACAGTCTGAATGAATCTTACAAATATAATATTGAGGCATAGAAGCCACACATAAAAGACTGCATGCCATATAATTCCATTTTATATGGTTCAAAATCAAGTAGAACTGATCTATGATATTTGTAAACTCAGTGTAGTAGTTATTGGAGGAGCAGCAGGACATGGGAGGACTTCTGGGATATTTTTTGATGCTCTGTTTCTTGATCTGGGTGCTAGTTACATGGATATGGTCTCGTAATTTTCTTAACATATACACTTATAATCTTTATATTTCACGTGTACATGTATACATACATTCACAGGAGAAAGATGTGACAGTCTGCTTCTGTAAAGATTTACAGCCTTGGAAACCCTATGGGGCAGCTCTACACTGTAGTGTGGGGTTACTTTGAGTTGAAATCAACTTGATGGTAATGGTTTTGGGGTATACATACATTAGTAAGTTTTAAACTAGCAAAAAATATAATTTGTAGAAACTTACTAGTGTATATAGGAAAGAAAAACGTATAGAGACTGTAAAGTGTTTCCAGACGTGACTGTGATCTGTTTTTCTTTATAGATAACCCAGTGCTGTCGAGTTGATTCCGACTCACAGCGACCCTACAGAACAGAGTAGTGCCCCATAGAGTTTCCAAGTAGTGTTGCAATAATTGTCATGGAATAGTCAATAAGCAATTTAACCAATTTTTTTTTCTTTTATTACTTACCTTTTTTGTGTGTGTTTTTAATAGGAAAAGTATGCATGTTCTTGATCTCATGTTTTGGCAGAAATGTAAAGTAACCATGATGGAAGTATCAAATGCATACCAGTAATGTAGATTAATAATTTAAAAGCTTGCATTCCAAACTTTTAGCCCAACCCTGTCTTAGATAAACAAGTTATTTGTAGTCTCTGTTTCAATATTTGTTGAATAGCTAAGTATAGAGTGTACCTTACATGTCTGGAAAATTGACTACTTCTAGGAGCCCTGGTGGTGAAATGGTTAAGTGCTCAGCTGCTAACTGAAAGGTTGGCTGTTGGAACCCACCAGGGCTTCTGTAATGGTTGCAGCCTAGGAAACTCTATGGGGCAGTTCTGCCCTGTCCTGTAGGACTGCTATGAGTCAAAATAGACAGCACATAATAACAGCAGCAACAACAGTGAACTTTAGAAAGAAAGGAGTTTATATTATGCAGTTACTATCCATGTGAGTAATACACATATAATAAACAAACATTCTGCATAATCAGTGTTTCAGGAAAATTCGTGAATAGCACCAGCTTAGTTTGGAAACTTTTAGACTTAGACATACTTGAATTTTTCCTTTAAGTATAAGCGCAGGCATTTGTATCGCAGTTCCAGGTAACACATCATAGTCTGTGTGAATAGGAACCCTGTGAATCTGCCAGTTTTCAAAAGCAGTAAGTCTGACAGTGGCAAAGAGATTAAAATGAGGATCTTTTGAGATTTTTTTTCATAGCTTCATTTTCATTGTTGGCCATTTTTGAAATCCTTCTTTGGAAGTTTTAAGAGATGCTGGAGAAAAAATAGTAGATGATAAGGGAGAAGTTATTGAGTACAAGTAGAAAGGTTAGAAACATGAAAATAGTGAAATTAATATTAAGGTAGAATGATACAAGATAAAAATGAAGTAAATATAAATAGTGTCAGATTGTGGGTTTGTTTTTGAAGATACAGGCAAATATATGGGTAAAGTAACCACGATGGAAGTACTAAATCCATACCAATTACATGGATTAGTAGCTGAAGAGTTTGCATGCGAAACTTTTAGCCATAGCCATAGTTATAAAAGGAGCCCTGGTGGCGAAGTGGTTGAGCACTCGGCTGCTAACTGAAGGGTTGGTGGTTCAAACCCACCAGCTGCGGGTTTCATAGTTATAAACCATACCAATAGTTAAGGCAAAGGGGGATGGTTTATAGCGCCCTTGTCCCAATATATTTTTTAATTTGATTTTTCTGCAGTAAAAATTCATTTGAAGTTATATATGACTTACACTTGTAAAGAAAAAAAGAAGAAAATAAATTAAGGCTATTTTTATGTAACAAGGTCAAGCAGGGATGAAGTCTATTTATGTATTTCTACGGCATCCTTGATGTTTGATTCAGTGTCCTTAGTGGAGAAAAAAACAAGATAACAACTTATGTCAGCTGTCACAAGCACCACACAGATCCATTTACTCGGAATGAAAAAAAATGAATCTTAAACATTACTTATTTTAAAATACATAGTGTGTTTTTACTCAGATAACATTGTCTTCTGTGTTTGTTTGCTAGCTGCTCCCTCCACAGAAGAGATATTTTCATAAGCGTGCTATACTGTTATTATTATTATTTACTGGAACATGTTTAAAAAAATTAGCATAGCGGTGCTTATGAAAATACCTCTAGAGGGGAGGGAGTAGCTGGCAAACAAATGTAGAAAGTTTGTGTTATTTGCTTACGAATAGGAGTAATAGTCTTATTTTTAGATGTTTTAACTCCTTAGTATTATATTAACAAGTTAATGCCTGTCTGTTGGAGAATTACGTTCCTTTCTTTAATCAATTTATTATATACAACATTAATATTCTGAGGGAATGCATATAACCCAGACCCAGTGCCATCGAGTCGATTCTGACTCATAGCTACCCTATACATATTTAACATAAATGTGAAAGTGTAGTTCAGTTTTTCCTCATGAATACTGGATATACATGAAAAAGTCTGCTTAATAGAGTTTATTTTTATACATGCAAGGTAACATGAAGGTCAGATCTATATATATTGTTGCTTATACTGAAGCCCTGGTGGTGCAGTGGTTAAGAACTGTGGCTGCAGACCAAAAGATTGGCACTTCAAATCCACCATCTGCTCCTTGGAAACCCTATGGGGGCAGTTCTCCTCTGTCCTATAGGGTCATTATGAGTCGACTCAGTGGCAGTGGGTTTGATTTGAATACTTAAACTAAGGAGCCCTGGTGACACAATGGGTTTGTCTTGTTTGCATTTGACTACTAACCAGAAAGGTCAGGTTCAAATGCATCAACCGGCTCTGCGGGAGAAAGATCTGTCAGTCTGCTTATGCAGCCTTGGAAATTCTATGAGTCAGTTCTGTCCTGTGGGGTCCATATGCATTGGAATCTATTTTGCAGCGATGGGTTTGGTGCTTTATACTTAAACCAATGATATAAACTTTTAGCTATATGGTTTTGATATACTGTAATTGTTCAAGTATTTAGTTAATGTTCAACTTGATCCCAATTATATGAATTTTTAAATTTAAACCAATTTTGCCTAGACTTATAAAAATAAATGATTGACATTGATATTGATTTAGAGCTGTCTTAACCATTTTACCTTTTTAACCATTTAAATTCTTTATTAAACAGTACATTCATAATACTAGAATAATTCAGCTAAAAGCAATATATTATACTATTTTAGTAATTGACATTAGCTCTTCCAAAGAGTGACTACTTGAAAATGCCATCTATTATGTATTTATTAACTATGACTCTTATAACAACATATTATACATAATCTAATTATTTTGGATTTGAAGGTATTAAGCATGATAATTGGTGAACTTGTTCCTTTAAATAATAGCGTTACTTCTACTTCTTTCATTAATGTTTGATAAAGAATACTTTTCATTTGTTTTGGTAATAGCATTTATCAGTATTTGTACCTGACTTGTTTTTAAAAAGTAAAATTTTTAGTAAGGAAGTTAAAACTTTAAAACATTTTAAACAAGAGTATACTTTTCTTCCCACATGTTTTATGTTAAGCAGCATTTTGTGTTCATTGTTCAGAAGCACTGACATTTTGTTCTGAGTTTATTGCCATTTGCACTAGCTGTTCCCATGACAACAGGTTTTCTCGTGCATGCTTCAAGATCATTTTTTAAAATCAGATTTCTTGTTTTAATTATGTGCTAAAATTTTTTAAAAAAGTATTCCCAGTTGATTTATCAAGTGTGGTCCCCTCTTCCCCGTTTAAAAACATTACATTTAATGCGAATTGTAGTATTGAAGACGTATTTTATATACCGCCTTATTGGTAGGCAATACTCACTTTTGTGTAATTTTTCTAACAAATTCATTAAGTAAAACCTTTAAGTTTAATGTTCTTCATTATACTTTACAAGAAGCACTTTGAACTTACTGTGTTTTAAAACATAATACAAGTGTACTTCCTACTAAATTCTAAATAGCCATTGTATGAGCATTTTGTGTTATTACAGTATAGAAGGCAAAGTGCAGTTAAGCATTACGTAAAGTTCCAAGTGTCTTTTAATGATTTTATGAATGGTAAATTTAGACCAATTTATAATATTTAGGCTTTGGCAAAGAAAAGTTTGCTTTTCTACATATTGAAACTAGTAGACATATATATTTAATTTTCGGTATTTTAAAAATATATCCTTTATGCACTTCAAAATTACTTACAGGTAAAGGTAGCCTGGAAAAAGAAAGTAAGATCTCATGAATCATTTTGTATCATTGTTTTATTGAACATGAGATAATTATATCAATAAAATGAATGTATTTTTTTTTTTTTGCATACTATGTAAATTAGATACAGTTTGAATCCGCCAGGCGCTCCTTGGAAACTCTATGGGGCAATTCTATTCTGTCTTACAGGGTCCCTATGAGTCAGAATCAACTCGAGGGCACTGGTTTTTTTTTTTTAATGTAAATTAGAAGTAAAACCTGTAAACCCATTGCTGACTCATAGTGTCACAGTGACTGTATAGGACAGAGTAGAACTGCCTGCATGCGGTTTCCAAGGCTGTAAATCTTTACGGAAGCAGACTGTCACATCTTTTCTCCCATGGAGCAGCTGGTGGGTTTGAACCACCAACCTTTTGGTTAGCAGCCGAGCCCTTAACTGCTATGCTACCAAGGCTTCTAAATTAGGAGCAGATAATAATATATTTAGTTCTTCAAATAAAATCTGCCTGTAAGAGCTATAGACATGTATTCTTCTGCTTTAGAAATCATGGCACCACTAGAGGTAGTAAAACCACAACTTGAAGAACTTTGCTGTTGTGTAAATTCATTAATTATTGCGTTCAGTGTGTGTATAATATAGCTCTTTAATTAAAATGCTTAAATCTTTTAATATGGGTATTATAGAGAAGCAGTTTAATGAAATTTGACTGTAGTGTCTTTCATGTAATTAATATTGCATAATTTAAAACAGAGAATTTAACAGTTTAATATCTAATATCATGCTGTTTATTTTCACTTCAGAAAAATGTCATTATGTATATAATTTATCCCTCATGTAAGTATTCATTATGCTTATAGGGCATGGTATACGAATTACATGTACTCATTTGGTTATCTAATAATAGTTAAACTGAATGAGATATAGTGGCAAGAAAAATTTATATTGCCCCTTGTAAGTTTTTCATGACTTCTGAGCAACAGTCACTTCAGAAGAACAATTAATTGTTGAAAGCAAAAACTAGAAGAGTCAACATAAATTATACTTTGGTTGACAGACATTAGTGAATTTAAGGAAACATTGAAGAGATGAGGGATCTTAGGACTTACTCCAGTAGATATACGTTGTCTCATGAATTGTGTGCAAAATACTATTTCATTTTAAATCTGTTGTAATTCTTTTTATTTTGTTTTTCCATTTATAAAATAATTTAGCATGTTTTACTTTGTACCTTTACATTTTCCTTGCCCTTTCTGATATCCTAATTAAATGTGTCATTTCTCTAAAGCAGAGGTTCTTACCTGGGGTTTAAGAAAAATTACGTCCTTATTTGCACTAACCTTTATCAGAAATGTAGCGTATCTGTCAATTACAAAAATAGACAACAAGCCACAATAGTATTTGTGTTATCTATGACATCACTACAAATAGAATTCACAGATTTTAATACTGTGTTACGGTTGTTGACGGTAACTAGAAATGAGCATATCTGAGTTCCAGTAAAACTTTATTCACAAAAATAGGTGGTGAGCCAGATTTGGCCTACAGGTCATAGTCACCTGACTCCTGCTTTAAATTATTCCTTCATAATCACCATCTCTGCTTCTATCCCTATTTTTACTTCTTGCTCCTTTATAGTTAGGGGTACTTCTCTGAAAAAATTTGAAAATCATTGCTAAATAGTTTGGTAATAACACTGACTTTTCTTAGTTCATAAACTTTACCTTAAAAGCAGTTTCAAAAGAAGCCATAATTAAATATTTTTGAATAATTCTGGAAAAAGTACATAGCTTCCCAGTAAGACAGATTTGAAGCCAAATGCATACTCATATTTGAGCTTTGGCAATATGCTCTTTTAAAAAATACCTTTACATTACATAGCAGTATTTCCTAGGATATAGCCTGTGGAACAATAATTGTAACAGGATCCTCCATGAAAATGGTGTTCTGTGGACAGCCAACTTTGGAAAATCCTAGATATTGAATTTCCTTCTAAAAATTCATGATGCATACACTAAATGATCTGAGAGCAAATAAACAATCTTGTTCAATGATTTTTAGACCAGTAGTTCCCGTACTTACTAGACTGTGAAGTCTCTTTCAGAATCAGTCTCTCTCTCACACACATACTTTAAAACCTATCAGTATATTTAGGGTATTACTTTAAACAGTGTTTCCAAATCTATGAATCTTGGGATGGTTAAAATCTAAGGAGGACTTAGATCTAATCAAAGTGGACACATTATGTTGTTTTGGTTATTGGATATATTTCATGTAAATAACAAAAGACATACAAAGAGATATTGGAGTTATTTCCTAAATAAGTTGAATCCCTACTACTTTTCCATTGAACAACCTGAAATACCTCAGTTTTTTAATACTGGGATATTAATTTTGCATGTTTTCTGTTGATCTGTGCAATTTAGCCATGCATGTTACACAGCTTTGAAGGTATTGATAAACTGTATTTACAGCATTTTGTCCACAATTTCATTCTGCCCTTAGATTCCGTACTGTTCAGATTATAACAGTGAAATACTTCTCTTCCATGTTGACTCTTAGTTAAGGTTTTCACCTTTTCTGTAATCCTTCTTACTTTTAGCTGTTCTTATCCTCCCTTTTTTCCATTCTCTTTCTGCCACATTTTAGAGCTTTAAAAAAAAGATTATGTCTTTGACCTTTATAACTCTTAACTTTATTATTTCATTTTAATCCTCATCTTTTGTGTTTATCATTTCATATTATTTACTAACAGAGGTCCTTCCGAAGTTTCCTTGTACTGGGAATAGTGTTTGGAAACAATAGATATTCATATTCAAAACCAAAAAAAGCCAAACCCATTGCCCTCGAGTTCATTCCGACTCATAGTGATCCTATAGGGCGGGATAGAACTGTCCCACAGGGTTCCCAAGGGGCGACTGGTGGATTTGAACCGTGAGCCTTTTGGTTAGCAACCAAACACTTAACGACTGTGTCACCAGGGCCCATGTTATCATTTATTATTTTACTCTTTGTCTTAACATTTCTAAAAACATCAACCAAGATACCTGAGGGAAGCTAACTAAGTTGAGGGCAGGGGCTGTTATGTTCTTAGTTTGTATTTCCTTTGTCTAGTCCATAGTAGGAAATCAATAAAATTGTCATCCAATGAATCAACCATAAAGTAAAAATAATAAAACTTTTTTTTCCTGTATTCCCCTTCTTTCAGTGAGTATTCTTGGAGCTCCCTGTCTCTGACCACTTTACTCTTTTTTTCTCATATTCTTCCCATTTTTCTATTTGTTCATATTCCCTAAAGATCTAGCCTGTATACAGTTTTCTTCTGTCTATATTGTATGCTCTTAATAAAACCCTGTATTCGTGAATGAAAAAGAATCTGAATGCCAGTACTAACACTTTGCTTCATCTTCACATCTTGAGAGTATAGCAAACTCACAATATGACCAAATAAACTTACTTTCTTCATGTAAGGCCTTCCTTTTCTGTACCTTATTCTGTCAACAGCACTGCCATCATCTCAATCATGGAGGTTTAAAACTTTGAGGTTAACTTTTAATCTTCCTTTCCCATTGTTTGCCATATCTAGTCAGTTGGTTTCCCATGTCCATCCAACGAGCTGTTGTCCCTTCCTGCCTTCTCATTCTACCTCCAGATAGGAGCCGCCCATTTGGTCTCATGTATGTGATTAAACTAAGAAGCACACTCTTCACGAGTATTATTTTATGTCTTATAGTCCAGTCTAATTTTTGTCTGAAGACTGGGCTTCGGGAATGGTTTTAATTCTGGGTTAACAGAGTATCCGGGGGCCATGGCTTTGGGGCTTCCTCCAGTCTCAGACCATTAAGTTTGGCCCTCTTACGTGAATTTGAGTTCTTCTCTGCACTTTTCTCCTGCTCCATCAGGGACTCTGTTGTGTTCCCTGTCAGGCATTGGTGGTAGCCAGGCACCATCTAGTTCTTCTGGTCTCAGGGTGATGGACTCTCTGGTTTATGTGGCCCTTTTGTCTCTTGGGCTAATGTTTTCCTTGTATCTTTGGTGTTCTTTATTCTCCTTTGCTACAAGTGGGTTGGAATCAATAGATAATCTTAGGTGGCTGCTCACAGCTTTTAGTACCCCAGATGCCACTCACCAAAGTGGGATGCAGAAAATTTTCTTAATAAACTTTGTTATGCCATCAATTGGTAAGTTTTTACAATTTCAACTTTCAAATATATTTTGCATCTGTTCAGATGCAAACTGTTTGGACTCACTGCAACTAATCAACTTTTATTGAGTCTTACCTGGATTGTTGAATACTTCCTTATTTTCTTATGGTAAAGTATGTATAACAAAAAAAATTGCAAATTTAACCATTTTATGTATGTAATTCAGTTACATTAATTATAGTTACCATGTTGTACAATGGTCATCACTATCCATTTCCAAAAGTTTTTCTTCAACCCAAACAGATACTCAGCATCCATTAAGCAGTTACTCCCCATTTCCCTCATATATTCCTCTAACACCCCCGAACTCCTGATAACCATTAATAATCTTCTGTCTCTATGTACTTACCTACTCTAGTATTTCACATAAGTTCGATCCTATTTGTCCTTTTGTGTCTGACTGAATTCACTCAGCATAATGTTTTCAGTGTTCCTCTATGTTGTAGTATGTATCAGAACTTTATTCTCTTTATAGGTGAATAATATTCTGTTGTATGTATATACCATAACTTGTTTATTCATTCATCTGTTGATGAGCGCTTGAGTTGTTTCCAAGTTTTTGCTCTTGTGAATACTGCTGCTATGAACATTGGTGTACAAGTATCTGCTTTCAAGATTTTTGGGTAAATTCGTAGGAGTAGAATTATTGAGTCATGTAATTCTGTGTTTAACTTTCTGAGGAACTGCCAGACTTTTCCATAGTGGTTGCACCATTTTTACATTCCCTCGAGCCATGGAAGAGTATTCCTTTTTATCCACATCCTTCCCGACACTTTGTTATTTTCTGATAATAACCATCCAACTGGGGTAAAGTGGTATTGCATTGTGGTGTGGATTTGCATTTCCCTAGTAACCAGTGACTTTTAGTGTTGCATGCTTTCCTAATCTCCCTATCACCAGTCTCACTTTTTTCTATGTATGTCGTATAAATATAACTATGATGCCGTAGTCTCCTGCTCAGAATATTCAGTGTTTTTCATTGATCACAATTAATTAAATCTCTGTAATGTAAAAAAAAAAAAAAAAAAAAGTTTAATGTAGTAGTTGAGGCTCTTTGCTTACTATTTTTTAAAAAAATACATCTATGAATATACAAATTTTACAAGACCCAGCCTAATTTAATGTCATATTCTGCATGGATCTTTTCTTGAGATGCTTTCTCCTTTGATTCTTTCGAGGCAAAGAAACACTACTGTGTTTATTTCATCGTACGGTTGTTGTTACTGTGTGCTGTTGAGTCGATTCTGACTCACAGCAACCGTATAACACCTAGCATAATGCCTTAGACATAGGAGGTATTCAGTAAGTATTTTTGAATGACTCAAGGAATCAGTGGTTTTCTCCATTACATTGCTAGAGACATAACTATTTGATGTATTTCCCTTAAATACAATTTAAAGAACCATTTTTAAATTACATCATTATTCCTGACCTTTCATTCAAATTAATTCTAATCCTATCCATTTTTTTTTCTACCCCTTTATTTAATAGTCATTCCCAGTTTGTCCTATTCTAGGTGGACTAATATGCTAATTTATACAACTTTTATATATTTAAACATATATACTTCTGTAACTTTTGCTCTTTTATTTTAAAATGATATCCTCTAAGGCATCCCATGCATATGTTAATTAAATTATTTTCTGTTGCATGTAATAATTTCATCATCTCTACTACAGTTTTTTTTCGTCACATTGAAATAGTGTGTTTAAAGTTTGTAAAATAGGTCAAGTAGAGATAAATGGCATTTGTGTGTATGTTTACAAATTGTGTAGGTGTGAGTAAAAGTTTCCCTTGATTGATCAAACCCGTAAAGGATAATAGAATGGTTCTATTCTTAGATCAATTAGAACCTTCCTAATCATAAACGTTTTCACATCATCATAATTATTTATGGAAATTTGTGACTTCAACCCAACTGTGTTCTTTTTTTTCCATTAAGCTACTAGAATCAAGAATTTGTTCACTCTAAAGGAAGAATAAAGTTACTTTAACATACTTAAAAATTATAAATTATATATTAAGTCTGTAAGAACATTTCACTTTATGTCCACTAAAGAAGATTTTAGAATAATACTGTATTTAGAAATAAATTAATATAAGACCAGTATATTCATTTATGTGAAAGAAACCAAGCAGTGACCTTATCTCTTGTAATCAGTGCCATATTAGCCTATTTGGGAATACAAAGTTGACTTGTACAGAGATGGAATAGTAGACTTTAAATTAATATGAAAACCATATTTACCCAAAAGTGGCTGAACTCCCAAATACAGCATATAGTTTCTTTGAAATAATAGAAAAGTTTAGAGATCACATACATTACTAGAAGTATTCTTTCTTCCTATATATTTGATGAAACCATTGTTATGCCAAAGAACTGGTCTTGTCTAAGACAGAATTTGCAAGCTGTAAAGGACTTCAAAAGGAGCCCTAGTGATACAGTGGTTAAGTAAGTGGTGAGCTGCTCACCCAAAGGTCAGCGGTTTTAACCCACCAGCTGCTCTGCAGGAGAAGATGGTAGCAGGCTTAGTTTTGGGGAAAGTACTTCAGAGATGATCTAGGCTGGTCTTAGAGCTATGGAAAATACAGTCTAGACAGGTGACTTGTCTAGGGATAGTTTTCTTCCTCTAACCGAGAGTTTGTTTTAACCATTAAGAATGTGTTTATCCCTTTCAATAGCTTACTTTTTAAAAAAAATTTTATGAATATGTAGATAACACATTTGCCAGTTCAACCTTTTTTCATTTGCACAATTCAGTGAGATTATATCAATCATGTTAATTCAACCATCACCAATATTCATTGCCGTATTTTCCAGCACCGTAAGCAGAAACTCAGTGCTTCCTAAACTGCGATTCCCTTTTCCTCTTCCCTTCCACCCTTGGTAACTACTGTTAAACTCTGCTCTCTGTACATTTGTCTGTTCTTAGTGTTTCATATTAGTGAGATCATACAGTATTTGTCCTTTTTTGACCTACTTATTGCAGCATAATGTTTTCAAGATTTATCCTTGTGCTGCATATTTCAGGATGTTATTTCTTTTTATGGGTAGTATTCCATTGTACATATATACCACATTTTTATTCATACAACTCAGTGGCATACTTCTTTTTTTTTTTTGCCAAAGGAAGATATCTTCATCACAGATGTTTTGTGTGGTATTTTTAGTGTATGAAATTGTAATCACTGTAAGGTAGTACACATTTATATTTTGGTTTTGTTTGTGGATGTTCTAGCATAGAGGGCAACAGGAGGAATGAATGGTACCAGTGGCTATAGGAAAATAGAAACATAGCAGGAAATTTACACACTTGCTGATTCTGCTGCATGATTCTTTATTTAGAATACTAGTTTGATCTGAGCCAAGTGAACCAAGGCTATTTAAAAATATGTGTTTCCAAAGGGTAGAATTCATGAAATTCTTAGAAAAAATGATATCTATTAATCAAACATTGTGTAGCGTCTGTAATTTTACTTATTACTTCCAAATTTATCTCAGACAACTTTGTAAAAAACACTCTAAAATTTGAATCAAGGTGAGACGGCCTTCTTTAGCTACAATGATATAAAAAGTAACAGCCCAACTTGAACAGAAGGCTGCTTAGAATCTCTTAACTACTGTGACACGGTTTGCGATAATCATCATCCATGCCATTTAGAACCTAGTTTTGACATTAACCTGTTTTTGACTTACTGAAATGAATCACACTGAGGTATTATTTTTCAGTCACCCCAATTAAGTAGATGTGCCCTTTATGAGATTGCTTATTAAGTACTTTTCTTAAAGTTTGGAAATTGTGCTAATCTCTTGTTTTTTAAAGCGTAAAACAAATGCTGCCTTATGACAAATCACTTCTTAAGGAATTTTGCATCTCTGATGCTATTCATTTTAGCACGCAGCAACCACGTTACTACTTAGTTTAGAAATTGTGAACTACCAGTTTTGAGATTCACACAGAGCTCTAAGGGATCCCAACTGACTAATATGTACTATCAAGCTCTTTGACACATGCCAGGTTAATCCTTTTGTATGAATAATCTAGTTTGCTTGGTGTAAGTACCAAAATAAAGTCAGGGAAATTCAGGTAATTATTGAATGGTTTATTAAACTTATTCCAGATTTTTGTTTTACTTGGTATTGGTTACTCTCTCAGTCATCTAGTGCTGCTGTATAACAGAAATACCACAAGTGGGTAACTTTAACAAAGAGAAATGTATTTCTTCTCCGTAAAGTAGGCTAAAGTCCAAATTCAGGGCAGCAGCCCCAGGGGAAGGTTTTCTCTCTCTGTTCGCTCTCTCATCCATCCCCCAGACTAGGAGCTTCTCTGTGCAGGGACCCTCCCGCCACACCCCCTACACCCCCACCCCTGCACGGGCGTGCTATGCTCCAGCCACTGCTTTCTTGGTGATATGAGGTCCCCAACTCTCTGCTTGCTCCCCTTTTATCTCTTGTAGGATAAAAGGTGGTGCAGGCCACACCCCAGGGAAACTTCCTTTACCTTGGGTCTGGGATGTGACCTTAGTAAGGGTGTTACAGTCCCACCCTAATCCTCTTTAACATAAAATTACAGTCACAAAATAGGAAACAAGCACACAATACTGGGAATCACGGCCCAGACAAATGGATACACACATTTTTGGGGAGACATAATTCAATCCATGGCAGGTATCTAATACCAAATATAATGTGTTGACAGCCCTTTAAAGTTGTTGTTTTATCTTTCTGTCTGCAGAGGCCGTAGAGGGTTAACTTAAGCACTGGTCACGTTTTTCTTGATTGGTGAGAATTAGAGGACTCGTGAGAGATGAAGCGAACTATGATTTTAATCCAACAATGTGGCTTTACTTTGGTTAAGCATGAAGAGTTTCTGGATTTCTTAAAGCAGATTTTTTCTTCACGTGTACTTTATTAAGGGTGAACTGACTGCCGTTTATTAACTCAAGATTCAAACTAGCCTTCTAAGGTCTACTGGAGTAATTTTACATCCTAGAAAACTACCTGGCATAATTAAAAAATTCCATGAATTCCCTAGCCTGGAAAAATATTTAGGCTAAAGAAACAGCAGAGTTTATTCTTGATTGGTAACACTGCACTAGATTTAGAATGAGATTTCTAAGAATGATATTTGGTTTCTAAGATATGGCAAATAACATAGCATTTATTACAAGGGCATAATGACTGTATCTTAAGTAGTCTATCTACTTTTGTATATTCTTTATCTGGTAATGCTATTTGGTTATAGTTTGGTTTAAATGTTTATTAATATTCTTTGATTACTCAGGCCAGTATATTTTTAGATGAATATCTAGTTTTTATGTAACTGTTTTTGAAATTAATTTCTTAAAATTTCATTAAATATCCAGTTTTTAAGATTTTGAAGTGCTTTAATATAAATGACATAAGGCAAGTGAGATTTTTTTAAGGCTCTTTAAACTTGAGTCTTGTTTTTCTAAATGAATTATAAATTATCAGAGGGAATAAGCTATATGAAATAACCATGTTTTAATTATTTATAATGGTGTTATTTGTTAATATATATTATGAGTCTCAAGAAACACATTATTATTATAGGCAAATTTTAAAATGCAGTTAAAAATAAGAAAAATGAGACTATATCATACTGTTCAAAGATAATTACTTAGAACATTTTGATATACAGTGTATTTCATACTTTTTTTCATGCATACACACTTGTATCTTTTACGTATATATATGAATGGGATCGTTCTTAGTAGAACTGAGTTAAGGAAAGCTGTTTCAGTTTATGGTTCATCTTATTCATAAATTATGTATAAATACTGTTCAGGTCATTCATGTTGTTCATTTAGTTTAAATATAATGGTTTGGTTCTGTGCTTATTTTTATATTTGAGCTTGCCTTTTAGCCTCTCTGCTGTTTATAGTATAGGCCTCCCTTCAGGTGTACCTGTAGTCATTTGTGTTATCTGAACCCGGCATATTTTAACTCTCAAGCTGAAGTTTCTGTAGTCCCCACTCCCACCTGGTATCAGAGGCCCCTGCTCTCTACAACTTAGCACAAGTGGGAGAATGGAGCATGCAAAGGATTAATTCATTTGTCTCTTCCTGCACACTGTTGCAAAGAACTGCCTTATCTTGCTCCAGCAACCCTCCATCACTTCAGTTTGTTGCCTAAGAGCTTGAACCAGCATCTGTCTTCTGTGATTTGGGGGCTTTACCTCCTCCATTTATTTCATTAATTGTTGTTTGTTCATTCAACAGTTAATTTGTTGGATACCTACTGTGACTAGAGCACACTTCAGAGCACTGAGGATATGGTAGTAATGGCGGTAATAAGTTGTACAAAGTTACTGCCCTTAAGGGAAGAGAGATGATCAAATAATGTGTAAAATAAGTACAGTTATACAAAAGCATAACGTAGTACTCCAGTTGTGGGGGATGGGGAGACAAATAGTACCTGCTTTAGTAGAATGGCCATCTTCCTTTTTCAGGCATTTATAAATTCTGATCCAATAAGGTAGATTTCTAAGAATTTGAGATAAGAAGGGAAGGGTTGTTGAAATGGTTCCCTTATATTTATCAATTTCTATCTTTGTTTAAGATGCAAAGCATCACTGAAAAAATTGGAAGTATATTCATGTTAACCCAAGTTTTCATATATGTGTATAAATAATGTGATGTAAATAAGTAAGTGTAAAGTGATCCCAGAACCACTAAAATGGACCTTGAAAGACCATTTAATGGAAAAAAAAAAAAAATCTGAGTATTTTTGTGATATCCATATCTAGAATATATAGTGTAGTTATAGCCTGTGTTGTAGACCATGAGGCTAGTTTGTTGACATTTACCTGACATCAGAAAAGTCAACTGAAATTCTACAAGTGAGTAATGAATGGTGTGGTGCCATTTATAAGTAGTGAGTGACATACTTACATTTAAATGGCTAATATGCTTTACAGTGAGTCTGGTTCTGAAAATATCATGTTATACATCCCTTATTTTGAATATAAAGAGAGATCTGTAATTTATATTAAAGGAAAATCAGCTCTTCTTTACTCTTACTAAATGTTAAACAAGTATTTAAGACATGTTTTTAAAAAGATGCCAAACATGCCCTCAGTGATGCAGATGATTAATGTGCTCCACTGTTAACCAAAAGATTGGTGGTTTAAGTGGGTGCAGTGGTGCCCCAGAAGAAAGGTGTGGCAGTCTGCTTCTGGAAATCAGCCATCGATAATCCTGTGGCGCACAGTCCTACTCTGACACGCACGGGATTGCCACAAGTGAGAGTTGGTTCCATGGCAGCTGCTTTAAGCATGGACAGGATACTCCAAGTTTTGTTTTTTCCTGATGTTCTGTTATACACTTGGTGTGTGTGTGTGTGTGTTTCTCCATTTAATTCATCATAACATCTTTCCATACCAGCATATAAAGATCTGTATCATAAATTTAATTATGGTTTATCTCGTGGTGAATCACAGTTTATTTAACTAACATCCTATTGTTGAACTTTAAATTTAATCTTTTTGCTATTAGAAAAAAATGCTGCCCTGAACAATTCTGTTTTTGCATCTGTACACTTTTTCAGTTGTTTTCTTGTGATAAATGTTTAAAAATATGTAATAACAGGGTCAAAATACTTTTGATAAACTTTTTGTCAAATTGCCCTCCAGAGTGTGCCAGCCAGTAATTCCAACAGAATTATAGTAGAGCTTCCGTTTCTACGTACTCATACCAAACCTTTGTAATTATTTGCCATTCAGAGGCATATAGGGATATTTGATTGCTTTTTAATTTGCTTTTTTGAATACAAATGAACTTGAATATTTTTGCATTTGATTATAGAGTCAGACTTTCCTTGCTTCCTCATCACCCTTCCTTTCTCTTTCCTTTCTTACTTTGGAGTGATCATGCCAGAGTATGTGTGTATGTGGGGGTGTGTGTGTATGAGAGTGAGGGAATTGGCCATTCATATTTTTAGCTCATTTTTTTCTGGTGTATGGTTTTCTTTTTCTTAAGGATTTTCAAAGCACTTTCTATAATAAATAATAAAAATCCCTGGTTAAGCATGCGGCTGCTAACTGAAAGTTGGCGCTTTGAACCCACCCAGAGGGCACCTCAGAAGAAAGGACTGGAAATCTACTTCTGAAAGATCACAGCCATTGAAAACCCTATGGAGCAGTTCTACCCTGACACAAGTGAGGTCTCTACGAGTCAGAATCGACTCTGCGGCAACTGGTTTGGATATATTAAGTAATACGTACTGGATCTCAATCTGGTATTTGACACATGTATTGCAGATTCCCTCACTTTGACATTTCGCTTTCTAATTTTGTTTATTTGGGATCTACAGAAGTAATAAATTATGTATAGTTAAACATTGTTGTGGAGAGACTTACAGAAACAGGGTCTCTGATACATTGCTGATGATACAGGAAAGGAGATGAAATAAACATGGCAGGAAGTAAAATTTATGATCCCTGATTGTTCCTAAATTAGGGAAAAACATCTATGAAGGACATTGTTTAACATAACACTTTATATAGCACTAAGTCATTCGTTTTGTAATTCTAAAATGTCATCATGAGAACTGTAGCATGAAACTTAAAGACATAAGTCCAGTGAGGAGAGGTAATAATGGCATACTTTTAATTTTGCAGTTTACTAGGAAAGTTATGTCAAAACTATTTAATTTATGCAATGTAATGGCTTATATTTAGACCTTGCTGCCCAGTAAATTTTTTAAGGAGTCAGCAGATCCTTAATTCACTGCTTTAAGCAATGTAATTGTTTGCAGGCAGTCTGTCTTCTTTTTTTTAATCTGGCAGCATATTATTTTGTCTTTAATCTCAGTTATGTCACATTTTCCATATAAGTCATTTCTTCTCCTTAAAATATGGTCTTAACACATTAAAAAAAAAATTTCAATACTGTGTAGTGATGACTGTTGTATACTTAAATGTGATGAAAAACAGCAGAAAATGGATTTAAATGTTTTCCTTTACTATGGCTGTAATAGCTGGAATGATTGCTTGCAAGTGAACAGCTGCATCTTTAGCACCACTGGCTTGAATTAAGGTCCCAAAGTCCCGTAGGTTTTACATTCCATGACATGTTAGCAAGAAACTACAAATATAGAAAGGCTCATGTTCTAAGATAGAACACCAGCCATATAATATCCATGATTAGTAAAGCTAATAAAATGCAGTCCAACAGCAGGCTTTCTAAAAGAAATATGAAATGATGAAAGAGGGAAAAGAAAAAAAAAGAGGAGGAACTGGTTGGTTCCTGTTAAAGTTGAATAACCGTAAAAGCAAACCATTTTCATCCTATTAGCAGTATTCAAGAAACAGCTTCAGATTATTTCTCTGAGCTACTAATATGATTATTTTGATATTTTGAATTTCTCATTTTGTTTAATCTGAAGTATTTTCAGATAACCCTTACCAAGATTATTTTTCTTGCAACAGTAATGTTAAAAATTCTAAGGTGTGGGTTTTTCTTATCTTCATTTTCAGAAATAAGAAATATGAGAAAACAATGGTAGAATACTTTGAATTCACAATATAAGCACTTAAAATCTGTTTGATAGCTGAAGCGTTATAACAATATAGTGAACATTTTTTTTCTGTTCAAAATAATTATTGAATTTTATAATCTGTTGTACCATGTATAAAATTTCAGTTTTACTGGAAGTTTGCTGAAGCTGAGAATGAAGAAGTCTCAAAACAAAAAGGACAGTGCCATGATTATTTACCAATAATGCCTGCATCTTTTTCTTAATAAAATAATTAACTTCCTAGCTTTATTCATAAGAAGCTAGAACAATCTGGCCATTCTTTCCCTATAATTAAAATGTGGTGTAAATCTGTTCATTGATTCAATTACGCATGCTTCCAGTAAATTTTTTTCTTCAAAAAGACAATCATAATAGTTGTCCCCATTAATATCGCTTATTATACCAACACATTTATTTGCACATAGGGTTTTTTTGTATATCTGTTTATAGGCAGTTTAATCCCAATCAAGCCCCTCTACCCTAGCATCTGTATACTATATGTCATTATTTGGCCTCTTATCTCTTCTGGGCCCAGATACACTTGGAAAAGAAGTATAATATTATCAGTCTCAAGGCAGTTGTTATGGAAGTCCTCTTCAACCCTGTGCTATTGTATCTTCTTCTTTTTTTTTTTTTAATCTTGACCTTTTTGAAAATCAAATAACAGTGAGTTACTACCTTTTTAAAAGTATGGGATGAGCACTTCAAGTGAATTTGATTTGTGGTGTTTTTGTTTTGAAGATGATGTTCTGCAAAATGCTACTTTGGCGAGATGTTAACAAATGTTACCTGCAGTGAAATGCCATAGGTAAAGAAATGTTGATAAAAAATTAAATGGATTCCTTTATTGTGGCAGTTCATATCTTTTAGTATGCTAATCCACATTATAAATCACTCAGAGGGAAGAATTTCATATGCAGTTTTTCCCCTGAAAAGTCTTTGATCAGAGAGGCCCTTTTTTCATGGAGCATATTGTAGGACAGGTGTTGTATAGAACATACTTACAGAAGTGCCAGACTAGTATTTGAGGTTTTTGATGCTGTTTAAGAATTTTTATCTTTTTTCTTAACTTATTGCAAAATAGAATGTTTATGTAATACAATTTTTTTTTCTTTTAAATAATACTTCCCCCAGTTCCTAAATTTTCTTGAAGTAGTAACTTCAATAATTTTCCAAATGTGGTCATACTTTTTCGACTCATAATAAAGTCTTCTCCTTGTACATACTTTGTATGATCTGGGTCATTCCTATCTTTCGTTCTTCATATCCTTCTCTAGTCTCCTTGGGCTTTTGTCCCAACCATATAGAACTGTTTACATGGAAAACCATGGTTCTGATAAGCCTTTCTTTCCCAAACTTCCATGACCTTTATACCTGCAATTCTCACTTCCTGGAATGCCCTGTCCCTACCCCATGTCTAGCTGGCGAACCCTTGCTTCCTATGATTTAGAACTCAGATGAACTTTAACTTACTTGATAAAGCTCTTCATAAACCCTGCTGTGTACTCATGCATCCATTCAATGAGTTATTCAATAAGAAATACTATTACATATACGCCTGCACTCACGCACAAGTGCTAGAATTCTGTGTATGTAATGATGAACAATATAAACATGTGACCTCTAAACAAAGAGTTCACATTTTTGTGGGCTGGACTGGCTAGCAAACAGACAACTATAACGCTCTATGATAATTGCTACTAGATGGAAGTAGAGTGTTACGGGAACACGTAGGAAGAACACTTAACCTAAACTATGGAAATCAGGGAATACTTCTCTGGGACTGGTAACTGAGGAGAGATCTGAGAGACAAATAAGAGTTAGTGGGGTGAAGGGTTGAGTACAAGGAGAACATCTAAGAAAAGAGTTAAAACTAGAGAAGGGCATACATGAAAATAGTTTGAATTACTAGGGAAATAGTAAAAAAGAATTGATAATTACATGGTGGGAGAAGTTATACAGTATCATCGAATACCATAATACTATACTATTATTAACTCCTATGAATTTGGGACTCTAGGTCTGGATTTTGACATGTTGGAATTGACTGTGGCCCAATAGGGTAGCTTTCTTCTGTGATCGTAATAACTTTTTAACTTACGCACACTGAGTTTGTTTCCCCGTACCATAACACATAACTGTGCAGTAGAAAGGAAGCCCTACCTGGATTTCCATTACACAGGTACACTTCCAGCAAGCTTGGAGTGGATTAGTTGTGTACACCTAACACAGTATCTGAGGAACATGAGAGTACATAAAGTCCATGTGTATTTTCTCCAGACTCGGAGTGATCAAAGTCTTTGTAAATTTTTATACAACACTAATGTGATCCATGGAATTTCTGTAAGACTTTATTTTTTTCCTTTTTTGAGTTATAAATACTAGTAGCCCAAAACTTTAAAAAAGTCCCTGGGTGGTGCAAACCATTTGTACTAATATACTAACCTAAAGGTTGGAGGTTGGAGCCCATCCAGTGGCACCGTGGAAAGAAGGCCTGGTGATCTGCTTCTGTAAAGATTACAGCCAGGAAAACCTCATGGAGTAGTTCTACACTGTAACACATGGGGTTGCTGCGAGTCAGAGTCGACTCACACAGCCGTGGGTTTTGAAAGTCTAAAAGTTTCCTATCAGTAGGGGCCTTTATAGGCACAGAATAAAAACCAACTTGCTGTGTATTCATTTATGTATAGTTTTTGGTTGTTGGTTCCTAATTTTAAATATGCTTAAAGTTTTTATGAGGAGACTGGAGCTGAATTTCTAAAATGTTAATTCCTTTCAAATCAGTTTATATAAATTTTCCTGGAATGTTCCCAAGATCAACCCTTCATGGTGTTTTATAGGTCTTAGTCAGAAAAAAAAAAAAAAAGACTCTGTAAAATACTTAGATTCACTCTTAATATCATACGTGTGCTGTGTTCATTTATATTTCTGTGATATTTTAGTTTGCTAGTGTACTGTACCTGCTTTAATAACATACGTAAAAATCTATAATCTTGACTTAGCAGTAGGAGAAGACTAGGGGCAGTTTTACTCTAGATGAAATTATTTTACTGTTAAACAGTTATAAGTGGCGTTTTATTGTCAGAAATGATTTGATGAGTTGATTATAAATAGTTGATTATAGATTTTTATAAAATAATGGTTCCTCTGGGCCTATTAGAGATTCACTGAGTAAGTAATGTGTTGTTTTAATGATCCTTTAGAAATATTTCATATTAGCCTTCTTTTTTCATCTGTTAAATAGAAGTGAACTCTTAAAATCATATATTTCAGAATTTTTACACAGAAAAGGTCATGATCAGTATCTTGAAACTTTGCCTTAGTTCTAATATAATCTAACAGAATTTTGTCAGATAATGTAACTGGTAAAGACATTTATTTGTTTTCTTAATAGTATATAGTTATTGGATTTCTAATGTATGACCAAACTAAAATGTCATTCTTTGGTTTGTAGCAATGTTGAATGAAATCCTTAATTTTGGGGGTCAGGATTTGATATTTTATCATTACATTACAGTGACTAAGTTTAGGTAGGAAATGTAAACTGTATTCTTTACCTAACCAGTGTAGAAAATTGGTTTATTTGGACCTTTTCCGTGACAAACTCCTTTGTACACTTACTCTCTGGATTTGGGTGTAGCCTAGAGGGAATAGAAGGTAATTGGGTAAGGAGGTATCAGCTGAGTGAGTTCCTATCCCTGAGTGTTTCTGAAAGGTTGGGTAGAGAGAACAGAATCTTCTGGAACAGAAATATGTGGTAGATATATTCATTAGTATATTTCTGTAGGGAACATTACGTGGTAATGATTGTTAGTAAATAGAATAGAGTCCACAGTAAGGTCACTTGTCTACCTAGTGTCATTGATAGTTCATCTGTTCAATACTTCTCTCTGTGTTTTTCTTCTTTTAACATTTACATTAGATTTTAAATCAATCAGAATTAACACAGTCTTATTATAATGTGGCTCATCCAAGGCCGTTGTTTTAATTTGTTAAATGATAGTCATTTTTTAATGACCTGCTAAATACTGGGCTGGGGATACAGCTGTGAACACTCAGGATCCGTGCCCACTTGGAATGTTTGTTCTTGCAGAGAGGGACAAACAATGAAGTAAACAAATTACAACAAATAAAAATTTGAGAAAGTGATTAAGAGTCGTGGATCAGGTAAAGCAGCATAACATAATAATTGAGAGTAGGCCATTGTATAATTGTTAAGGAAGACCTCTCCGATGAGGTATCTTTGAGCCAAAACCTTAGTGATTATAGAAGGACCAACATGAGAAAAGCCAGAGGAAGAGTACTCCCAGGCATATAGAGATCTGTAGGGGTAAAAAAAAAAAGCGTAAGTGAGAATAAGCTTGGCATGTTCCAGGAACTAAATAAGACCCAATTCCCTGGAGTTAGAAAATGAGAGAGAGGATAATAGGAGATGAGGGCTGAGAGCTAAGCAGAGGCCAGATCATAAAGGGCTTCGTAAGCTGTAGTAAAGAGTTTGGATTTAACTCTTTAGTGTGGAGTATTTTAAACAAGTAAATGACATATGATTAACATGTTCAAAAATTACTTTGAGCTTGTAGAGGAGCAAGAAGTGAGGCTGAAAAAATAGGAGGATACTGTGATCCTGTTGAGAGAAATGGTGGCTTGGACTAGGGAGGTATCCATAGCAGGAGAAGAGTAAATTAATTCAGACTATATTTTTTGTGGTATTTACAATGATGGCACTAAATGAGATGTCCTAGGAAGAGAATAGCAGCAAAGATGCCAAAAGGAGAAAGTGTTTCTATAAGGAGGAAGTGGTTAACTGAGGTTACTATAATGGAGAACGAAAGGTAGAATGCTGTAGTACTGTGTTGTTGTGGTTAACTGCCATCAAGTCACCCCTGACTCATGGTGACCCCATGTGTTACAGAGTAGAATGGTTCCATAGGATTTTCCTGGCTGTAATTTTTTCCAGAAGTGAATCACCAGGTCCTTCTTCCATGGTACCACTGGGTAGGTTTGAACAGCCAACCTTTCTGTTAGCAGCTGATCAAAAACCACTTGCACCACCCAGGATTCATGCCAGTTGCTATTATTCCACATTGCTGTAATTTACCAACATCTCTGTCATTCTTTCTTGTTGACTGAAAACTTTAGCATCTGATTTACTGTATGCCTGTACAACTATACTCTTGCTCATCCTATATTTCCAAAAACTTTGAAAGAGAAAGAAGTGATGGCAAAGAGAAGAAGGACATGGCAAAGTGGAGCAAGGAAAATACCTAGTCATTTCGTCCCCCTGAGTAATCTGGGATTTAAGAGAAAAAAAAATATGCCATTTGAGAGCTCCGTGGAAAATAAATAGCAGTTTTATATAAGGGGTAGCACTAAGAGGAATGTATAAAAAAGAAGTTAGGGATATGGGACATATGCTGAGAAGGACAGGAAAGGATAGGAAATTGGGTCCAAATCAAGGACATAGAGAAGAATATGAGGATAAGAACCGGATGATGAGACTTGGACTTCTGTTGGTAATACGCGAAGACATATGTGTGGTCTTTGATGGGGAGGAGCAGGGTAACAAGGTAGTGAGATACTGAGGTATTGTGATAGCCACAGGTCAGGGGAACAGTTGGCTCAAATGAACTAACTAAAGGACACTCAAGGACTTATTCATAGGGAGCAGGTTAATGAATAAGGGCATGAGGCCAGAAACTGCGTGGAAAGTGGAGAGGAAACCAAAGACCCAGAGATCCCTTTTAAAGGAAAGGAGGCCAGAGGTTGACAGAAAGCCAATCTGTCCTCACATGGATCAGAGACCAGTAGGTAACCACGAGTCCAAAGATCTGTCCTCAAGTAGATTAGAAGTCAGCAGGACTATCCAGAGGGTCAGGGGTTTGAGCCAGTGCAGAGTGTGTGTTCCTGTGATAGGGCATGAATACATCTGACAGAGAACCTGCTGTCTAGCCTGGAATTCCTCCATTTGTCAGGCCTTTTCCATAACACTCAGAATAAAAGAGGCAAAGGTAGGAGATGAACTTGTATGAATTGAAGAAGAATTGCAATTACAGAAAATTATTATAGCAACACAGTTTTGCAGTTTTCTGATGCATAAATTTTTAAAATTAAGATAATGGGTCTGTCAATTAAATTTAGTTTATGGATGCACAGAAATTTCTGAACAGTAAGTACCTGCTTTGAACTGAAGTTGAACAGGTATCTGATAGATTACCCATTTTCACATCTCACTTTCAGCCACTATAAATCTAAGATATTCTAATATCTTTATTTTGTATTTCTCTTAATGTTAAAGGTGAGAGAAATGAATTAATAAGTTGCTCTCTGGTTTGTTCACATTAAGAAATATGAAAATAATTTTTAGAAAAGAGTTGAATAACTTCTGAGCCTCATGTTCAACCTCAAAGTCACATTTTTTTCTAAATGTGCTATTGCGTGCTGAAGTTATTTATAAATAATAAGATATTTTGGTAATTGTTTTCAACATCATGGTCATAGCATAACTATTTTACAAGGAATGGTATAGATTACCAGGTTGTATTAGCGGTAGGTTTGTATTTTCTTTCTTGATAAAATGTCATTATTTCTGTATTAGCACACGTAAAACTGCTTCCAAAATTAATAACTGATTACAGGTATCATTGAAATTTTTATTGTATGTCCAACCTTTACAAATTTATCATATGTTACTTCCCCCAGAAAGTGAAAGGGTCGCAGTCCTTTATGCTTGCCCTTCATTCATTTGATATAGTACATGTGATTAACAGTATGACAGTCACTGACTTGAGTGACTCACTTGCTCTTGAAATTCATACAAATGTGGGCCTTGTCTTCATATTATATTTATGGGCTTATAAAAATGGAACGATTCTCTTAATAAGTCCATTTTTTAAGAAAATAGGGACTAATGTCCGTGCTCAATCTTAGCTAATGCATAGATGTAGCTGTGATTTCAAAGGGAAAACTTTGATATGTGTCAGGAATGGTTCTGTCACCAGAGATTTTTATCTTCTTCTTGTCAGCTTATAAAGCAACACTCCTCTGATATGTTCCCGTTATATACCCAGTGGTATGTTTCTCTCTAACATTGCATGACTTTGATTAGCTATTCAGGCCACCACTGGGCACACTTCAGAGTTTCTGAGCTTGAGTTGATATCATGTATGTATTGAAATCTGTTTTCCCAGCTTCCAAGCATGGCCTGCAAAATTCTCAGAGTAAATCCCTACTTGTACATAACAAATAGCTAGAAGGATTCGAAGGGCTATTTTTCTTATAGCAGAAATTTGAGAGTATAGATCAATGTCAAAAATGGTGACAGTAATTGGGAGTGGAGGGAGAGTCAGCAGGTCTATATTTGTATATGTGTAACAAAATTTAAATGTCGGGTGAAATTTGGTGTGGCAGTTTTCCCTTTCTGTAATTCATAATGGAAGTTGAGAGGAAATATTAGCTAAATTAGGATTGCTATAATGATCCTGTGCTGTGGATGAATGAACAAGTAGTCATCATCACAACTGTTAGACCTTCTGCAGGCTTCAGAATAAAGAAACTGGAAATTACTTACTGTATAAGAACAATTACAGTGATTACTTAGAATTATCAGAAATGTCTGCTTTCAATCCTTAGCGTTCCTTAGAAGTTAGAATCACCTGTGCTACTGGTGCTACTTCATGGGAATGACTGTTTAAAAGTAAATTAGCATACTTTTGCATACATAAGGAGCCCTGGTGGTACAGTGGTTAAAGAGCTAGACTGCTAACCAAAAGGTCAGCAGCAGGTTTCAACCCGCCAGCGGTTCTTTGGGAGAAGTAGGTGGCAGTCTGCTTCCTTAAAGATTTATAGCCTTGGGAACCCTATGGGGCAAATCTACTCTGCCCTATAGGGTCACTGTGAGTCAGAATCGACTTGATGGCAGTGAGTTTTTTTTTTTTTGCATGCATGCATGCATGGGACAGGGAGTAAGTGAATGAGAACCTGGATAACATTCTCCTTTCATTGCCATGCATCCTATCTTCTTAAGTTCTCTGAAGAATGCTAGTATCTTTTTTCACCTTTTTGCTTGATTAAATATATTTTAATATTAAGGCACACTCTATATAAAGAGAATCAAGCCTTCACTATGTTGGCTTGGACTGTTGAGATGTGATTGTGTAGAAAGTTAATCGCCTAGAGAAGAAAAGCATTTATTACTTTACATCATAGGATGTCAATTCCTACAATTTATTTTAAGAATAAAACAAACAAAAAATGCCTCTTCTTGAAATAGTGCACTTCCTCTTTAGTAATTGAAGGCTAGCAGGAACTATTATCAAATGTGCATCACGGTATAATGGTATAAAGGCTGCAGTTACAAATCAAACTTATTTTTATGACAATTAAATGCTTGTGTAGATCTGAAAACTTATTCTGAAAATCTTGCTAATAACCCACAGTTATTGACTGTCTCCTATGGCAGTCTGTTCTCTGCAAGAAGGGTTAATAAGTTCTTTCATTTTATGCCAGATTTGGAATAAATCTGTCAAGAGAAAATAATGGTATGATTCAGTGTATTTTTAAAAATTATCAAACGTGTGTGAAAATTTATTTTTCCATAATGAAGAGGAAATATACATAATTTTTAAAATGGGTTTAATTTGGTAGCTGGCTTAATACTATGTTTTCAGAGAGTGTGATAATATAAAGAGTAATGTGTTTAACAAGATTGTACGTCTCCCTGCTTTTGTTAGTTATGTGCCCTTGGTCCGATTGCTTACCATTTTCCAACTCCTTACCTGTAGTTGGAGATAATAATATCTGCCCTGGTTATTATGAGCATTAAGTGAGTGTATGTATCTATTGAGTCAATCCCATTGATGGCGGCCTCACGTGTGTCCGAGTAGAGCTGTGCACCACAGGATTTTCAGCGGCTGATTTGTCAGAATAGATCTCCAGGCCTTTCTTCTGAGGCATCTCTGGTTAAACTCAAGGTACCAGTATTTCAGTTAGCAGCCAAGCATGTTAACCATTTGCACCATCCAGGCACTGTCTGTATATACGTAGGTGCACACATATACATTAAAAAAAACCCAAAAAACTTTGACGTCGAGTTGATTCCAATTCATAGCGACCCTGTAGGATAGAGTAGAACTGCTGCCCCTGTAGAGTTTCCAAGGTTGTAATCTTTATGGAAGCAGACTGTCCCGTCTTTTTTCCCACAGAGCGGCTGGTGGGTCAAACCACTGATCTTTCAGTTAGCCGCCGAGTACTTAACCACCGCTCCACCACATATACTAGAACCTGGATAGCCATTCTCCTTGCATTGTCATTCATTCTGTCTTCTTAAGTTCTCTGAAGGATATTAGTATCTTTTAGATTTATATATATGTAGACACACGTACATATATTTACATCGGTATGTCCTTTTAAATTATAAAATGGTTTCTAAGTGTAAGGAAATATAATCACTCTTTAAATCACGTATGTTAGAATAATATTTTGAGTTGCAGCTTAGAAAACTGCTTAAAATTTTAGTTCACCCCTAATGAGTACAGGGGCATGGAAGAGAAAATAAATCATAAGGAAAAGATTTGTAGTGGTGAGCTTCAGAAGAGGACTTCAAATGATTTAATTTCTTAAAATTGGTAAAGTATGTATTTTTACCCTTAAAGAATATAATGCTGTATTGCTGCACCTAGCACACCCTTTAAATGCTTTCAGGTGGGGATTTTGCTGATGTAATTACCTGAAACGCCCTTAAAAGGGACTTTTGCTGATAATAACTATTACAACAAATGTGGAAACCTAAGAAATGCATGTAAACCACCTATTTATAAAGACATGAATAGGAATATATGTTTCTCATATATAGATTATTATGAATGATACATTTTAAGGAAATAACAACTGACTTGTCACATTGAGATAAAGACATATTTCGGTATTAGACTCTTTCAACAATTTTAGCATGTTAAATTTTATCTGAGATACCATAGCTATTGCTATTATTCTCGTGGGTTTTAATAACGTAATATAAAAATGTAGCATAAAAACGATTGTAAGGATGGTGCAGAACTGGGCGGTGTTTCATTCTGTTGTACATAGGGTCGCTATGAGTGGGAACTGACTCGACAGCAGATAACAACAACCACCACAACCTGCAACTTGTAATACATTTTATTACCAATGATTGATGTTCTGTCCTTTACTTTTAATAGTTAACTAAAACAAAACTAATGACATAATCCTTAGGCTTTTTTTTTTTATTAACTTTTATTAAGCTTCAAGTGAACGTTTACAAATCCAATCAGTCTGTCACATATAAGTTTACATACATCTTACTCCGTACTCCCACCTGCTCTTCCCCTATTGAGTCAGCCCTTTCAGTCTCTCCTTTCGTGACAATTTTGCCAGCTTCCCTCTCTCTCTATCCTCCCATCCCCCCTCCAGACAAGAGCTGCCAACACACTCTCAAGTGTCCACCTGATATAATTAGCTCACTCTTCATCAGCATCTCTCTCCCACCCGCTGACCAGTCCCTTTCATGTCTGATGAGTTGTCTTCAGGAATGGTTCCTGTCCTATGCCAACAGAAGGTTTGGGGAGCATGGCCGCCGGGATTCCTCTAGTCTCAGTCAGACCATTAAGTATGGTCTTTTTATGAGAATTTGGGGTCTGCATCCCACTGATCTCCTGTTCCCTCAGGAGTTCTCTGTTGTGCTCCCTGTCAGGGCAGTCATCGATTGTGGCCGGGCACCAACTCCTTAGGCTTTTTTAGAACCATAAAGACATAGTGAAAGAAGTTAAATTGCCATGACTGTAGATTGAAATAGTGAAAGATCTCACTGCAAATTGCTTTATTCATAAAGTAACTTATATTCTGTGTTTCTATTTAAAAAATTAAGATACCTATATACAGTTTCTTACCTTTTAGGAAGAAAACTTTAATTTCCCCTATTGACACCCCAAAAATCAGATTTAAATGGGACAAAAAAAGGGAAAATGATTTCACAATCGCCAAGCATCTCCTAGGGTTGTAACTAGGAACTTTTGATTATTAGTTTATGTAGTTTTAACAGCCTCGCTTAGCTGGTTATCAAGCTGTTGACTATTAGAAAAAGTAAAGTAGAAGTAAAGAGACGAGCCTGTTATAATCAAATGTAACAACAAACAGCAGAGATATGTGCCAATGAGGTTAATAATATGAAAACTTTCATATTGTTCTTTCAGAACAAATACTATTCAAAAGAACCATTTGTGTAAGGGTCAGTAGACATACATAGTTAAATAAATCTTGAGGCTGCCATATTATTACTACCTAGAACTATAATTTTTTATGTAATTTTTATTGTGCTTTAAGTGAAAGTTTACAGATCAAGTCAGTCTCTCATATATAAACTTATGTACACCTTACTACATACTCCCACTTACTCTCCCCCTAATAAGTCAGCCCGCTCCCTCCTTCTAGTCTCTCCTTTCATGACCGTTTGCCAGTTTCTAACCGCCTCTACCCTCCTATCTCCCCTCTGGACAGGAGATGCCAACATAGTCTCAAGTGTCCACCTGATGAAAGTAGCTCACTCTCCTCAGCATCTCTCTCCAACCCCTTGTCCAGTACAACCCATGTCTGATGAGTTGGGTTCGGGAATGGTTCCTGTCCTGGGCCAACAGAAGGTTTGGGGACTGTGACCACAGGGACTCTTCCAGTCTTAGTCAGACCATTAAGTCTGGTCTTTTTATGAGAATTTGGGGTCTGCATCCCACTGATCTCCTGCTCCCTCAGGGGTTCTCTGTTGTGCTCCCTGTCAGGGCAGTCATCGGTTGTGGCCAGGCACCATCTAGTTCTTCTGGTCTCAGGATGATGTAGTCTCTAGTTCATGTAGTCCTTTCTGTCTCTTGGGCTCATAATTACCTTGTGAGCTTGGTGTTCTTCATTCTCCTTTGATCCAGGTGGGTTGAGACCAATTGATGGATCTTAGATGGCGATTAAGACCCCAGACGCCACTCTCCAAAGTGGGATGCAGAATGTTTTCTTAATAGAATTTATTATGCCAGTTGACTTAGATGTCCCCTGAAACCATAGTCCCCAAGCCCCCGCCCCTGCTCTGCTGACCTTCGAAGCATTCAGTTTATCCAAGAAACTTCTTTGCTTTTGGTCCAGTCCAGTTGCGCTGACCTCCCCTGTATTGAGTATTGTCCTTCCTTTCACCTAAAGTAGTTCTTATCTACTATCTAATCACTAAATAACTGTCTCCCACCCTTCCTCCCCCCTCCTCTCTTAACCACAAAAGAATGCATTCTTCTCAGTTGAAACTATTTCTCAAGATCTTATAATAGTGATCTTATACAATATTTGTCCTTTTACATCTAATTTCACTCAGCATAATGCCTTCCAGGTTCCTCCATGTTATGAAATGTTTCACAGATTCATCACTGTTCTTTATCGATGAGTAGTATTCCATTGTGTGAATATACCGTAATTTATTTATCCATTCATCCGTTGATGGACACCTTGGTTGCTTCCAGCTTTTTGCTATTGTGAACAGTGCTGCAGTAAACATGGGTGTGCATATATCTGTTTGTGTAAAGGCTCTTATTTCTCTAGGATATATTCCGAAGAGTGGGATATCTGGGTCGTATGGTAGTTCTATTTCCAGCTTTTTAAGAAAATGCCAGATCAATTTCCAAAGTGGTTGTACCATTTTACATTCCCACCAGCCGTGTATAAGTGTTCCAGTCTCTCCACAGCCTCTCCAACATTTATTATTTTGTGTTTTTTGGATTATTGCCAGCCTTGTTGGAGTGAGATGGAATCTCATCATAGTTTTAATTCACATTTCTCTAATGGCTAACGATCGAGAGCATTTCCTCATGTATCTGTTAGCCGCCCGAATATCTTGTTTAGTGAAGTGCCTGTTCATATCCTTTGCCCAATTTTTAATTGGGTTGTTTGTCTTTTTGTGATTAAGTTTTACAAAAATCATGTAGATTTTAGAGATCAGGTGCTTGTCAGAGATGTCATAGCTGAAAATTTTTTCCCAGTCTGTAGGTGGTCTTTTTACTCTTTTATTGAAGTCTTTAGATGAGCATAGGTGTTTGATTTTTAGGAGTTTCCAGTTATCTGGTTTCTCTTCGTCATTTTTAGTAATGTTTTGTATTCTGTTTATGCTTTGTATTAGGGCTCCTAACATTTTCCCTATTTTTTCTTCCATGATCTTTATCATTTTAGACTTTACGTTTAGGTCTTTGATCCATTTGGAGTTAGTTTTTGTGCATGGTGTGAGGTATGGGTCCTGTTTCATTTTTTTGCAAGTGGCTATCCAGTTATGCCTGCACCATTTTTTAAAAAGACTATCTTTTCCCCAGTTAACTGACACTGGACATTTGTCAAATATGAGCAGCACATATGTGGATGCGTTTATATCTGGGTTCTCAATTCTGTTCCATTGGTCCATGTATCTGTTGTTGTACCAGTACCAGGCTGTTTTGACTACTGTGCCTGTATAATATGTTCTAAAGTCAGGTAGAGTGAGGCCTCCCACTTTGTTCTTCTTTTTCAGTAATGCTTTCCTTTTCTGGAGCTTCTTTCCCTTCCTTGTGAAGTTGGTGATTTGTTTCTCCATCACATTAAAAAATGTCTTTGGAATTTGGATCGGAAATGCATTGTATGTATAGACAGCTTTTGATAGAATAGACATTTTTAAATTGTTAAGTCTTCCTATTCCTGAGCAAGGTTGATTTTTCCACATATGTAGGTCCCTTTTAGTTTCTTGCAGTGTAGTACCTTGTAGTTTTCTTTGTATAGGTCTTTTACATCTTTGGTAAGATTTATTCCTGAGTATTTTATCCTCTTGGGGGCTACTGCGAATAGTATCGATTTCGTGATTTCCTCTTCGATGTTCTTTTTGTTGATGCAGAGGAATCGAACTGATTTTTGTATGTTTATCTTTTAACCTAAAACTCTGCTGAACACTTCTATTAGTTTCAGTAGTTTTCTGGAGGATTCCTTAGGGTTTTCTGTGTCTAAGATCATGTCGTCTGCACGGAATACTACCCAACACATTCTATGAAGCCACCATCTCCCTGATACCAAAACCAGGTAAAGACACCACGAAAAAAGAGAATTACAGACCTATATCCCTCATGAACATAGATGCAAAAATCCTCAACAAAATTCTAGCCAATAGAATTCAACAACATATCAAAAAAATAATTCACCGCGACCAAGTGGGATTTATACCAGGTGTGCAAGGCTGGTTTAATATTAGAAAAACCATTAATGTAATCCACCATATAAGTAAAACAAAAGACAAAAACCACATGATCTTATCAATTGATGCAGAGAAGGCATTTGACAAAGTCCAACACCCATTTATGATAAAAACTCTCACCAAAATAGGAATTGAAGGAAAATTCCTCAACATAATAAAGGGCATCTTTTTATGCAAAGCCAACAGCCAACATCACTCTAAATGGAGAGAGCCTGAAAGCATTTCCCTTGAGAACGGGAACCAGACAAGGATGCCCTTTATCACCGCTCTTATTCAACATTGTGCTAGAGGTCCTAGCCAGAGCGATTAGGCTAGACAAAGAAATAAAGAGCATCCAGATTGGCAAAGAGGAAGTAAAATTATCTCTTATCTGCAGATGACATGATCTTATACACAGAAAACCCTAAGGAATCCTCCAGAAAACTACTGAAACTAATAGAAGAGTTTGGCAGAGTCTCAGGTTATAAAATAAACATACAAAAATCACTTGGATTCCTTTACATCAACAAAAAGAACATCGAAGAGGAAATAACCAAATAAATACCATTCACAGTAGCCCCCAAGAAGATAAAATACTTAGGAATAAATTTTACCAAGGATGTAAAAGACCTATACAAAGAAAACTACAAAGCTCTACTACAAGAAATTAAAAAGGACATACTTAAGTGGAAAAACATACCTTGCTCATGGATAGGAAGACTTAACATAGTAAAAATGTCTATTCTACCAAAAGCCATCTATACATACAATGCACTTCCGATCCAAATTCCAATGTCATTTTTTAAGGTGATAGAGAAACAAATCACCAACTTCATATGGAAGGGAAAGAAGCCTCGGATAAGCAAAGCATTACTGAAAAAGAAGAAGAAAGTGGGAGGCCTCACTCTACCTGATTTCAGAAGCTATTATACAGCCACAGTAATCAAAACAGCCTGGTAGTGGTACAACAACAGACACATAGACCAGTGGAACAGAATTGAGAACCCAGATATAAATCCATCCACATATGAGCAGCTGATATTTGACAAAGGCCCAGTGTCAGTTAATTGGGGAAAAGATAGTCTTTTTAAAAAATGGTGCTGGCATAACTGGATAGCCACTTGCAAAAAAATGAAACAGGACCCATACCTCACACCATGCACAAAAACTAACTCCAAGCAGATCAAAGACCTAAACGTAAAGTCTAAAATGATAAAGATCATGGAAGAAAAAATAGGGACAATGTTAGGAGCCCTAATACAAGGCATAAACAAAATACAAAACATTACCAAAACTGACGAAGAGAAACCAGATAACTGGGAGCTCCTAAAAATCAAACACCTATGCTCATCTAAAGACTTCACCAAAAGAGTAAAAAGACCGCCTACAGACTGGGAAAGAATTTTCAGCTATGACATCTCCGACCAGCGCCTGATCTCTAAAATCTATATGATTCTGTCAAAACTCAACCACAAAAAGACAAACAACCCAATCAAGAAGTGGGCAAAGGATATGAACACACATTTCACTAAAGAAGATATTCAGGCAGCCAAGAGATACATGAGAAAATGCTCTCGATCATTAGCCATTAGAGAAATGCAAATTAAAACTACAATGAGATTTCATCTCACTCCAACAACGCTGGCATTAATCCAAAAAACACAAAATAATAAATGTTGGAGAAGCTACGGAGAGATTGGAACTCTTATACACTGCTGGTGGGAATGTGAAATGGTACAACCACTTTGGAAATCTGTCTGGCGTTATCTTAAACAGAAATAGAACTACCATACAACCCAGAAATCCCACTCCTCGGAATATACCCTAGAGAAATAAGAGCCTTCACACAAACAGATATATGCACACCCATGTTTATTGCAGCTCTGTTTACAATAGCAAAAAGTCTGAAGCAACCAAGGTGTCCATCAACGGATGAATGGTTAAATAAATTGTGGTATATTCACACAATGGAATACTACTCATCGATAAAGAACAGTGACGAATCTCTGAAACATTTCATAACATGGAGGAACCTGGAAGGCATTATGCTGAGCGAAATTAGTCAGAGGCAAAAGGACAAATATTGTATAAGACCACTATTATAAGATCTTGAGAAATAGTATAAACTGAGAAGAACACATACTTTTGTGGTTACTGATTAATTAGTAGCTAAGAACTGCTTTAGGTGAAGGGAAGGACGATACTCAGTACATGGAAGGTCAGCTCGACTGGACCAAAAGCGAAGAAGTTTCTGGGATAAACTGAATGCTTCAAAGGTCAGCGGAGCAATGGCAGGGTTTGGGGACCATGGTTTAAGGGGACTTCTAAGTCAATTGGCAAAATAATTCTATTATGAAAACATTCTGCATCCCACTTTGAAATGTGGCATCTGGGGTCTTAAATGCTAACAAGCGGCCAACTAAGATGCATTAATTGGTCTCAACCCACCTGGAGCAAAGGAGAATGAAGAACACCAAGGTCACACGACAACTAAGAGCTCAAGAGACAGAAAGGGCCACATGAACCAGAGCCCTACATCATCCTGAGACCAGAAGAACTAGTTGGTGCCCGGCCACAATCGATGACTGCCCTGACAGGGAGCACAACAGAGAACCCCTGAGGGAGCAGGAGATCAGTGGGATGCAGACCCCAAATTCTCATAAAAAGACCATACTTAATGGTCTGACTGAGACTAGAGGAATCCCGGCAGTCATGGTCCCCAAACCTTCTGTTGGCCCAGGACAGGAACCATTCCCGAGGACAAGTCATCAGACATGAAAGGGACTGGACAATGGGTAGGAGAGAGATGCTGATGAAGAGTGAGCTAATTATATCAGGTGGACACTTGAGACTGTGTTGGCATCTCCTGTCTGGAGGAGGGATGGGAGGATAGAGTTGGAAGCTGGCAAACTTGTCACAAAAGGAGAGACTGGAAGGGCTGACTCATTAGGGCGAGAGCAAGTGGGAGTACGGAGTAAGGTATATATAAACTTATATGTGACAGTCTGACTTGATTTGTAAACGTTCACTTGAAGCTCAATAAAAGTTAATAAAAAAATAAATTAAAAAACTAAGAAATAAAATGTGGATTTTATATGGAAAAAAAAAAAAAGATCATGTCGTCCGCAGATAGAGATAATTTTACTTCTTCCTTGCCAATCCAGATGCCCTTTATTTCTTCGTCTAGCCTAATTGCTCTGGCTAGGACCTCTAACACAATGTTGAATAAGAACAGTGATAAAGGGCATCCTTGTCTGGTTCCTGTTCTCAAGGGAAATGCTTTCAGGTTCTCTCCATTTAGGATGATGTTGGCTGTTGGCTTTGCATAAATGCCCTTTATTACGTTGAGGAATTTTCCTTCTATTCCTATTTTGCTGAGAGTTTTTATCATGAATGGGTGTTGAACTTTGACAAATGCCTTTTCTGCATCAATTGATAAGATCGTGGGTTTTTTTTCTTTTGTTTTATTTATGTGGTGGATTACATTAATTGTTTTTCTAATATTGTGCCAATCTTGCATACCTGGTACAGATCCCACTTGGCCATGGTGGATTATTTTTTTGACATGTTGTTGAATTCTGTTGGCTAGAATTTTGTTGAGGATTTTTGCATCTATGTTCATGAGGGATATAGGTCTGTAATTTTCTCTTTTTTTGTGGTGCCTTTACCTGGTTTTGGTATCAGGGATATGCTGGCTTCATAGAATGAGTTGGGTAGCATTCCATCTTTTCTATGCTTTGAAGTACCTTTAGGAGTAGTGGTGTTAACTCTTCTCTGAAAGTTTGGTAGAACTCTGCAGTGAAGCCGTCTGGGCCAGGGCTTTTTTTTTGTTGGGAGTTTTTTTTTTATTACCTTTTCAATCTCTTTTTTTGTTATGGGTCTATTTAGTTGTTCTACTTCTGATTGTGTTAGTTTAGGTAGGTAGTGTGTTTCTAGGAATTCATCCGTTTCTTCTAGGTTTTCAAATTTGTTAGAGTACAATTTTTTGTAGTAATCTGATATGGTTCTTTTAATTTCAGTTGGGTCTGTTGTGATATGGCCCATCTCATTTCTTATTCGGGTTATTTGTTTCCTTTCTTGTATTTCTTTAGTCAACCTGGCCAATGGTTTATCAATTTTGTTAATTTTTTCAGTGAACCAGCTTTTGGCTTTGTTAATTCTTTGAATTGTTTTTCTGTTCTCTAATTCATTTAATTCTGCTCTAATTTTTATTATTTGCTTTCTTCTGTTGCCTCACGGATTCTTTTGTTGCTCTCTTTCTATTTTTTCTAGTTGTAGGAACAGTTCTCTGATTTTGGCTTTTTCTTCTTTATGTGTGTGTGCATTTATCGATCTAAATTGACCTCTGAGCACTGCCTTCGCTGTGTCCCAGAGGTTTTGATAGGAAGTGTTTTCAGTCTTGTTGCATTCTCTGAATTTCTTTATTCCATCCTTAATGTCTTCTTTAACCCAGTCTTTTTTGAGCAGGGTATTGTAGAGCAATATTTTTAACCCCAAGTATCAAGGAAATACTCAGTGTATATGAAAATGTATAATAAGTTGGGAGATAGTTATTGAAATGGTAGAAATTAAATGTTGTGTTGAAACAAATAAACCCTTACCCACTCAGAAAATTTCTTATCCAGAATTTTCAGTGAAACCTCTGAGATCTGGAACTTGGTGGGACTGCCTTGTTTCCGGGTCTCTCACGTTTTCTGCCTTTGACAGACAGGGTGCAGTCTTAACACTTTGCTTTCTCCCTCTATTAGTGGAAAATATTTGAGTTTCCTTTTCTGACACATTTCCCTTTTATATACAAGTTCCAGCTTTCACAGGTTTTCCTGTAGTAATTTCTTAATACTATCAGTAGCAGTTAGTAAAAATTGTCATGTTTTGTTTAAATTTCAGTTTTTGCCTTTTGTAAAGTTATTTGGCATTTTTTCCTAGTTCTTTTTGAGGTCAAAAACATTTCTATAGGTTGTCATAGAATTATTAATATTAGATATTTGGTGTTAATTTTTATTTTGAGTGGTTTCCTTGTCACTCATCCAATGAAATGCCCTGTTTTAGATACCCTAAAGAATTATATAGCTTATCAGAAGATAGAGTTATATTATCAATAGGAGTATGAACACATCTTACATTCAAACTAAATGTTAACTAATTTTCATTATATTTGGCAGTTGGAAATATGTGTATCAAATTATTAGTATATACCCTTGGTGGGTTGATTTTACCCATCATTTTAGAATAGCCTCATCGTAACTTGACTACTAAAATAGGTCTCAGGTATCAAAAAGTTTTAGACTGTTTCAAACCACAGCAAAAATTATTCCTTTTTTTCCCTAGCTGTATTCCCTTAGGGAAATTATATTTTCAGAGTTGATCTAATTTTTTTTCTACCCTGGAAAGAAAAAAATGGTACTTATTTCTTCTATCATCTTTCCCCCCCAAAAAAGAAACCAAACCCGTTGCCATCGAATTCTGACTCATAGCAACCCTATAGGATAGAGTAGAACTGCCCCATATAGCTTCCAAGGAGTGCTTGGCAGATTCAAACTGCTGACCTTTTTGGTCAGCAGCCGTAGCACTTAACCACTCTGCCACCAGGGTTTCCACCTTTCCCAAAGCTCTCCTTAAAACCAAAACCAAAGTTGTTGCCGTCGAGTCGATTCTGACTCATAGCAGAACTATGAGAGTAGAACGTAGAGAGTAGACCTGCTCCATAGTGTTTCCAAGGAGCAGCTGGTGGATTTGAACTGCCGACCTTTTGGTTTGTAGCCAAGCTCTTAACCAGTGTGCCACCAGGGTTCCAAGCCCTCCTTAAGAGTATGCTTTTAATCCATATAATAGTAATTTATAACTTGTAGTTTTTTTTTTAATTATATCCCAAAACATATCGCATTTTCACATACATTGACTGATATTGTGAACCCAGAGGCTTACTGTTTTATAGACATTTTTATAGATGAAAAGGTCTTGGAAATCTATTACTTAAATGTTTTCATTTTACAGATAAGAATATTTAGACTCAAGAGTTATTTGATTCTTCAAAAAATACTTGAGTATTTGCTGTGTACTAGAAACCCTGGTGGCACAGTGGGTTAAGAGCTCAGCTGCTAACCAAAAGGTCAGCAGTTCGAATCCACCAGCTGCTCCTTGGAAATCCTATGGGACAGATCTACTCTGTCCTGCAGGGTCGCTATGAGTCAGAATCGAATCGATCGCAGTGAGTTTGGGTTTTTTTTTTAGGCACTATTGTAGTCACTGGAAATACAGCAGTGAACTTGACAGTCAAATTCCTTTCATGCTTTTCTTTCTTTTTGCCTTTGCTCAACCTGGCATTGTCCCTTGGTTTCCTCCATAGCACTTATTTCCTTTTAGTATTCTCTCTATATATTTCAGGATTTTTTTTTTTTTTTTAATAGTGTCTGTCTATATGAACTAGAATAAGATTTCTAGGAGAGTGGGATGGTAGCGTTTGGTCACTACTGTATCTACAACTTCTAGTATAGTACTTAACATTTAGTAGGGATTCAGTAAATGTTTATTGAGTAAATGCATGAAGGAATTGAATAAAAACCAGTAATGTGTGTGTCTTAGTCATCTAGTGCTGCCATAACAGAAATACTACATGTGGATCGCTTTAACAAAGAGAAATTTATTTTCTCACAGTCCAGTAAGTTACAAATCCAAATTCAGGGTGTCTGCTCCAGAGGAAGGCTTTCTCTTTTCTCTTGGCTCTGGAGGAAGGTCCTTGTCCTCAATCTTCCATGGTCAAGGAGCTTCTCTAGTACAGGGACCCCGGGGCCCAAAAGGCACTCTGCTCCTAGTGCTGCCTTCTTGGTGGTGTGAGGTCCCCAACTCTCTGCTTGCTTCCGTTTCCTTTTATCTCTTGATAAAAGGTGATGCAAGTCACACCCCAGGGAAACTCCCTTTTCCTTGGGTCGGGGAGGTGAGGTGAGTAAGGGTGGTATTACAGTCCCACCCTCATCCTCTCAACATAAAATGACAATCACGAAATGGAGGACAACCACACATGACCTAACCAAGTTGATATACACAATTTTGGGAGGACGTAATTCAGTTCATGACAGTGTGTATCCTGGAAGCCAAGTAAAGTGTTCTAAGAAGACGGTGGTCATCTGTGCCTAATGCCGCTGGTGGGTCAAACATGAGGACTGAGAATAAATCAATGGATTTGCCCCATTGCTGTGATGAGTGGTTTCAGTGGTGTGGAGAGACAAAAGCTGTGTTGAAATAGATTCAAGAAAAACGGAATGAATAGTGAGGAAATAGAGAGTATAGCTCATTTAAGGAATTTTACAATAAGGAGAGACAAGGAAATTGAGCTGTAACTAGAGGGAAGTATGAGTTCAAGGGGAGCTTTTAATTTTTTCATTGTGAAAATTTCAAACGTGCATAAAAGTAGAATAGTACAATGAACCCCTTTATACCACTGATACAGACCAACAGTATCAGGATTTTGCCATTCATTTTTCATTTAGTCCTTTTTTGCTATTGTTACAGAAATATTTTGAAGCAAAATCCCAGACACTTTACCCATACATACTTCAGTATGTATCTCAAAAAAGAAAAGACACTTCCTTACATTATCTGATGCCATAATCACACCTGTTAAAATCAACAGTAATTCTTTGATGCTATCCACTATCCAGTCCTTATCAGATTGCCCCAGTTATGTTTTTTAAAAGTTGTTTGTTTAAATCTGGAGTGAATCATATTTCAATTTGTGTTTGATCATTATGTCTCAAGTCTCTCTTAGTCTAGAGAACTGTACATTTTTCATTGAGGGAGCTGCATCAACTGTCCTGTAGACTGTCTTACATGCTGGATTTCTCACTTTGCTTCCTCATGGTGTCGTTTAATTTATTCCTCTGTTTTCAGAATTATCCGTAAACTGTAATGTAGTGCTAAAGGCTTGATTAGATTTAGACGCGGTTATTTTTGAATACATACTTCAGAGTTGGTGTGGCGTGTTTTATATTGCATCACATCTAGAGGCATGTAATGTTTGGTTTTCCTTCTCTTAGAGATGCTAACACTGATCAATGAAGTCGGGTGGTGACAACCTGATGCATCCATTGAAAATTTTCCATTAACCTTTTATCTAATGGTTTTATCTATTATTGATCATTGCCGCTCGATTATTTCATTAGAATTGCAAAAGGGTAATTTTTTAAATTCTGTCGTAAAGTGATGCTCTTTAAAAAAAAACCAAGGTATAACAACCTGTTTGTCTGCTGGTGGAAATGATCCAATAGAAAAGGAAAAATGATGATACAAGAAATCTCTGATAACTGCTGGAACAATGGACATGGTGGGTAAGAGAGTATGGCTCTAGCGATAGAATGCTGCCTTCCATAAGAGCAGGCATAGTTTAAGTGACTTATCCAGGATTACACAGGCAGTATCATAGGGTGAATGTATTTTTATTAAATGTTTATCAAAACATTACTATTTTATTCATTTAATAACTATATTTTTAAAAACTTAGGACTTTAACATTTGCTATTGCATGTGACACCAAAACTTCATGTCATTTCAAATTTCACTGCCTGTATTTGACATTGACCCTGCTTGTTAGAATTTTTGTAATTTCTCCCTTAAAAGTGCAATTTTAAATTAATGATATATTATGCATCTGGATCTTCATATTATATAAAATGTGAGCTCTACTTTTATTGTAACAGATTTTCAGCTTCTGTTGCAATTCTACTGCAAAAAGAAGTAAATGCTACTCTTAAACAAATGAAATGATAAATAACTGGCAGTTTAGTTTAGACACTAATGGAGCCTGAAAGCCTTTAAAATGACAAAAACAGTAACTTCTATGATTTATAGACTCATTTTTGTTACACAGTTTGGTCGTATATCTGACAGTCTTTCCCTTTTTGTGACTCCCTCCTAAAAATTATGGTTTTGTGTTATCTAAGTGAAAAGACCATTAGAGTTCAGTAGAAGAATATGACAGCATCTCTTCTGAGGATTACAGGAATCCCCAGTGGTCATATACAATCTCCTTTTTTCCTTCTTTCTTTTTTTCCGTTTTGGTAGTATTTCTAATGCAAGTGAAGTAATTTAATCCTCAAAGAATATGTATTGCAGCTGTAAACCTGTGAACTCTGTCCAAATTGTCTCATACATGCTATGTGAAATTTGTTTTAAACAATCATATTTCTTTATGGCTCAGTGATTTCCATTTACTATCTGCGAGTCTGTACAATATGAAGAGCATTGGGGTTACTGTGTTGTCTGACATGATATGTATTATATTAAACTAGAATCTCTTTATTCACTCAATGCCATGTCTGATTTAAAAAAAAATAAAAAAATCCTATTTGGGTTTGACTGATTTCCTTTCTTGGCTTGACACCCTCAAAAGAGCACTCTGTAGTTGTCTCCAAAAGCAGAAATGTAATCTGATTTGTTTTGTTTTGTCTGCTGACTTAAAAGAGAACACGTTGCATTAGCTACATTGATCAGTCACCATCCTATTTTAGTCATTTATTGGGCAATTAATACAACTGTGTAAAGACTCCCTAGAGCATTCCTATGAACTAGATCACGTTACTCAAGAACTGTAGAGATACATCAAGATAAATAAGGAGGTGAAAGGCTGATTAAGAGAAACCAGGGAGAAACTAGGCCCTCAAATGAACATTATGCTTTTTAGGTTTTACCCGTCCTTAGAAATAAAGGCTATACTTACTCTCTATTGAAATATTTTGTAAAACTTAGGAAACTTTTTTTCATAGACTTGAATTTTTTATTGTTTATGACATGAAAATTTAGATTGTGCCCGTGTAATTTTACCCTTTTATTTCTCCTCCTGATTCCTGTGATCTTTTTCTAGAATTCAGAATAATAATCTCACATTCTTATTTTAAAACTATTAGAAAAAATGATTCATGTGATAATCTTTAAAGCACTGTAAACTCTCTATGATATTTTGAATGTGGTTTCAAGAAATTTTAGAAACTTAATTCTGGAGTGGCTTGTAATTTTGAAACTATAGCTCCAAAAGGAAACATTCTAGGTCCGTGAAAGTGTTCACATTAGTTTGAAACCAAGTATTTTATAAATTTTAAAATATCATTCATTTGATTTTTTTTGATAACTATTTAGTAAAGAAATACTTATTTCTGAGAAGTGAATTTGTGTGTTGTGTTGGGATGCTGAGAAAAAAAATTGCAGTTTAATACCAGGCTGCTGCACTGGGGCTCAGAATAATCTGGAAAACTAATCATTTATTCTTATTACATTAAGTTGTGTTTGTGAGTATAATATAGGTTACAGGACCTGCCTATTAAACCCATCCAATTTCATTTTAGTCATGTCTCACATCGTATGTCCATATTTTATTTACTACGTGTGAAATAAGTATTGCTAATAATGTCTTTTTTCATGAATTTGCAATTTCATAAGCTACTTTTAATTTTCTTTTTAACCTTGATAGTCTGTCTTCTTTTTAAAACTATATCAATAATAAATACAGTACTGATTCATATATCCAACAAATACTTCTTTTTTGCACCTACTTTTTTTTTTTTTTTTATGTGTCAGGAAACGCTGGCGGTGTAGTGGTTAGGTGCTATGGCTGCTAACCAAAAGTTCGGCAGTTCAGATCCACCAGACCCTCCCTGGAAACTCTATGGGGCAGTTCTACTCTGTCCTACAGGGTTGCTATGAGTCAGAATCGACTCAATGGCAACGGGTTTGGTTTTTTGGTTACTATGTGCCAGGTACTGTTCTAGGCTTTGAGTATACAGCAGGGCACAAAGCAGACTAATTCTCTGCCCTCTTAAAGCTTACTTTGTAGGGGAAAAGTAAAGTACAAACAAATAGAGAATGTCAGGAGTGATTGTTGCTATGATTACAGGAAGAACGGGGTAAGTGAATTGAAGGTGGTAGATACTCAGAAATTTATTTACTATGTAAATTTTTTAAGACCCCTCTGCACAGATTTAAACACTCTTTTCACTGTAGATCCTTTAAACCATCCATGTACATGTCTCTATTATTTTTCATATCATACAATATCATAATTAACTGGCTCAGTGTCTGCTTTTCTACCTAAAGAATGAGCTCTTTGAAAGATGAGTCCATAGATCTTCATTTGCATTTTACCAGTTTCTAACCCTAAGTCTTTTTTTTTTAATTATTTTGTTGTTGCTGAAAATATACCCAGCAAAACATACACCAATTCAACAGTTTCTACGTGTACAATTAAGTCACATTGATTACATTCTTCGAGTTGTACAACCATTCTCACCTTCCTTTTTTGAGTTCTTCCTCCGCAATTAATATAAACTCACTGGCCCCTAAGATTCCTATCTAATCTTTCAAGTTGCCATTGTCACTTTGACCCCATATCAGTAGTTCTTAAAAGAACATAATGCTCAAGGCAGACATATTTTAATAATAAAGCTAAATGGTTGTTTGGTTTTAAGTCTACAGCTTGTATTTTGCAATAACAGTTTAAAGATTATTTCAGGGGTTCATCTAGCCTTGTGCTCGGTAAGCATTTGTTATATGAATGAATGAGTGAGACGCTACCTCAGGATCTCTGGCTCTGTTGGAGTCCAAAGGCTTCCTTTGAGACTGAAATGATTAGGGAAGAATGAATAAAAAGAATGATAAAAAGAGGCATGTCTACATTAATTGTTTTTGTTTCAATTAAATAATTCTAATTAGAGTTCTTAATTTGCCATTGTTTTATTGGCATAATTATATCATTCTTTTTGTAGCTTTTTAAAAAATTTTTTTAAATACAAAATAGGAAGTCATGTTTTCTGAAAATTAATCTTTTATCCACAGGTACTACTGAGCGAGTGTGCTTGATCCAGGGAACAGTTGAAGCACTGAATGCAGTTCATGGCTTCATTGCAGAAAAAATTCGAGAAATGCCCCAAAATGTGGCTAAGACAGAACCAGTCAGCATTCTACAACCCCAGACCACCGTTAATCCAGATCGCATCAAACAAGTGAGTGTTTAGTTGGGAAAGCAAAGAGAAATATCCACAGCTTAGTATGAATTCTTTGTAAAAGAAACCTTAAGAACTTAGTATATAAAGTTGTTTTTTTTTTTTCTTTTTTTTTTCCTAAGTATACCTAAAACATACCAGAGTTGTTTATTTAGCTATTAAAATACTACCAAGGTCTCCTCCTAATTGATTTATTAATTGACTGAAATATTTGTTTATTAGTGTTAATTGAGGAGCAGTTGTGTGACTTTTTAAATTTATAGGGATTTAATCTATTTAAAATTTTACCAGTTTCTAAATAAAGTATAAAAATTTAGATGAAACAACATCCTCAATTTCTACTGCCCCTTTTTAGTGGTATTTGTAGCCTTCAGTATAGTATTATGAATATAAACTTGCGTTTTGTTAATTTAATTGTCTTGTTTAACATTTTTTGTTCATCAGCAAATATGTATAAGTAAATCTTTGTATGTAGCAAACAGTCTTTTTGTTATAAATCAGCTGTTATGTTCTGTGTAACTTGTGTAGTATTTGCATATATGTCGTAAAGGGCCAATTTTTAATGTGTGGGATTTTCTATAACAAAAAATTTTACTTGATAAAAACAATATGAACTTTTAAGATTGAGTAATGGCTGACATGATCTAGAGAAAAATGAAATTATTTAATGTAAAATAAGTTGGATTCTTACCCATAAACTCTTAAATTATCAAATTGTTTGATGCTTTATATTCATAATTATTCTTTCTACCTTTGGCCTATTACAATTAGTCTCTTAATTTGTGACCATTATTAAGTCTTTGCCGTCAAAAGAAATGTATTTTTCATTAATCCCCAGACTAATTTATAAAATGTTTATTGTAATAAATTTGAAATATAGGTTAAAGTCTTATTAATTTCATGTTTCTGAATTGAAAACAAATTTTTAAACTAAACATTGTTATGAACCTATTATAGTTTTACCATTATATAGATAAACATGAATGCTGACTAATGAAATGTAAATACAGAAACTAATAATTAGGCAATGTAGTTTCAAATTTTAGGCTAATAGTCTCTTTTATTAATTACTATTTTAACAAATCCTTAATGTTTATGCCATGAGTATGTAGCTATTGTTCCATGTAAAATTATCCCTCTCATACTCTTTGTCAGTGTCAAAATTATTCAATTTATATAACCCTCATAAGTTTTTGAGAAAGTATCCCTTTTAATTTATATGTGGAGAATATAAATATTTTAAAGAACTAAATATTAGTTGATTTTTTGCTCTTCACAGCTGTTTATAGTTTTGAAATGTTCATTTTATCTGTGTTAGGTGTGGCAAGAATGATATAAAATATCGTACAAACAATAGTTTAAAGACTGAGGCGTTGAAAGTGATACCATAACTTGGTTCAGATTCCAGAACTAGGAGTTCAGTTGGAGACTTCTAGGTTAAAGTCATCTGAACCTACAGAATCAGCAGTGATGTATAGGGTTCATTGACTCTGCCATAATCCAGCCTAGTACTCCCTTTTCTTTTTTAACCTCCTTGAGAAAGTTTGAATATTTAGGAATATAGGTGAGTGTCTTGATTTAAAAATATATATAGTTTGAGTAGTATGACATCACTGCCAATATGTTCAAGACAATGACATCAATGAACTTTCATTATTTTTATAATAACAAATAGCTACTAAAATTAAATAATGGCACATGAATTATTGCCAAAGTTTCAGTTTTCTCTATGGCGATATGAGATTTATAGGCTGCCATATATCCGGTGCTAGTATAGTTTTATGCAGACTGCAATTTAAAATGTTTTATTTGGTTTATCTTTATTTGCCTAGTGGAAATAATGTTATTTAAGATCATGATAAGTGTTAAAAAAAAAAAATAACAGTGCTTAATTCACTGTTGTGTTTGTATTCATTCATAAGCCTTATAGAACTTCATGGGATTAAAAGGAAATTATTGTTGGTTATTTAATATTTTCATGTAATCAGTAATGTATATGAAATAGTGTACATTCAAATGAATTTATCAAAAATAGTACACTAAACCTAACAGGGAAATATATAACTTACATACTTGCTTTGTAATTGTAGAAACTGAAAAAAATCACTTGAAAAATCTGGAGAAGAGGCCAAACATAATTCTAAGATATTTTAGATAAACTTTTTTTGTGTGTGTCCTCTACGATTGGTATTCTCTAACTTTCTAGGAATCCTACTTTAGCAATGTAGTATTTTTTGCTGAATCATTCTCTAAATAATAGGCCAAGTATATAAATTTAAAATACAGAGATTTTACTTCTGAAGAAATAATGCCGATCTTTCACTATAAAATAATTATGAAAAGCAGGTCATATGATGCTTATGTAATGTTTTAGATTTTAGTAAGTAGGATAATAATAAGATTTATTGTTATTATTATATGTTAGTCTTTCCCTAACTAATGACATAATGTTACATATTTGCTTTTGACTTCAGTTCTGAAGTTATTTTAAAACTAAAATTTCTTTAAAATCTTTCATTAGCAATTTTCTTCTGGGTAAGATAGTTCAAAGAATAAAATTACAGTTTTAAAAAATGCTAGAGCCAAGAAAAATAACTTCTGCATAGAAGTTAATTTTCCTGTTGAAAATTAAATTATGTGTTCTTTTAGTTATTACATTTGTCCATTGCTGTTTATGATCAATATTTTAAAGTTTTGCTTGTTTAAAAAAAAGTATAATTTATGTGTAATTTAGACTTAAAATAAGTCAAATTTAGTTCTGAACAAATAAGACTTGCTTTGAAAGTTATAATTTTACACCAGTGGACTTCTAATAAAACATTGTATTCTGAATTGTGTTATCTAGATAAAATTGGTAACTGAATAAATTGCATGAACCTAAATGTCATACCCAAATGAAACCTACTCTTACTGATGGATGGGTTCTTAAATAAGTATAGTTTCTTAAATAAAAATAGTTCATTCTGATCTCAAAAGTCTTTCAAAATAGTGGAATGGTAAAATCTAGCACGATAACCTTCAACTATCAGATGATGTTAACTATTCACTTGTTAGTTCCCAAGCATGTTTTTAAGAAATACTACATTAGGAAAGAGATAGCTGCAGGCATTTAAAAAATCCTCATGTATTTAAAAAAAAAAAAAAAAGACTTAAGATATAAAAAAAAAATCATTTAACTCAAAGAATTTCACTTTAGTCATGAAAATTGGCATAATAGCCAGTCCACTTGTTAATTCATTCATTCACTCATTTATTCAATCATGAATTTATTAAATGCTTTCTTAGTGAATTACATGGAGTGAATTAAAAATTTTAGCCCTTGTTCTCTAAGACTAGTTTGTGAGAGACCCTAAGTGCTTAAAATAGTTTATAAAAACATAAAACTATATTTATATACCAAAACAACAGTATAACAATGTACTGTAGGAATTAAGTAAGAGTAGTGTGAAAGAAATACAGACTAAAGTAACAGATAACGGTCTTGTAAAATAGGCAGAAACTTGAACTGAACCTTGAAGGATGACTAGGAATTGCCTAAATTAGAAGAGAAGAAAGCAAAAAGTTTATTTCAGACAAGTGAAGCAATATGGACTTGGGGATAAAGATATCATATTTGTTTAACAGTAAGAAGACTATTTTGGCAAAAGTGGAATATTCCTGGTTGAGGTTAGAGGAACTCAATGTAGATGGGTTGGGTGGTACCACATAATAAAGAATCTTGAATGTCTGGCTGAGGCACAGCCTATAGAGTGTGTAATATTTGTCAAAAGAGCCCTTTTAATTTCTCTGGATGATGGTGAAAGGAAAAAAATAAAAGGAAGGGGGGAGGTGCCTCTGTATTTTTTTCACTTCTGTACAAAATGTACATAGACACTTAGGGTATATACTAGGAAAAGAAGAAAACTATGGCAATTAACTGAGTGATCTACTGTGCAGACCTTTAGATTTAGGGTTCCATCATAATCCACCTGCTTAAGATCATTTTGGTAGGCCATTATTTTCCAAAGCTGCTTCTGTGTAACACTTACTAATTCAAGGGGATGTTAACCTTTGTCAGGCAGGAAAAAAAAGTTTTATGGTCAAGAATGAAGGTAGCAGTAATAATAATGATTGTAGGAGTAAGAGTACTAGTAGTAGAGGAAAAGTAAAGGTAATAGCAGTAGAATAAGAGGCAGTATAATGAAGATTAAGCATAGTGTGTATGTGTGTGTGTGTGTGTGTATATGTATGTGTTAGTGTGTCTACACAGAGAAGGAGAGAGACTGCCTATTTACTCTGTGTTGGTTATTGTGCTAATCGCTTTATGTGTATTATCACATTTTATCCTCACAAAAGCCCTATGAGGAAGGTACAGATTCCCTGTTATACTTGTGGAAGCTGATGCTTGGAGAAATTGAACAATTTATGCACATTAATGTAACTGGTAATTGATCTTAAAACTAGGTTATATGGCCTCTAAGTCTGAAGGATTCTGGTAAAACAAAATTCAGTAGATTTCTTTTTTTAGTGATTTGAATAAGTCAAGAGGGAAGCCTTATTTGAAATAGAATGTCTGGGGTAAACGTGAAATTAAGAGACTAGGTAGTATTTTAAGAACAAGATGATGAACACCTAATCTCTGGTGATGAAAATTGAGAGACATGCATGAATTAAAATGTATTTTAGATTAAAATCTATAAGGCTTTTAGACTAATTTGCTCTAGTTCCAAAATGGAGAGGAAAGAATTAAAAACGACTATGTGGTTTTGAGTCTAGCAGAACAGTAAAGCCTAGAACTAGGGAATTTTATTCACCATTTGGGATAGGCATTTTGTTTGTTTTAGACAAGTTGAATAAGTTTTTAAGTAGTATTTTTTTTCTTAAAACATAGGTGAGAATCTAAAACTGAAAATAAAGACCCTGATTACAGTATAGATGATAATTTTACATATCTGCAGAGTGGAAGAGCAAAAAAGAAGCAAACAAATGAGACAGAGAAGCAGTTTGTTATCCGAAACAGTAAGTCAGAGGCACTGTGGTATAGTGGTTAAGTGCATAGGATCTGGAGCAGTACTGTAGGGCTCAAATCCTGGCTTTTTATCAGCTAGTTATTTTACTTCTCTGTTCTTCAATTTCTTATAGCATGGGATAATAATAGTAATCTATTTCATAGGGCTATTGTGAGTATCAGCTGAGTAGAACAATACCTAAAAAAAACCAAACCTGTTGCCGTCGAGTTGATTCTGACTCATGTAGTAAATGCTGTTTAGTAATCCTAAAGATAAAAGGGAAATCCATATTATACCCTATGAGAAAATAACAAGAGAAAGGATAAGGAAGAATACTAAAAAGGCTCAAATACTACAGAGAAAATAAGAATAAAGGGAGTTTTTGAAGACTTTTTAAAGAGAATTATTGAAGACTTTACAAGTCAGTTTCAGTCATATTGTGAAAGAAAAATTATCTTTCCTAAAAATAAAGAGACTAGGTAAAAAGAAAAAAAAAAAAAAAAACATGGTAACAGTATGGAAACTGCTGCTTTGAAATCATGCATATACAAAAAAAAAAAAAAGGGAGAAAAAATAAATGTTGGGTAAGAACGGCCAAGAGAGGCTAACGTAGCCCTTGAGGGTGTAGCTTATAATAAAGAATAAGAAAGAACTTGAAAAAGCAGAGTAATTTGTAGGTGGCAAATATAGATGATGTTACTGAGAGAACAAGATGATGTAGGAGTGATGGAAAGATAAAGATAAAACTGAATAAGAAGCTTATTTTGAAAAACCATAATTTTATTGAAGTAATAAAGACTTAGTTTAAAGGAATATAAAATATGAGATAGAATGGTTAAAGAGAAGGGGAAAGGTGTGTAAAAGCAATTATAGGAAAATAAACGATGGAATAAGAAAGACCTGTTGGACAACATGAATTTATACTGGGGCCAAGTCATCCCAGGTGGATGTCAGAAGAAGGGGAGGATAGTTTTCAGGAATGGAAAACTAGAGGTGACAATTACATTTTAACTGTTGTATCCATTATTTTTTATGGAGTTGTTTACAGACTTATTTAGCAGAACTTGAAACAGGTTTGGAAGAGTGATTACTTGAGTAATGTTACTTGGTTAGCTAGTGATAGATTCAGAATCACAGTTGAAGTTTATTGTTCTGTGCTGTTTTCACTATACCTGTAAATATCAGAGGTTCTTGACAGTCTATTATTATAGACCAACTTGCAAGCAAGCTGTATTTATTATAAAGTTTGTTTATAGTAATATTCTCTGGTCCACCAAAATTATCATATTCCAAAGGATCTACTGTTTCAAAGTTATTAAAGTAGATGTCATAGTGAATCTGTAATACTTCAGGTAGGTCTTACCCTGATGTAAATAGTGAATGTAGTGATACAAATCATTAACTTGGATTTTAGCTTGTATTAGGAGAAATAGCTCTAGGTTTATTTTATTTCACAACTATTTAGTTGACAGCAGTTTTATTTAGTCAGCATTAATCCTGAGATTAGTACAGATTTTTAAATATATGTTAACTACTCCCAGGAATACTTGCAATAACAATTGTAACAAGAGGTAGAAAAATCAAACCATTACTATCTAATTCATAGGACATATGGTAGTATCAGGTCATTAGCATATATCACAGAATAATATTTGCATGGAAAAGAAAATATTAGGAGCAATTTTTAATGACTTAAAATGGAAGAATCTCTGAAGAAATGATCTTGGAATTCATTGCTAAGAACAAAAATAAATGATTCAAAACATTTTTTTCTTACATGAGCTGTTCTTTCTGACTATAACCCCTCCTTTTAGGGGGACACAATTTAACAAAAATTATGGTACAGCTCAGCATTAAGTCTGGTTTACTTTAAAGGCTCTTAGGTTTTAACTTAAGAATCAGGAATCACTTCAGGGGTGGACTACTTAAAACAGGATTTGATGTTAGAACCAATCTTGTTTTGTTACTGGTGGGCCGTGCATTTATTATTCTCTTTTACTCTTTTAACTGCTTCATTCTATTTAAACTAGAAGAAATTTTGAAATTTTAAATGCAAAAACTTTATTAAATAATTCTGTCTACTTTTCATGACACTGCTGAACCTTTAAAGTTATGCTTTTGCTCATATTTGAGTAATTTTGATTGATACATATATTAATAGAAAACACAGTGTCCATTTATAATTGTGTCTATACTAGAAAAACCTACCCCTTTTCACCTATTAAGAAACATCATCTATTGGGGGTGCTACTTAAGCATTACTGTTTGGCCGAGTGAACGAGTGAAAACGATTTGATCCTTTTTTAAAGGGGAAAAAAAAAAAAAAAAAACCTAATGTATTACACTTTAATGTTACTCTGTGAGACTTCAGAATTCACATATCTTCGTGAATTTTCAACAGATATGGTTTCAAGTATGTTATGGTCTCATACAACATTTTATGTAGTTGTGTATGTGCTTAGAAATGAAGTAAACAATAAATATGATTCCTAATATTTTTGTGCTTATTTTCAAACACAGGCTGATCATGCTACAAAATATTATACCCTTCTTCTAGATTAAAATTTTAGTGTTTTGCATAAATGGTAAAAAATATGGTAATTTTCAGATGCTATTAGTTACATGTTTATTAATATGAAGTTAATGTTTACATTTTCAGACGGGCTCTAAATTTATTAAAATTAATATTTTAGAAGATAATGTGATATTAAGAACTCAGAACTGCAAATTTAATTGCTTTTAAGTATGGACCCCTAAATTCATGTGGAATCAACTTGTTGGTGATGTTCAGCATATTAAGTAGGTGGATACTTTTATGCCAAAGTAAACTTCATTTCACCACTTCTTCAGATCCCAGACTGTATTCATTTATAGGAAGATGACTCTTTCAGTTTTACTCATTGAATTTCTTGAAATTTTGTTTTGACATCTCTTTCCCCAAAGAAAACGGGAGGGAAAAGAAAAGAGACTACTATTCATGAATATGGTCAGGATATCTTTAATACTCATGTGAATTTTTATCAGTCACCATCATGATTTCAAGTCATGAATTTATTTTTACATGCTTATGCATGCATATTTACGTGCATTAGTTACTTAACTGATCTTAAATTCCATTAAATTTGAATGAGTAGGAGAAAAATTTGTTCATAGGATTTTGTTCTCGTTATATTACATTTTGTTTTATTTTGTTTTATTTAAATAATCAGTTTAAGGCTTATAAAGGTTGATTTGCTCCTGAACTGCTTTGTTCCCAGACATTGCCATCTTCCCCAACTACCACCAAGTCCTCTCCATCTGATCCCATGACCACCTCCAGAGCTAATCAGGTACAGTATCATCCTGTCATCTACACCATACTTTTCACGGGTGATTGCCTGCAAACTGGAGAAAAAGATAATGGTGGGTTAAGGATTTATTCGTTCATTCACATATATGCACCATGATCAGTTTCCAAATAACCTAAGGAGAAAATATAAATTATTCCTAAAAAGTTATATGCATTTTTAATTTTAAATAACAGAGCATATTCAGATGGTAGACTATGATTAGTATTTTGGATTTTCCCTTAGAAATATGACTACTTTGTGAGCTGGTATTTTTATTTCCTTTGTTGTATCTTCCTAGGATTCTTGGGACATAAGTTAAGGCTATAATATATGTTAAAAAAAAAAAAAAAATAAGCATATATATGACTTACTGAGCAAAGGTATATCTTTAAAAGTGGATGCAATTTTATTTTTTTCATTTGAAACCTGTCTTACTATGTAACATGTTAAATTATTCATGAAAAATATCTCTAGCATTCCAAAAGTAATTGAAAATTGGTACTTGTGATAATTTCATTCAGAAGATGATATTTTCCTAGAACTTAACTATAGCATTTTTTGCCAATGTGGCAAACTTTGCAATTAAAACTATATTTTATTAGTTTTATGATGCTTGTTTTGGAACCAAATATTTGTAGGTCATTCTTCAAAAATATAGTTAATTATTTTGGGTATTTAAGGAGATTATCTAAAATATTTTATATAATTCAGAGCCATACTGTACTTTAACAAATGTTGAATAATATATTTATTAAAATGATTAAACACATTTTTATTTTGTCTGAATTGAACTTCATTTAGATGAGAAATGTTATTTAATATTTCTACTTTACCACTACAAAGCCTTATAGGGATTATTTAAATGTTAAGCAAAAACTTAATTTTTACTATAGTTTTCATATAGTTGACAAATAAATTATTAACATTGAACTCTGTGGTTTTTACATATACCCTAAGGTTATCAGAGTTATTTTGCTCACTGATCCTGATATTTTTGCAACACAGGAAAAAACTTGTAATAACAAAGCAAAACTAACACTTGTGATGTTATTTTATATGAGAAATTCATTTTCATTTTATGTAGTGCCATTTCCTGAAACAGAAAAACTTTATAACATTCACATTTTATCCCCAACAAATTGTTTAATGAAGTACACGTATCTCGTGATGAAACCCAGCACTTCCCTTTGAAGGAAATGTTACAACATAAACTGGGAATCAAGTTTCTGTTACGTATTCACGAACTTAAAAAGTAAATAGACATTTTCACCCTACATATACAAACTGTCTCTCATTTGAACTTTAGTTACATGGTATTCGAAAAACAACTGATTTTACGTATTTTAAAGTTTCTCTTGTACCTCATCATTGCTTCCTTTCCAGACAAAACAAACAAGAGCAACAACAGTAAAAACAAAACTAATGACCTTTCTCAAAGTACAGAGTGAAAAATCCTGGGCTTAATAAGAAAAAACATCTGAATAATTTTGTCTTTGAAGTTAGACTTGTATTTTCTTTGATTTATTTTATATGAACACAAGAAGTTTATAAAGTGGTTTCTTAAAAAGGCTAATTATTCATTTAAGTCTATTGATACTTCACTGTCACGTCACCCCCTAGATATGTTACTATACTCACCTCTGCCGAATCTAATATTTTGCTAATTTGAAATAATAAGTCTTTTGTGGTTTTACATTTTATCCACTGTACTAAGTAACTCAGTTATATTTGTTAAATGTATTTATAATCTGTTTTCTTCTGCTCTTGTACAAGCAAGTGTGATATCTCCTGGATAATATGAAGCACAGTTTAAGAGAAGAACAAAACAAAACCATTAATTCATTGAAGGAGTTGTAATTGTCATCAATCTTTAATGTTATTAATAGTTGGTTTTTATTTTATTCCCTGTAGTATTTCCAAATAGATTTTAGTCATGTGGTATAAACAGAAGGTAATTTGGTCTTTGTTGTTTATTTAGACTTTAGATTACCCAGCTCACAGTTGTTTGATAAAAAAAAAAAAAAAAACACTCTATTGACATGTCTCTATAAGTGTAACCAAGATAGAAAAATGGGTTCGATTCTAAGCACTGTATAGTTAAATGTTAAGTATTATTTATTTTTTCCTGAACTATGTTTCAGGTGATCGTGAAAGAGAAACTTTATTCTTTAAGGAAAATAATATAGGAAACAGCTTGTTAAAATTAGATTTTATGTTTAAAGAAATATTCTAATATTAGTTATGTTTCTTTTTCAACTTAAAATATTTCTATAGTAAAAGTCCCTGTATGCCCTTTCAGATTGTTTCAACTACTTTGCAATTATTTTCTTCTCTCCCAGGAATACTAAGTTACTTATCTAATTAATAAACTTGTTTGCTGTTGTTTCCCTATTTAGAAAGAAAAATTAGAAGGGCTCATAGGTGTGTGTATATATATAGTTTTTTTTTTTTTTTTTGCATAGGTTGCATATTGCACAGTGCAAGTTTGTTTTTTTTTTTAACACATGGAATTTTAAATACTCAGCAAATAATAAAATATAGTGAAAAGAATTAGGTTTTTTAAAGCAATGTGTTTATACTTTCAAAAAGACCAATCATTTGGGTGCAGTCAGTTCGATGTTACTGATTCTAAATTATTCAGTTACTTCATTAATTCACCAAAATATTTTAATCAGTCACTGGTGCTAAAAATAAGTTCCAGCCTTAACTTTAGTTTGCTAGTTGTTAGCTCTGTTAGGATTCTTCTCAGATTTCAAGGAGGAAAAAAAAAGAATGATTTCAGAATTAAGTGTTTTATAGAAATGTTTTAATTTGCTAAAAAATGTAAAATAGACATTTTTCAAAATGTATTCAAAAAATGAAAACAGATATACATAGCACCCTTGCTATGGTCGCAGGAAAACACAACTAAAACTGAATAATTCCCAAATAAACCCTTAATTCTGTCAGACAATCTCTTAGTCTCTAGATGACTATCCCACACATTCTCCTCTCTTTTCAACCCCCGTATTAGCTTTCTATTGTTGTATAACAAATTACGACAAACTTAAGTGGCTTATAGCAATACACATTTATTGTCTCTGTGGGTCAGGAATCCAGGAACAGCTTAACTGGGTCCTCTGCATGTGGTCTGACAAGGCTGCAGTTAGGTGTTGGCCAGTCTTCGTTCTCACCTAGAGGCACAACTTGGGAAGAATTCTCTTCAGGTTGTTCACAATATTTAGTTCCTTGCAGCTGTATGTCTGAGAGTGCTGATTTTTACTGGCTGTTAACTAGAGGCTGCTCTGAGGTTCATAGCCCACCCACAGTTCCCTGCTAGGCAGCCTTCTCCATAGGCAGTTCACAGCCTGGCGGTTAGCCTCAAATCCAGCAGGAGAATCTCTCTCCAGTGTGTACTAGTCTTATATATTGAACCTAGCCAAAGGAATAATACCACATTCCCTTTGCCATATGACAGAATCATGAGAGTGACACTCCATTACCTTTGCCATATTCTGTTGGTTAGAAGCAAGTCACTTGCCTTGCTCAAAGGGAAGGGATTATACAGGGCATAACTATGAGGGGGTCATCTTAGAATGCTCCCTACCTCAACTCAGTATTTGTTATTTCCTCATTACACTCGATAAAGATAATTACTTGTTTACAGTGATGATTTTACCTCCTAATTCACTGACAAAATTAAAGCAATCTAAAGATAATTTCAGCAAACTCACACCAAACATATACTCATTTGACCAGCATCTGTACCCATGTACATACTCTGCCTTGTCATCTATCACCATAGGTAAACTTTCCATCCCTATGTCTAAATCTGATAATTTTAGTTGTGCGTTAAACCACATTCTTTTTCCTTCAGCAATTCTATCTTCTCTTTCCTTTACCTATCAAGTGTTTGCTCTTTACCATATCATTCCCATCAGCATACAAATATCTGTTATTTCTCCTATCTTAAAAAAAAAAAAAAAACTTAATCCTACTTCCCCACCAGCTAATGTCCAGTTTCTTATACCTCTTTGTAGCAAAACTCATGAAATTATTATTTCTACTTCCTGTTTTCCAATTTCCATCTTCCCATTCTTTCTTAAATCCCCCCTTGTCTGGCTTTTGCTTACAGTGCCACCAGTACTCTTTTGGTTAAGGATATCAGAGATGACCTGCCAATTCCAATAGTCTCTTCTAAATTTGCGTGTTATTTGATCTATCATCAATAATTGCCAACAGTTTATCACTGCCGCCTTCAGAGCATCCCACACTTTTGGTTTTCCTCCTGCCTTGTGCCTTGTTGCCTTTTCTTAAAACCATTTGATAGTTCTTTCTCTCATCTGCATCCTCTTAATGTTGGAATACTCCAAGGTTCTATACTTGAGTTGTCTTCTGTGTCTATGCTTACCTCCTTTTCCTCACCCAGTACCTTAGCTTTTATATGCTGGTATTTGCAAAATTTATATCACCAGTGAGAGGTACATTTAATATGAACCAGTAAGTCCTTAGGATCCCTCACTTGCACTGGCTTATTCCAAAGCCCTGTATTTAATTTTATAATGATAATTTTGAATTCTATTTCCCAAAGATGCCCCCTAAAATAGTATAAACTTCAGACTCCACATAACTTGGTCCCCCCATATCTGCAGTCCAGATCTCACAATGAAACTCCAGACTCCTGTATCCAACTCCCTACTTGGCATTTCCACTTGCATACCTAATTGACATACCAATTTCAACAAGTCCAAAAACTACTCCATACCTAACCCACCTGTAGTCTTTACCTTCTCAGTTTTAGACAACTCCATACATCCAGTTGCTGAGACCAAAAATATTGCATTTATTCTTGTCTCTTCCTTTCATACCCCATCCCCTCCCTCATTCTACCCCAGCCACATCGACTTTCTGGCTGCTTGTTGCACACATCAGGCATGCTCCCATCTCCACATTTTGCTCTTCTTTCCTTGTGTGATATTCCTTTGTATCAGATATCTATTTGAATAGCACCTTCACAAGCCTTCAAGTCTTTGTTAAAGGTTCACCTACTCAGTAAGGGAATGTTTAATATCATAGAATATCAGTCTATTACATTTAAATGTAAATTGATTGCATTTCTTGTCTTAATCCCAATTTTTTTCTAGTTGTGTGGGAGAGAGAAACAAAGTTATTTTAGTATTTTTAGAAAAAATAATTGCCTTAGGATTATCATGAGAGGTTTAATAAGTGAATTACCAAGGAATTGATTCTATTTTTGTGGGAAGAGCTACTCCACCCAGTATTAAAGTTTACTGTAAAGCTATCACTGTGGAGTGCAGTTCTACACTGAAACACATGGGTTCATCATGAGTTGGAATCAACTCCACGGCAACTGTTTTTCTTTTTTTTTTTTAATGTTAATTAGGGATTAAGAGACCTGGTTTTGAGCCATAATTCCTGGCTTCAAATCAGATGTTTCCATTTCCTGATTTGGTGATTTGTGACAACAACCTTAAGTTATCTTTAGTTTTCTAATCATATAATGTGAATAATAATAGTACTTATCTCAAAGGATGTCACGATTCTTAAATGGATTGGTGCATTAGAACCATTTAAAATACTGTTTGGTCCAGAGTAATATTTAAGTGTCATTGTTATTCACTTAAAAGGGATGTTTTATTTAATAAATTGTGCAGGTATACTTGACTATTCACCTGAAAGAAAATAAGTTTAGACTTCTGTCTCATGTGGTATAGAAAAATAAAGCCTAACAAATTCAAGATTGAAAACCATAAGACTATTTAATGAAATCATAGGAGTATTTTCTGTGAAATCAAACTGAGGTTGATATAAAGAAATAGACTGATAGATCTGAATATGTAAATATTTACTATTTTGGTATAGTAGAACACACCATTAATAAGTGAAAGACAACAATAACCTAGGAAAAAGTATGTTAAACACATATGATATACAGTAAATTAGGTCTGTACTATTCAGAGAACTCCTAGATTGATACATTAAAAAATAGAACAATGTATAAAGATTTTGAAAAGATAGTTTACAGAAGAGGAAGCAGAAATGTCCAATGAACATAAAAGTATGTTTAACGTCACCTGACATCAGGGAAATATGAATCATCACTGCAAAATTGTACCTTTTATTTATCAGATAGGCAAAATTTTATGTGTATATATGAGATACACATAGACATATATAGGCAAGATTTAGTGTATACATACGTGTGGGGGGGTGTGTGTGTTTGTGTGTTTATAAATCAAAGATGCTGACATGGGTGTAGGATAAAAGCATTGTTGATAAAAGAGTGCTACAATGTTATAGCTTTGAAAATCTATCTTATAAAATGTAATGTACCACTCCATAGAAATACAGATACAAGGCAGTGTATTGCAACATTATTTACAGTGGCAATAATTGGGGTACAGCCTGATCTCTAACAGGAGAATGGCATTGCTGAATATTATGTGGTGAGGCTATTCAAAACAGCGTGTTAGATTCACATAAGTTGGCCTGTTGTTGTATGCCATCGAGTTGATTCTGATTCATGGTGACACTGTGGGATGGAGTAGAACTGCCCCATGAGGTTTCCTAGGCTGAAATCTTTATGCGAGCAGATTGCCAGGTCTTTTCTCCCATGGAGAGACTCTGTGGGTTCGAACTACCAACCTTTTGGTTAGCAGTCAAGCACTTTACCGTCGTGTGACCAGGGGTCCTTGTAATTGGCCTGGTGTTCATAATATATTAAGTAATGGGAAATGAAAATTAAGCTAAGAAACATATGGCCTACTTACCATAGTAAAAAGCCTCTTGTGTTCATGCATCATTAGGGTGATGACAAGGAATATGAAAATTATTAACTTTTCTTTTTGTGCTAATACTTTGTTTTGAAAAACTTAATTAAAAGAATGAACAAAAAGGACAGTGAAAATTTCCCAGGGGAAGATTTTGGCTGTCTTTGACTTTATATGTGTTTTGGGGCTACCTAACTCTTGATTTCCTGGTTGTGGGATGCTTTATTGGAGAATCTCAAGAAGAGTTACTAGAGAGAGGCTTCAGCCTTGGAGAAGATAGTTATGAACTGACAAAGGAAGAGACAATAGAAAACATCTGGAAAGATTGTTTCATATTTTAAAGTTAAGACAATTTAAATAATAGTATAATATTTGTAATGTTTTTCTTCATTCTTTATTAATAACTAAAAAAAATTTTTTTTTTTTTATAGTATTCCTCAATCCTAGCTTCACATCAAAATCAGCTGTGGAGAATCTTAATACATGTAGGAGAAGGTTAGGAATCTATACAAGAGTTAGAGAAATGTTTCTTGAGGTCTTTTAGTATGGTTGGGAAGCACTGTTTATTATTCTCTCCTCTTAGACACTTACTACACATTGGCTTATTAGCAACTATGATAATTGCTTTCTTAAGCATTGCTATATAACACTGCCTTTTTCTCAAACTTTATTTCATCAAGACTTTTTTAGAAGCAAAATAACATACCGAATGCTATTTGAAGAACACTGAATCAGTTCAACAGCAACTGACAAAAACAAAAAATTAAAAAACATTTGATTTGTACAAAATTTTAAAAATTGGTAATAGTTTTAGCATTGCGAATAGTAAAGGTTTATTAATAAAATTTAAATCAATGAAAGATTATTATACAAAGGAAGATTATCTTTTCAGATAGCAGTAAAAGACTTTTGACTGTTACCAAAGAAAGTTACAGTTGTTAGGTGCCCTCAAGTTGGTTCATCACTCATAGCGACCCCTGTGTACAAAGGACAAAAACACTGCCCTGGCCTGCGCCATCCTCATAATCTTTGTTGGGCTTGAGCCCATTGTTGCCGCCGCTGTGTCAGTCCATCTCATTGAGGTTTTTCACTGACCTTCTACTTTACCGAGCATGATGTCCTTCTCCAGGGACAGGTCCCTCCTGATAACACGTCCAAAGTATGTGAGATGAAGCCTCACCATCCTTGCTTCTAGGAGCACTCTGGCTGTACTTCTTCCAAGACAGATTTGTTCATTCATCTGGTGGTCCACCGTATAGTCAATATTTTTCGCAAACTCCACTTTCCGAAAATGGTTACGGATTCTCTTAAACTGGAAATCTTTATACACAAATTATATTCGTATTTTTTTTTAATTGCTTACCAGTGTTCTTACAAAAATTATGGAAATGGGTTAAATTAATGCATCCTAACCATATTCATAAGGAGCCCTGGTGGCACAATGGGTAAGAGCTGGGCTGCTAACTGAAAGGTCAGTGGTTCAAACCCATCAGCTGCTCCACAGGAAAAAAAAAATGTGGCAGTCTGCTTCTGTAAAGATTTACAGTCTTGGAAACCTAGAGCAGTTCTACCCTGCCTTATAGGGTCACTATGTGTTGGAATTAGTCCACAGCAGTGGATTTGGTTTGGTTTTTGGTTTAACCATGTTCATTCCATTGCAAACTTCCGTTAGTGTGCTATGCTGTGAATAGTATGCTCTTGTCACCCATTGATGGGAATCAGGTCTCCTTGAGGGCAAGTTAGGAATTAATGCTGAAAGCATCACATCAGTAATATTTTCAGGTTAGTATTATAACACATCATTTGGTCAATGTCAGCTTACATAGTATACCAAAAAGTCCCTTTTAAAGGTGTAATTTCATGTGTAACACATTTACGTTTATGAAAAGCCTCGATGTTTTCAGTTTTTCAGGTTGAGGAAAATACTGTACTCCAGGGGAATTTAATAAAATAGTCCCTCTGTGGTGTTTCTTATTGTATGCCCCATATATGGCTTAGTCATTGGTAAAAATTCATAGACTACCTTCTCCAGTATTGGCTCATTAAGTAGGCAGATTTGCTATGCTTTGCTGTTTTCTCGACTACCTAGGAAACAAAGGTGGTTTGTCTGTCACATCAAATATCTCCCCGTAATCATAGCTACAATAGTTCTTGTACACAGAATGGTCTCAAGACAGAACATTATACATCCCTTCATGTAACCTAGGAACTTAATGTCTCTTTACCCTAGAACATGTGCTTATCTTCTTGCTATCCTTATATATACATACAGTTCAATAGAAATTGTTAACATCTTTCAAATAAAACCATGGAAAATGGAAAATACCTAAAATAGGAAAATTGGGTTGTTGCGTTCATTTTCAACATTTTTGTTTTCTTTTTTAATATGCTTAAAAACAGAAATAGCATATTCTCTCAGATAAAAGTTTTACCAGATTTAAGTTTGATACTTGCTTACTATGAAATAAAAAGTAATGAACAAGACTAATCATTAGTACACTTTGTCTTTCCTTGTTATTACTTAAAAATTTTCAAGTGTAATTGATCCTGTTGTTATTAATTTTTCAAATTCTTTGTCCTTCATGTCAGAATTTGCCAGGCGGTAATAAAGTAGCTCAGTTTTCCTCTTTTCTTCTGAATCCAATGTCTTATAATTCATTTTATTAGTGTTCGGTTTACCTATTATTTATTTTTTCTTCAGCTAGATGATGCAGTTTTCCACTTACTGTCTAAAATGATTTTTTTGATGAAGGAAATGTTTTATTTCGTTAGCTAATTTGAAATTGCTTTTAACCAAATAATAGAAGTTATAAAATTAATGTTTTTATTTGTTACTTGTCTAATATTAGTCATGAACGACTTCATATATGTGAAAATAGTTTTGTTACTAATAATACACAGTTTGTTAAATTACAGACATGCTTCTGTAGCATTTATGTTAGTTAATATTGGTTTATTTATCCCAAATATTAATAAGAATAATCTGTGACATTTTCTTAGTCACAATCATTTATGATAATAAATCATCAACCTCATTTTATTAGTGAGATACTGAAATGCAGGCATCTGCTATTTCTTAAAATAAGTATTAAATTTAGAAACACTGTTGGCAAAATTAAAATACAAGAAATGTTGAGTTAGCATGACCAGTAAATTTAAATTATCCACAAGCAACTATAATTTTATTTCACTAGTATCTTAAATCATGTCAAAAATATTGTACATCAGTATTTTCATCTAATTAATAATAATATTTAAATTTAATGGTAAAAATGTCTTAATGAGAGGTTATTTGGTTTAAAAAAAAAAGGAAAAGGGCAGATTTTGGAAAATGTTCTTTTTAATGAATTACTTCATTAACCAGTTGCCACCTTGTCGATTCTTCCTCATGGTGAGCCCAGGTGTGTCAGAGGAGAGCTATGTTCCATAGAGTTTTCAATGCCTGATTTTCCAGGGTAGATCACTAAGCCTTTCTTCTGAGGTGCCTCTGGGTGGTCTTGAACCTCCAGCCTTTCAGTTAGCAGTCCAAGTGCATTAACAGTTTGTACCACCCAGTTATAAACGTTTAAATAAAGAGATTTTCAAGCATAGCTAAGACATTTACTTCTAGTAGTATCTTATTTGATTAGTTTGATCACATCATAGAAGCAGCTCAGAACTTTAGAAAGCGTTATATACTAACATATGTATATTCTAGACCTTTAGAAGCAATCTGACCACATTTGTTGTGGCTAAAGAAGCCTTACCAGTATTGAGTAAGAAACTACAAAATAACATAGGAAAGTAACATACGAAGTACTTTATATATTGGATGAAAATTTATGAAGTCAAATAGTGCGTATTTAATTATTTAATTTTATTCTATTTAATTCTGATGTTACTGGATTTTTAAATGATCACAGATCTGTATGTTAATGATTTCAGTAATTTTCAAATAAAACATGTGCATTCATCTTTTTTGTATATTTCAGCAAGTTTGCACACAAGTTTTGAGTTTTGATAAAATAAAAATTACTCTTGTTTTAAGACTCCAAGTCATTCATATATATAGAATGACTTGGATGCACACCTGTATGACCATGAAGGAATCTTTCAAATAGTTTATTATTTAGTTCTTATACAGAAACATTTCTTACTTCTTGAGCTTTATTATTTTTTAAGAGTTATCTAATTGGTAACTTACTTTTGCAAGATATTCAACCTGGTGCAATTGGGAGATAGAAAATTAAATGTCAAGATACAGGCTTTAAAGACCAAAAAAAAAAAAAAAAATCCATTGCCGTTGAGTCAATTCCAACTCATAGCAACCCTATAGGACAGAATAGAACTGACCCCACAGTGTTTCCAAGGCTGTAAATGTTTATAGAATCAGACTGGCAAACTGCCACATCTTTCTTCTATGAAACCGCTGGTGGATTTGAACTGCCGACATTTCAGTTAGCAGCTGAGTGCTTAACACTGCCACCAGGGCTCCTTGATATGGCCTTTAGGAACGCATAATTTTATAAGAGAGAAAATAAATATCTGTCATAATATAAACCAGAATACCATAAGTAACATATCAATAAATATAAAGAAATACTTTAACATTTCTGGCTTTAAAGCACCAGGGTTGAATATATCAAGTATGTTGCATTCAAACTGCTCTTGCAAAACATGTAAGATATAAGAGGCAAAATGTAGTTTTTTGTTTTTTTTTTAATTTGGTGAAAGTAACACACTCGTTCAACAGTTTTTTATATGTGCAGTTCATTGACAAAGGTTACATAATTCACATTGTTTCACCACCATTAACTTAGGCTCTCTGCCTCTTAAAGTTCCCACTCTGCTTTAGGGTTACTGTTTTCAATTTGATCTCATACAGACAATTTTTTAAAACAGCGTAATACTCGGGAGAAACATTCTTTATTGAGCTAAACTGTTGTTTAGTTTAAAAAATGACTTCATGGAATAGTTTTGGTTCAAGATTTAAAAATTATTTCCAGGCAGTAGGTTCAGATGTTCACCTGGTGTCAATGGATCCAGTAAGTTAGGTTCCCATGAACATTTGCTGTTCTGTCACATTTTTTCCTCCTTTAAATCAGGTTCATCTGTTGGGTCTCTGACCAAAATATTTAGTAATGGTAGCCAGGCACCATCTATTTTTTTTCTGGCCTCATGGTGAGGGAGACAGTAGTTCATGGATGAAGTTAGATTGGCAGCCCATTTCCTTCTCCGATTCCTGGGTCTCTTACCTCTACTGCTCCAAACAAAACCGACCAACTGTTACATTTTTGGCTGGCCATGCACAAACTTTTAAGACTGCAGGCATTATTCACTGAACTAGAAAGTAGAACAGAGACTCTAAAGACAACAAAAAATGTGTAAGTTTTGAGTGAAAGGGCAGTGGGGGGACATAGATAACATTTCAGTCAGTTGGAACAAATGAATGAACAAAGGCAAAGAGAACTGCCACTAACATAGAATACATTCAGGGACTAGAAGGTAAAGTTTGGATTCAGCATGTGATACTGGTCATGAGAGATGCAAAGGGGAAGACAAGTTGGAGACTGTGTATGCAGGATTTTCTATGCCTATATAGAATCCAGATATTCAGTAGGCAGTGTAAGGGGAGTCATTAATGGTTTTTAATTAGGATCTTCCCATAACATTAAAAACTCCTTATCCACAGTTTTATCAAGTTGCCCAATTTTATAGATGTTGAAGCTGAGGTGCTTTGACAAAGATCACATGGCAGAGTCAGAATGAGACCTCCTATCTCCTCACTGCCAGCTCTAGGGTCTTTCTCTTCTACCACATGGTATTTAAGATAGAATGAAACAGTAGGACTGGATAAGAAGCATTTCAGAGAGGAAAAAAAAAACAGTACATAACAGGATGTAGAGCTCTAGGAAGTGAGAGAAGGCACAAATGGCTCCTAGGTTTAAAACCGAGAGGGGTAAGGGTGGAGGTAGAGGGTGCTAAGGATACACAAGAGAAGACAGCATAGTATTTAAGATATCAGACATTCCTATGAAAACCGTACTGCCTTTGATTTAGTTATCAAAAGTGAGTAGATTAAAGAGAGTTGGAAGAGCTGCTTTTTTATTCCGTATCGATAATGTATTCATATAGCTCTATTTGTCAAATCAGTATATTCCAGGCAGGTAGTTATTTATGTATGTCAAATCTGTGATCAAAAGAAAAGGTACTATTTTTTTTTCAGTTTACTTTGGTCAGCAATTCAGTGTAGATCCCCCACGGTGACACGTGTATCTCCACTGGACATTAATAGGTGGTGCTTCAGTAGCCTAAGGTTTAGTACATTAGGGAAATGAAAGGTATTCATCCTGGTAGATCATGTGGCTCATTATCTTGGTAAAGGTAAAAGACGGAATCCACTTGTCTCTCCTTCCCAGAGCTTTGACATCTTGACTTTCAGAGCATTAAGAGATAAAATAGATGTCAGCATTGCTTTTGGATAGGCAACTAATACATGATGTAACAAGAATATAAAAATATTTTCGAAGATAACTGTATTGGTCAGTTACAAGTGATAGAGAGCCAGCTCAAAAGTGGCTTAAACAAAAAGGGAATTGAGTTTCTGCTAGCTTTAGGCATTGCTAGATTTAAACACCAAAATGCTGTCAGGAATTTCTCTCTCTGCATTTCTGGAGTTTCGTTTTATCTAGGCTAGCTTTATTTTCAGTTAGGTTCTTCCTCTTCCCATATGGTGGCAAGATAGCCAATATCAATGCCAAGCTTGTGTTCTACCAGACTAGAAATATAAATACTTCTATCCCAAAAATGTCACTAAATTCCCCCAGGCTGACTTTGTAGGACCATCATGTGTTATGTGCTCATCCCTGGACCAATAACTGCCAGGAATATACCAATAATAATAGGCTGGGCCTAGGTAATGTTTCCACTCCTACAAGGTGTTAGAAGCAAGTCAGCCTTACCTGAAGCACATGCACTAAAAAAGGTGTTTCTCAAGGAAAACTGGGAGTCTGTTGCCAAAAGGAGAGAGAGAGGATGCCAGCTGAGTGGAAGGAAGGAAGGAAGAAAGCAAGGGAGGGAGGAAAGAAGGAGTATCCACTAGAGATAAGAACTGATTTATAAATGCAAGGTCTTACATATGTAATATATATTACGGCAGCCAGCTCTAAATAAAATAATTCATATTATTAAATGACATATCTCAAATTATAGTGGAACTTTTCATTTATTTTAATGTGTGGCTTTATGAAATTGTCCAGTGATTTTCCTGTCACGATGAAAACAGGATTCCTGCAGACACTCTCGCTCCTCTTTAGCTATAAGACCATAATGAGTTGTGGTTCTTATTTGTCAAAGTTCTAAATTTGTCTTAATGTTTATTTTTAATCTGAAACATATCAATAGTAAGACCTACCTGTTAGTAGTTTAATATTTTTATTAGGGTTCCCATAGAGTTTCTTCTTTCGTGGTTACGGATAGTTACTTCGTTGCTTTTTTTTTCCTCTGAAGAAGTGTTTGATGCTAGAAAAATTAGTATAATTATATTGTTTATCTTATCTCATGTTCATATATAAATCTAGGAATAAGGAAAAGTCCAGTATGGGTTTTTTGTTTTGTTTTGTTTAAGTACTGCCATTATTTAAGCAGATTATCACTATTACAGCGGGTTTAGGTTTGAAACAGGAAATCCAAGACAGCGATAAAGAGAGACTAAACTTACGGAAATGTCTGGTATTAAAGGATAGTATACTGAGAGTAAAAAAAAAAGTGAAAGACATTTAGGTAAATATGCTTGCTATCTTTCAAGGATTTTCTTACCCATCTCCTTACCTCCCCCTAGTTAGAACTTAAGACTTTGTTCTTTATGCCTTCTCTGTACCTTTGTATATGTCTGTGCCAGCACTGTAAGACTTTCCTGCACTGATATATTTACACATCTGTTTTCTACAACTAATCCGTAAGTTCCTAAAGGCAGGGTCTATGTTATGTGTATCCTTTATATCCAGCTCCCAGCACAGGGCCTGAGTCACTCAATAAGCATTCTGTAAGATGAATGAGAGAAAATATAGATCATGTTTCATTGCTCTGAATGGACACTGATTTCTAACTGCCGAGAACATACCTGATTTAGATTATTTGTGTTAGACCAAATAACTTCTGTGGTGTATAAGGTCTAGTCTTCTCTTGCTCTCAATTCTTAAGAAATAAAATTATGTATGATCGTGAGAGTCATTGTGTTAACAGATTTCACCAAGGAAGATAAAGCCATACAATAATTAAAATTTAGTATTATGTCAGTGGGAATGCACACACTTCCCTTTCTAAGTGTTACGTTCCTTTATCTAAGAAATAAGCAAATAGGCTATCCTATGTAATTTCCTGACCCCCTTTTGTCTCCCTACCCCCAATATTTAATTGTCCACCATTTCCAAGTTCCCACATTGGTGTCTCTCACTTGTTCTTGGCTCTCACCTGACAAAAAAAGTGGAAAGTGAACACTATTTTGTGTGAAAGTATCCAAATTAATGATTTTTCTTTTATGTATCAGGTTTTCAGTGGGTCTGATTTCTGTCTGTGTTCATAGTAAATTAAACATGTAAACAGATTTTTTTTCCCAAGGAAAAATGACAGTGTAAATCTAAGAGGTTTTTCATGTCCATGTGTAAAAAAATAGGATTTATATCACATATTCCTTGGCTGGTCTGTTTCATGTTAATTTTTATTAGATTTAAAATTTAATGACTATATTTCTTTTAGCTTTCCAAGGTCATTAATCTTAGACAGAATAGCCTATTATTTTGTAAGGTTAGGAGATGGTATACATTACACATACTAAGATGCAACTGTGAGTGTCTGCTCTTAAATCATAAAACACACCTTTATTTAGTTATATGTGGACAAATGCCAGTCAAGCCAACAAAATTCTGGGGCCATATGAGTACTTGATAAAATAGCAGTTATACCTAATAGATTTTTAAGTGTGATTATTTCACATGGGAAAAGCTAGAATCCAAGGGATAATGATTATATGAAGACATCTTTAATATAAAGATAGATGATGTGTTTTAATTCTTCAGTTTGCAAAGATAGGAATTTGGGGTGAAGATGATTTCTCTTATGAAAATGTTACTTGCCATCTAATCAATTCCTACTCATAGCAAGCCTTATAGGACTAAGTACAACTGCCTCATAGGGTTTCCAAGACTGTAAATCTTTATGGAAACAGACTGTCACATCTTTCTCCGGCAGAGCAGCTGATGGGTGCAAACTGCCGACCTTTGGGTTAGCAGCCTAACCCTTTAACCAGTGCACTACCAGGGCTCCTTTTGAATATCAATAAGAAAGAAAAATGATTTAAGGGAACAATAAAAAACCAGCATTCAATAATGTAAGTATTATGCCCACACATTTGCAAGTTCTTTTAGAAGGATAGAACTAGTCCCAAAGTTTAAAAAAAAAAAAGCTGTGGATGCAGTAAATATAGCATGAGACTGGTGTGCAGTGCAGTAGAATTTAGTATCGTGCTCACAGATCCCGTAGAAGCCTTAGGATGATTTTATAGCCTGTGCTATAAAACTATATATCTCCTTGCCTTTTATTGACAATCTGTAGGGTCATTCCCAAAATTAACCTTTCATGACCTAGTCTGTTTCCAGGTTGTGATTATGCATATCACTGCAAAACAAAGTTTGTAAGTTTAAGAACAACTCTTTTGAAAGTTTAGTTTTATTAGTATATTTTTCTTCATAAAAATTATGTTAGAACACCACAGTTTGCCAGTACGTAAATGTTTTCAACAGTATTTTATTGCAAAAAAAAAATTTTGATTTTGAAAAGAAATGCTTATTTATAAAATATAAGCATATTTACAATTCAGATATTTAAATACTTAAAACTAAATTTTCTCAATATTTTGCATAGCTTAAACTATCAGGATGATTCTAATTCATCTTCTATAATTGGTGTGACATGTAATCATAGCTTAACTTTCTAATATAACACTTTAGCAAACCTTGGCATTTGAAACAAATAATTTTCTACAAAAATGAAATCTGTGAACACAATTAGTGAATTAGCAAATGTTAAAAAATTATTTCTGAGTTGTCTTCTTGAAACTGATTGCACATAATCAGCGGATGTGAGGGATATATTTGAAGTTCCTAAGAATCTTTTTCAGAAAAATCAGATTTTTTTCAATAAAATAAAAGGATTATATAAACTAATCAAAATGAAATGAAATTCTATCATGAGTATAATCGTGTGGGTGGAATGAAATGAGTTGTGTGTGTGTGTGTGTGTGTGTGTGTGTGTGTGTGATGCGGATGTGTATTTTTGAAGTGACCCAATATAGAATCTGTATTTATACTTTCAATGCTTGGTGCTTTCAAGAAAAACATTGCCAAAAATGCATGCCTATGTTTCTTTAAAATACCCTTTTCCAAATCTGTGTTTTAAAGATAGCATGGCGATGCTTGCTAAAAATGAGCTTATGAAATATTTCATAGAATATCTCAACTAAATTACTGCTCAGATTTCAGTCTACCCATTTTAATGGTCTACAACAAGAAAAGCAATTACTTCTTTGTCAAACAACTATACTCTCTATAACTAAACTATGACAGTGTTTTGATCTACCAGATGAGTCACAAAACAGTGCCATATGTATATTTGTATTACTAAAATGTAATTTAAATGTTAGTATCTGTATTTTAACTTTAGAGAGTATGAAAAATACTGTACCAATTTTATATTTCTTAAAATAGCATTTGATTGTGATTAAATTAAAACGTGTTGGCTTTGTGGCTGGATGTTTCAATACAGGTGTAACTAAAATGCCTATACTTCATATGAGCACATTGAATTGTTGTAGTTATTCATGTGACTGCAGTAATTGTCAATATCTT